>NW_006791298.1:3075958-3124648 GCF_000442215.2 Lipotes vexillifer | reverse complement strand
AATAGCAAAAGGATCACAGATTTTTTTAAAAAAATCATTTCAGCTCATCTAAGAAATATCCGCGGGCTTCCCTGGTGGCGCAAGTGGTTGAGAGTCCGCCTGCTAGTGCAGGGGACGCGGGTTCATGCCCCCGTCCGGAAGGATCCCACATGCCGCGGAGCGGCTGGGCCCGTGGGCCATGGCCGCTGAGCCTGCGCGTTGGGAGCCTGTGCTCCGCAACAGGAGAGGCCACAACAGTGAGAGGCCCGCGTACCGCAAAAAAAAAAAAAAAAAAAAGAAAGAAATATCCGCGAGTACAAACAGTGGGCAATATCAAGATCAGAAAAAGGACATAAAAAGTCAGGTAAGTAATACGAAAGCTATGAAGTATTTCTAAAAGACATTAAATTTTATATGAAAGTCACAGAATTTACAAGTTGACAGTACACCATCTTCTTTTAATCATTAAATTCTCCTACTATCTTTTACCTAATTCCTAATTATCATGAGTACCTTTCCTTGTTCTTGATGTCTTAGATGCAAAACTTTAGTCTTTTGTTATACAATCACTATGGCCTACAGATTAATTTTGGTGTTGGCTATTAGAGTTGTCCCTTCCTTACTATGTTCAGGTACTACCCTTGGCCTAGCTGTACTTACTTTATATCTGGATAACTCTATCAGCCTCTCTATAGTCTCCCTAATTTGAAGTCTCCATATACAATATACAACAGTATAATAACTTTTCTTAAACTATACTTTCATCATGTTATTCCCACATAAAGACCTACAGTAATTTCTTAGTTCCATAATAATATTAATAACAATATTATTTATTAAAGTAAAACTATGTCCCTGGCATTGTGCTAAATTATTTATATATGTTAGATGATTTAAATCTTTCAAAAACACACTAAATATAATTTTTCCCAATTTATAGATAAGGAAACTAAAACTTAGAGGGGCTGCTGACTAACTTAACAAAGGTCACACAGTTATTAAGTGATAAAGCTAAAAGTTAAACACAGGTCTGTCTATTCAAAGGTTTTAATCAGCACCTTAGAACAGTGCTTTGCACAAAGTAGTCATTCAATAAATATTTGTTGGTGTGGGAATTCTCTGGTGGTCCAGTGGTTAGGACTTCACGTTTTCACTGCTGAGGGCCCGAGTTCAATCCCTGGTCGGGGAACTAAGATCCCACAAGCCACACTGCTTGGTGCAGCCTAAATAAATAAATAAATATTTGCTGAATAAATGAAATGCTATACTAACTTGGTATACTGTCAATAATGAAATGAAAATTTTTATTTTTTTAATTCAGGGCCCATTACACTAAGCAAAATAGCTCGCATATGTTACCTTTTTAATGAATATTTGTTGAGCTGAACTAAATTAAAGGAACTGTATTGGTATGTACCCAATTAATAAGAGCATGAAACAGAGAAAAAGTTTTATTATGGCTTTAATATAACCCCTATTAATATTCATTTATATTTTATAAAATTATATTTATTTACACTTTTGAATCAGGTAAGCAACAATTATTTAAGTTGATTTTATTAGTTAGCATTTAATCTAGTTGCAAAATACAGAAAGTTTCCACTGGTGGAAAATAATATTGTTAGAACACTAAATATTGTGTGTGAACATGTTGGACATGCACACCAAATTGCTTAGGGTGTATAGATTCCTAAATAGTCTGAACAAAATTCCTTGGAGATAATGTTTTAAAATTTTAATATAGAACAAATGTCACTGTCTAGCAATTTAAAGATATAAGGGACTTCAGAGTTCAATATCAAATACAGAGTTGTTATTTGAAACAAAAATGTAGCTCTTGAGAAAAATCAGTTCAGTTTTCTAACAGCAGTTATAGTATGTGGTCATAACCATTTTTCCCCCTTTTACAGAGGTCCCTAGGGACACATTTTTAATGTATCCTAGCAGTTTCCAGTTAATGTTTTATATTTCTGTAGCTATTATTTTCTGTTGAAAGAAAACTAGTAAAGGTTGAGTCTAGAAAGGGAAAACAAAGGAAGAAGATCAATATTAACACTCTAAAAATACTGACTTAGCAAAGTGACTTTGTTGTCTTTCTCTCAAAGGAACTGATATTGAATGAATGATTTATTTATAAGAAACACCTATGAAAAGTATTTGTTAAACAAAACCAAAAAATTGCTTAGCAAAGTACATAATTGCATAATCTATTCATCAAGTTCAAAAATTGAAGAGTCATCATTTTTAAACTGAAGACCATTTAATAATATTCTTATCCATCATTTTCACTTTAAATTTATTAAAACTGGCTTATAGGTAGAAATGCTACAATCCACAAAAAAACTCAAAGAATTACTTCATAAACTTTACTTGTTCTCTGTAAACACCAAAAAGTTATTAATAAACTTAATGTCAAATTTGTTTTCAGAAAAAGTCATACCTATTCATTTAAAATACTATACCTTTATTGAGTTTGGCTCAGTTAACTTTGAGTTTTGGTTACTATTAGCGCCCATGGTAATTGTGAAATAAACAGATGTTCTGAACTCTCTAGTTGTTGTCAGTAAAGAACTCCTGGTGTCTCCTGTAACAAGTAATAGTTATTCAGTTTCACATTATGAAAAGCTGTCAATAAGAAGTCTGTTTCTAAACACAGTGTAGTATGAAAGGACTATGTATTAATTTCATTCTCTTTCTTCTTCCTATAGAAATAAACTCAAAAGTTTTATATTTATCAGACTTTAATGGCTCCTAATTTCTGATCTACTAATAAGATTCTTTATTTCAATCTGTCATCTTTTAGGCTGAAATTTTAGTTGAGCAAAGCCAAGTCAAGTTCCATAATAAAATTTTACTTCAATAGATTTTTATAGCTAAGTGAGTCTAGAAACAGTAGCTAACAAAAGTTTGTTTTATCACTGATAAGCTAAGATGGAAAGAAAAATTTATCTGAATATGATCCTTAATTCTTTAACAAGAAAAGTCAATACCTTTATTTGAGAATGATTCCTGATCAGTTTTTCTTATGATTCTGGGTGATGCTTTTGGTACTGGTGATGGGTCCCTTTCAGGGGACCCTTCCATGTGGCTTCCAAACTGTTGACGCCTCAGTTTACTGTCAACCTCCAATTTTTCTAGCGTAGTTTTGAGACATTGTTCATTGGTTGTCATATATAATTTACAAAACTACAGGAAACAAGTACTCCAGTGGGTAAAACATTCAATCATACATTTGGGAGGAGAAAGAAAATGCACATTAGTAGGCAAGGGATAGACTGATAGATGGAATATATTTCCTATTGAACTAGGTTACTCATTTTATTTTCTTGTATCAGATTGACCACCCTCAAGTGACCTAGTGAAATGCAGCCATGATTCAATAAGGAGGCCATACTCTGAGTGAAAATAAAATGTTACACAAAGAAAGGTGATTTCTTATTTGTTTTTTACAAGACATGCGCAGACTTGCGTTTGTTCTAAATAATTTTTATGATTCTTCCACTCCAGAAGAGGCATATTTCAAAGAAGAGTGTGTGTGTGCGTGTGTGTGTGCGTGTGTGTGTGTGTGAGCACATGCATGTATTTTAACTTGGTTACATTATTTTTCAGGTAGTCATTCAGATTACAATTGTGGGACCGGAAAGATTAAATTTCAAGTACAATTAGTACATAATATATAAATATATCATTGTCAATATTTAAAAGATGTGTGCCTTTAAAAATACTTCTCCTATACAGTAAGCAAATTTACATCAGTATGAGCTTATGTACCTTGATGTAGTCAAATTTGCCATCAGCATTTACATCAGCCAAATTTATTATGGCATTTACCTCTTCTCGAGTCATCTTCTCACCTCTCTGGAAAAAAAAGATTTATTTTAAAGCAACATGCCTATCACGTTGTTATGCATGGGGAGAGTGGAAATTAATTTTAATCTTTTCTACAAGTAAATTTGAATATATGGTTTCATTAAAAATCTCAGAATGAGTATTATGTCAAGCAAAAATGAACCTATTATATGAAATAAAATTTCACAATTTTCACAATTAAATTGTATAAAAGTGTGCTGAATTTCAGTTTACTAAATTTCAACAATATATATCATAGATTCAGTAATAACTACTATTAAATTCAGAGTAACAATACTTTCTCATGTTGTACCAAGAAACAGAATGGCTTCTGAATCTCATTTATACTTTAGTTCTCTTTTACTTATCACATATGAACCTATTACTGATTTACAAAGAGTTCTGGCAGGAAAGAATTGCAAAGGAGCACAAGAGGATTACAACACAGTCTCAATTTTATACTTTATCTTTTATTTATAAAGCACCTTTCATCCAGAAGGATCCTTAAGTACTTTACAAACAACATATATGTGATTCATTTCACCTGCCAGTGAAATAGTTATTTCTGATGTGGACTTTGTAGCCAAAGCTAGATTCCAAATTGTTCTGCAAAACATGCATATTACAAAACTGTTTCACAGACCTTACCTTTGTTAGAAGTTTATAAAGATCAGTGTGTAAAATAGAGCCATCATCATTTATATCTAATTGCTTAAATGATTTTAGCAATTCTGCTTTTGAAGTAGGTTTTTCCTTTCTTAAAATTAAACAAAAATCATCAAAATTCAGTTTGGCAGTTTGAGGAGTCCAATACTTATTAATGGTCTTTTGGGATGGATTTCTTCCTGCATGCTGAAGAGCTGCCCAATAAAACAAGTATTATTTGTTACAGTAACATTTGGAATTGGTATTTAAGTGCATTTAAAAGAAATCATTATATACTACAATATTATACAAAAGTACACACATATCAATACATTACCTTTGATGTTGAAAATCTAGTGCTATCAATGTATGCCTGACTTTCAAAAATGACAATATACATATATGTTACCAGCTAAAGATTATCAAATATATTAAAATGCCAGAATTAAATAGATTTTTCCTATTCTGATAGTTGGTTCTCAACTTACATAGTTTAATTAACTGACAATATCTGAGTTACTTCATAAGAGTGCCTGGAGAAAAAAAAAAGATCTAATAACAACCATTCACTTAATTGTTTTGAGGACATAGGAATAAAAAAAAGCATAAATTATTACTTTTTCTGGCTCAACAAATATCTTAATGAAATGAGTAAATCATTAGTTTGAGAATATCGCTGACAACAAGTCATGATATCGAAAATGTTCATCACTGCCAGCTACTAGTTTCAAGAACATGAATCATGTCCCAAATGTCAAATACATGCACAAAATGTATCCTACTTGCAGTTACAGCCCTGCTAAAAATCAAGAATGTCAACAAACTTTGAGAGAACTCTATTATAGACATGCAGTGGTCAAATTACTTTTCATTTTTAACCAGAACATTTTTCCCGTTGCGGAGTACAGGCTCCGGACGCGCAGGCTCAGCGACCATGCCTCACGGGCCCAGCCGCTCCGCGGCATTCCCGGACCGGGGCAAGAACTCGTGTCCCCTGCAACGGCAGGCGGACTCTCAACCACTACACCACCAGGGAAGCTCTAACCAGAACATTTAAAAATAGTCCTATAACCAGTTATTCATAAGACATTCCTATTTTAAAAGCTATGCCCTTATAACTATGAGAGGCAAAGAATTAGAACGTGAGAAAGGCTTTGTATATTTGCAGGTCATATCACACTAAAATATAATGGTTTTAAACAATTGTAGATATTTTGTACAGTTGAATAGGAGTAACTTGGTAATTTGCAAATAGACTAATCTCTTCATATTAAGGCTTTAATATCTTAACACTATCTAAAATGATCCAATAGTAAGTTTCCTAAGCACCACAGACAACATTTAAAAGGTGTAACTGTCCTGAATTATACTACAAACTTCTATTATAAAACTTTATATTGGATATTTCCAACTACCTTAGGTGAGATTTCACAAGATCTATGCATTGTCAATCACCATTAAAAATTGATAATCTAGATATTCTACAATTTAATGTAATAAGGAATAATATATAAAAAACAATTTAACTAAAGAAATATCCTCAAGGAAATAGAAACCAGATCAAGGCAATAAAATGCAGACATTTGTGAGTCCATTACATTGAACATTCATTGTACACAAGAATAATATGAGGTGATTTTTTATTTTTAAAGATATAAGCTTCTTGGTTCCTAAGAAGTTTTATAATCTAAATAGTAAGTCTACACCTTAAGTGTAAAGTTGCTACTTGTGGTCAAGATTTATGGTTAATAACATATTAGAAGTTAATGGACTAAGATAAATGTTCCCATCTTCCAGATTATGCCAGTGCATTGTACCTAGATAACATAAACTTTGGCAAAGAAACAGAAACAAGATCATCAACTAGAGGTGACTCTCAGAGTTACCAAAAGTTACAGCTACAGCAATTGCCATCTTCCATTCACCTAGAAAGCCTTTGTGGAAATTTGTAACAGTGGAGATAACATGGTTTTATAAATTTCCACACATTTATTTTGGAAGTAGACAAAAGCCCTAATTACCATGTTGCCCAGGAATAAAAGATAAGTACTCTGCCTAGTGTATAAGTGGACAATTCCTTAATTCATCTATCAAGATAATCACAAAAAGGGCAGTCAGCCTCCTCCCTTTAAAATCTGGGAATACAAGTAGGACCTAAATGAAGTTGTGATTTAAAGTCAAAAGTCCATGTGAAAAAAATGGTATTTTCTGTCCAGCTCTGGAAAAATAGATGTGTAACTCCTTCCCACAAGTGGCAGCTCAAATGCTTGTTGCTATCTTCAATAACAAAATATTTTTAAAATATTTTTTAAATTACTGTTGTCTAAAAGAACTTTCTCAGAATAAAATTATTTTTCCCAAAACATGTATTAACTAAACATTCCCATATCTAAGAAATAGGTACAATACTAACCTAACTTTAATCTTTAGTTTTAGAATTAGTTGGAGCTCATTATTAAGTCCAATAACAGTGAAAACACAATGTAATTGTAGATGTTTAAAAGTTTACACCAAAATACTGATCTTCTGCCAGGGTTTACTTTAAGCTTTGACATGAGTTTATAATACCTATATTATTTGTAAGCTGGGAAAAAAAGGAACTCTAAAGTTCTCTTTGACTTTCCATTTCCAAATAAGCTAAAGTACTGCTTTATCCTATTTCAAAATGGAATGTCAAAGCACATGTATGTGCATAAGTGGCAGAAGGTTATAGATGAAAGGCATAAAAGATTTAGAAAGAGACATCACTGGTTCACACAACCAGTTTTTTTAAATCTAGATTATCTGAAATCAATCATTACAATTTTACAAAGAATATTCCACCATAAAATCAAAAGTTGAAGAGATGAACACTGCATTACTATCCTCCCAGATAATTCTATACGGCTGATAACACCTTAGTAATACATACTCATTGATTTAAACTAAATGCCATAGTAGCAGAAAGCATGTTAAACTTTTATACTTAGTAGATTCATGATCTCAGCCAATATTCAAAAGAATAGAGAGAAAAAACTAAAATCATAGTTTATAATAAAATATAAATTTTAATCTTTTCAATTTTTATATTTCCCAAAATGGGTTTCCTCAAATAGATATCTTATTGCATACAAATCCAAGACGCTGTTGCAAGAATATGTCAGATTTTTTATTTCAGAAAACTGCTTCTAAAGTTGGCAAAAAAACTCAGTTTTTCTACTCATAAAGTTATTAGCCTTGATGAAACCGACATGAGTATAGTATTATCTGGTATTGTTGTTTCCCACTTTCTTAAGACTAAAGGCCTCCAAGTCATTTGATACACCTAGTAAGGACCAAATTCACTGGTTTGGGGGATATTTGCACCAGAAGATTTAAAATATAATGGAAAACACAACCATACAAAATCTATGGGATGCAGAAAAAGTAGTTATTAAGAGTAAAGTTCATAGCGATACAGGCCTTCCTCTAAAAAAAAAAGAAAAATCTCAAATAAACAACCTAAACTACCACTTAAAAGAATTAGAAAAAGAACAAACAAAACCTAAAGTCAGCAAAGGAAGGAAGGAAGAAAGATCAGACAGGAAATAAATAAAACAGAGCTTAAAAAAAAACAATAGAAAAAGTCAATAAAACCAAAAGCTGATTCTTTGAAAGGATAAACAAGACTGACAAACCTCTGGCGAGGCTCACCAAGAAGAGAGAACACAAATAAACAAAATAAGAAATGAAAAAGGAGACATAAGAACTGATGCCACAGAAAAACAAAAATACCACACGGGAATAGTATGAACAATCATATGCCAACAAATTTGACAACCTAGAAGAAATGGACAAGTTTCTAGAAACATACAGCCCACCAAAATTAAATCAAGAAGAAATAGATAATTTGAACAGATGGATCACTAGAACTGAAATAGAATCTGTAATTTAAAAACTCCCTACCAACAGAAGTCCAGGACCAGATGGCTTCACAGGCAAATTCTACCAAACATACAAAGAAGAACTTATACCAAACCTTCTCAAATTCTTTCAAAATGTTGAAGAGGAGGGAACACTCCCAAGGTCATTCAATGAAGCCACCATCACCCTGATACCAAAACCAGACAAAGACACCACCAAAAAAGAAAATTGCAGGCCAATATCTTTGATGAATATAGATGCAAAAATTGTCAACAAAATATTAGCAAACCAAATCCAACAATGCATAAAAAAGATCATACACCATGACCAAGTAGGATTCATCCCAAGTTCACAATGATGGCTCAACATACGCAAATCAATCAATTTTGTTTATGATACACCACATAAACAAAAGAAAACTCAAAAACTACATCATCATCTCAACAGATGCAAAAAAAGCACTTGACAAAATCCAACATCCATTCATGATAAAAACTCTTACCAAAGTGGGTATAGAGGGACCATATCTCAAAATAGTAAAAGCTATATATGACAAACCCACAGCCAATATAATACTCAATGGTGAAAAATTAAAAGCCTTTCTGCTAAAATCTGGAACAAGACAAGGATGCCCACTCTCACCACTTCTCTCAACATAGTATTGGGAGTCCTAGCCACAGCAATCAGACAAGAAAAAGAAACAAAAGGTATCCAAGTTGGAAGGGAAGAGGTAAACCTGTCATTATACGCAGATGATATGACACTATAGATAGAACACCCTAAAGACTCCACACAAAAACCACTAGAACTGATAAACAAATTCAGCAAGATAGCAGGATACAAGTTTAACATACAGAAACTGGTTGCATTTCTTTACACCAACAATGAAATATCAGAAAGGGAATGTAAAAAACAATACCTTTTAAAATCACAACCCCAAAAATAAAATATTAGGAATAAACCTCACCAAGGAGGTGAAAGATTTATATGTGATAAGTATAAAGCATTAATGAAGGAAACTGAAGATGATTCAAAGAAGTGGAAGATATCCCATGCTCTCGGATTGCAAGAATTAATATTGTTAAAATGGCTATACTACCCAAAGCAATCTATAGATTTAATGTGATCCCTATCAAATTCCCATGACCTTTTCCACAGAACTAGAACAAATAATCCTAAAATTCATATGGAACCATAAAAGACCCAGAATTGCCAAAGCAATGCTGAAGAAAAAAAACAAAGCAGGAGACATAGCCATCCCAGACCTCAGACAGTATACAAAGCTACAGTAATCAAAACAGTGTGGTACTGGTACAGAAACAGACATATGGACCAATGGAACAGAATGGAGAGCACAAAAATAAACCCACACACCTATGGTCAATGAATCTTTGGCAAGGGAGGCAAGAATACACAATAGGAAAAAGACAGTCTCTTCAGCAAGTGGTGTTGGGAAAGTTGAACAGCTGCATGTAAATCAATGAAGTTAACACACCCTCTCACCATACACAAAAATAAACTCAAAATGGCTTAAAGACTTAAACATAAGACATGACTCCATAAAACTCCTAGAAGAGAACACAGGCAAAACATTCTCTGACATAAATTGTACCAATGTTTTCTTAGGTCAGTCTCCCAAAGCAATAGAAATAAAAACAAAAATAAACAAATGGGACCTAATCAAATTTACAAGCTTTTGCACAGCAAAGGAAACCACAAACAAAATGAAGACAACTCACAGAATAGGAGAAAATATTTGCAAATGATGCGACTGACAAGGGCTTAATTTCCAAAATATACAAACAGCTTATACAACTCAACAACGAAAAAACAAACCACCCAGGCTTCCCTGGTGGCACAGTGGTTGAGAGTCCACCTGCCGATGCAGGGGACACGGGTTCGTGCCCCGGTCCAGGAGGATCCCGCATGCCACGGAGTGGCTGGGCCCATGAGCCATGGCCGCTGAGCCTGCGCGTCTGGAGTCTGTGCTCCGCAACGGGAGAGGCCACAACAGTGAGAGGTCCGCATACCACAAAAAAAAAACACAAAAAAAACAAACCACCCAACTGAAAAATGGGAAGAAGACCTAAAGAGACATTTCTCCAAAGAAGAAATACAAATGGCCAATAGGCACATGAAAAGATGCTTCACATCACTAATTATTAGAGAACTTCAAATCAAAACTACAATGAAGTACCACCTCATGCTGGTCAGAATGCCCATCATTAAACAAATAATAAATGTTGGAGAGGGTGTGGAGAAAAGGGAACCCTCCTACACTGTTCGTGGGAGTGTAAAGTTTGTGCAGCCACTGTGGAAAACAGTATGGAGGTTCCTCAGAGAACAAAAATAGGGCTTCCCTGGTGGTGCAGTGGTTAAGAATCAACCTGCCAATGCAGGGGACATGGGTTCAAGCCCTGGTCCGGGCAGATCCCACATGCTGCAGAGCAACTAAGCCTGTGTGCCTAACTACTGGGCCTGCTCTCTAGAGCCTGCAAGCCACAACTACTGAGCCCACGTCCCACAACTACTGAAGCCTGCGCACCTAGAGCCCATACTCCGCAAGAAGAGAAGCCACCGCAATGAGATGCACGCACAGTGCAATGAAGAGTAGCTCCCACTCACTGCAACCAGACAAAGCCTGTGTGCAGCAACAAAGACCCAATACAGCCAAAAATAAATAAATAAAATAAATAAATTTATTTTAAAAAAAGAAAACTGGGCTTCCCTGGTGGCGCAGTGGTTGAGAGTCCACCTGCCGATGCAAGGGGACACGGGTTCGTGCCCCGGTCTGGGAAGATCCCACATGCTGCAGAGCGGCTGGGCCCGTGAGCCATGGCCGCTGAGCCTGTGTGTCCGGAGCCTGTGCTCTGCAACAGGAGAGAAAAAAAAAAAAAAAAAAAAAAAAAAAAAAAAAGGAAAACTAAAAATAGAATTACCATGTGATCCAGTAATCCCACTTCTGGGCATATATCTAGACAAAAACTATAATTCAAAAAGATACATGCACCCCTATGTTCATAGCAGCACTATTCACAGCAGCCAAGATATGAAACCACCTAAATGTCCATCGAAAGATGAATGGATAAAGAAGATGTGGTACATATAAACAATGGAATACTACTCAACCATAAAAAGAACAAAATGCCATTTCCAGCAACATGGATGCAACTAGAGATTATCATACTAAATGAGAAAGAGAAAGACAAATACCATATTATATCACTTATATATCATTATATGAATCTAAAATATGATACAAGTGAACCTACTTATGAAACAGAAACAGAATCACAGACATAGAGAAGAGACTGGTGCTTCCTAATGGGGAGGAGGGTGGGAGAGGGTTGGATTGGGAACTTGAGATTAGCAGTTGCAAACTGGTATATATAGAATAGATAGATGACAAGGTCCTACTGTATAGGACAGGAAACTATATTCAATATCCTGTGATAAACCATAATGGAAAAGAATATGAAAAAGAATGTCTATATATAACTGAGTCACTTACCTGTACAGCAGTAATAAACACAACATTGTAATTCAACTCTACTTCAATAAAAAAATAAAATAAAAAAATATAATGGAAAGAAGTAAAAAAAGATCAACTCTCTCGAACCCTCACCCCTAAAGACCAGGACAAAACCCAGAATTCTTAATTTTCTTTTAAAATTTCACTTATTTTCTAATACTACTCTTACAATTATTCAACCATATATATATATACATATATATATATATATGTATATATATATATATATATATTCCCTTTACATTTTCCCCAGTGTAGGTCAAATTCAGACTAGTAATTCGTTACCAGAAGTGTTTTAATTCTGTCATTATAAATCTTAAAGTACCAACATAAGAATTTATGAATCTTAAAGTACCAAGATAAGAATTTTAAAAATATTTTTAAGCAAGTAATTGATGGAAGCTTTAAAAATACTAATCTAGTCTATTTGAACACTGAAAGTTTTATTTTGAACCTCTTAGACTATGTAGCTATATAAAATGGCACAATAGCATAAGGTAGTTCCACTGCTCAAGCTTAACTAAGAAATTGGAATGATTCAACAATGTAATTCTAATTGCAGTCTTTCTGATCTATTAACTTTCAACAAATAAGGCAAGCTACTTAAGTTAAAAAAAATTACCTAAGCAAAGTTGATCTTTAGAAATAATGTTATCTAAGCTGCTTTTGAAAACAGTTAAGTAGGCAGCTCTACAATTCATATAAAATATCTCCTCTTCAGTTAGTGGAAATTTCTTTGATCGAGGACTCTCTGAAAGCATTGATTTCTGACTGGAGAAAGCTGCATCACTTCCTGGACTGATGGCCATTCTATTAGAAAATAATTTAAAATTTTATTTTAGTCAGTGTTAATCCTAAAATTCAAGTGTCACTTTACCTTTCAAACTGGGGCGGGGGGAAGCAAGACATCAAGATTTTTATATGTGGAAAAAAGATGTACATTATAATATGCATACAGTTATATTATCATATGTTAAGCTAAAATAAGCCTTTGGCAGTTGCTTTCTAAATATATATATAAGAGAGCCAAAAGAACAAAGCCAAAACAAAGGTGTAACATAAATACAAAAGAAGAATCACAGGGCAAAGGAAAAGCATTCATCTATTCTCTCAAAATTAGAGGACAGTCAGTTGAGACTCTTCATAGGGTTGTAATGAGGATTAAGTAAATTAACACATGTGAAACATATAGAACAGTGCCTGGCACATAATAAGTGCTAAATAAACTGTAGATAGAGTGAATCGCCACCATAATGAGAATTTGACTATAATGTGATTGGCAGTTGGCATCCATCTCCACAGCAGCATCAACCAGGTCATTTCACTAACATCTCAGTAATTCAGCCCCACATTTTAAATGACTGAATTAAAAAAATCAGGTCATTCATAGCATTATCCTGAGGTTTTACTGTGTTCTATTACTACCAATAATAATGTTAATAATAATAATAATAATCATAATTTTGAGGGTTTATATGGCACCTCTGCTCATAAGAGCTTAAAGAACTGTCATACATCTTGATTTATACCTACTACAGTGGTGAGATATTTTTTGCCCATTTTACAGATAAGGAAATTGAGAGACAGAGATGTCATCCAGCTAATAGTAAGTAGCAAAAGGCAGCAAATTTCGATAACAGTTTCTTCGTTTTTTTAATGTGAATGAAGGCTTCTTGTACAACAGTTACTATGAGGCCCTAAATTGTGCTGGAGGTCTAACAGCTTCCAAAATTATTTTAACCAGCTCTGACTTCCAAAAATACATTCCAACCTAATAAATTGAATATTTCAAGTTTAACAATAAGACGACACAGGTAGGGTCCCCTTCAGGACTCACTGGATTCTTACTCAGGAGACCTAAATTACTTGCACCTTCTTGAATTATATAGGTCTTTTACACTTGGGAAAGAAAGATAATAATCGCTTATCATGGATGAAGTACCCTATTTATAATACACAGACCGCCTGCCTGACACTTTCATCTTACACCAGATTTAGAAGGACCCCGAAGGTATGTGGTGTCACAGTCTGGTTACTGCAAATTGTTATCGCTATAATTAAGCATCACAGTTTTAAACACATACGCATGCACACATCTCCTCACAAATGTGAAAGAAAACTGTTCCAGTAAGGAAGGGAGAATGAACGTTCGTTTTGCAGCCAGCAATTTAAAAATGTAAATATTTTCTTAAGAGTGTCCTCAAATGCTCTTTCAAAATAAGGTGATTCCCTCACGTGGAAATCCCATGGCTTAAATGTTCCAGAATGCTATTTTTTCCCCTCTCTGTAACGAGAGACTAAACTGAAGCTTAAATATATAATTAAATATATAATTGCGCCCCTCAGGCTTGGAAACCTCCTGCACCTAAAACTCCAGCCCAAGACCAAGACAAGGGCCTAGAGAGTACATTGCAGCGAACCGCTCCATAAATAAGCAGCCACACAATAGCAAGAAAAATAAACTGTGAACAAGCACCTAAGGCTTCTAAAGGGCCAAGGGAAAACAGCCATCCAGTCACCGTCCCTACATAGTAAAATACCTTCACAGCTGATCTCCGGCAACATCTATTTTTTTGTATTCCTCTGGGAATAAAACTGCATTTATATTTACATTTTTAGGTACAGACATGGAGCAAGTGTACGTATGGCAGAGAGATAAAAGATGCAGGTGGCGAAAGGGAAGCCGAACAGTGACGAACAGAGCGGGCGAAGAGACAGACAGCGAGCTGCTTGCTACCTAACTGCAGGTCACAAACGAGGAAGCGCAGCCAATTCTCCTCAAGGATTCCGCAACCCTCTCACGGCGGCCGGAAGGTCCTTGGCCTTCTTTTAATTACCGTGGCAACTGCACCTCTCCGCTACCGGAAACAAGATACGGAGTACCTACCCAAATGGTCCGGCTAGAAATCTAGGGATAGTTACTCCAGCGCTAACGGAGATGGCTCTGCCTCTCATCTATCGGGGGCCTTCTGGTCAGAGTCGTGAGAGAGTGTCCTGCGTTGCCCTGGCAGGGACTGAGAGCTGTCCTAGGCGTAGACTCTCGTCCCCACTTCCCGGCATACACTGGGATCCCTTGTAGCTGGGGGAGTGTTTCCGGCGGGCCGCGTGGAGTGTGGCACAGCGTCGAGTGACCGCCCGCTCTTTTCAGGCTCCAGTGTTTCTCTCCGAAGGTTCTCTGTTTTCGTAAGAGGTTGCTCAGTGGTTTTATCCAGTGACAGGGGTGCGTCCCTGAATGTCGAAATGCCGTAAGTATCTCCGCCCCGGGTGTTGCTGTGTTTGGGCCCCAATGTGAGCAAGAAGAATAGATATTATGCAGCTCAATAACCTTTTCTCTTTTCCTACTTTTTCTTTATCTTTTCCTCCGACAGTTCCTAGTGCTTGGTTCCCTCAACCTACGTCTGCTTCCCTTCCAGCCTTACTTATCCGGTAGTATTTCTCCACTTTAATTCTGATTCCACAAGGCTTCTGACAGATTTTATAGGCTGTGGGTTATATTTAGTGATGTATTGCTTGAAATAATTTCAAATATGGTTAACATACCGAGAATAGGACAGGGTAGACTGCATAACGCCGTATAATTTGATAAAGCCATTTAATGCCTAGATTAGTGTCGTGAGCTCATATAAACTTGTGGCAGAACTCATGGACCGGGTCCCAAGAGACCTGAACTCCAGCTCTCAAATGAGGAAGCATAGCCAATTCTGTAAAGAGCTGTCCAACGTTGAGCGAGTCGCTTAATCACCTCCGGGCTTCAGTTTTCTTGCTTGTCACTGCCCAATAGAGACTTTTTTTTTTTTTTTAAGCTCCGTAAAGAACTTTTTCTTTGGGGTGGGGGTGGGGATAATATATAACACATGAAATTCTCTGGCTGCCTCTTGTCCCCAGGCCGATTTAGGTACCCTCTCTTGCGTGCTTCTAGAGTAACTTATTTCTCCGTTACATTCAGGTTTGAGCAAATGCAAAGTAACACAGGGTGGGAGAAGGGACATCTGTATCAAATAGGAATTGACATGAAAGTGGAAAGATTTGCAGAAATAATAACCTACATTTGTTGAATGTTTAATTATGATTTGGGTACTGTGTTTAGCAATTTCCCTACATTTTCTCATTGAATCTTAAAAAGGACCTTGGGAGGTAGGCGCTGCTGTTATCTCTACTTTCCAGATTAGGGAACTCAGCACCTAATAAGGTGTCCTACACATAGGTATCAATAAATATATGTTTCACTTATACCCTTAAAAGGTATGGATTGTTAAAGAGGTTTTCCTTTCCCCAAAATGAAGCTAAAAGACTTGCCTCACTACTCTTGCACTAGAAAAATAACCCAGTTAGCACTTATACAAAGCTGTGAGGAAAGTGTAACAAAGTCCCTGCCAAATAGGAATACAATGGAAACTCTTGTGTGTTTGCTTAACAAGTAGTGATACTTTCTGAACTATGCTCCTGTTCTGCTGTAGATAGTAGGGAACCCAAAAAAACCTGTTAAATGGGGACCTTTTGGACAACTGTTTTCTTAACATATTAACAGACACATATTAGGAGTGTCTGCAGTAATTTTGGCAATAAATACATAACTTTAAAGTTGAGGTTGACATCTTAAATATATAGCAACTTCACTGAGTTTATTTTGGCAAAGTGATATAAGACCAAATTAATGGTTAAATAATGCAGAAGTATTTTAGTAGAGGATCTCCATAATTGTTAGTAAACTTTTATTTTTCAATGTGGTTAAACTGCAGGGTCACAAATGGTGGTGCAAAAAGTCATCTTGGCAAGTTACATGTGAAAGTGGTATGGTTTTTAAGTGATGTTGAGATGTTGACTTTTTGGTACTTGGTATTTTGGGTATTGGATTGTGTGATATATCTCTTTTCTAATTTCTTTAAACCTTGACAGGAAAAAAATATAATGAGTAACTGTGGAAGTATACATGGCCTAAATTAATCTAAAATGAATAATAAACAACAAATGTCCAATACCAATAGAGTGGATGGACGAATCTTAAAAATATACTGGATGAAAGAACCAATTTGTAGAAAACTACATATAGCATATTATCTTTATAAAGCTTAAGAACAAGCAAAAAAACTTTAATTTGGGATTCTGTATGTATATAAGATTATTAAGGGAAGAAAAACAGGGAAATGATAAATACAAAATTTAGTTTAATGGTTGCCTTCTCGGGAAAGCAGACCTAATAGAGAAGGAGCAGAGCATACAGGTGTACCCATCCATATTGGTAATGATCTAGTTCTTAAATTGTGTGGTGAGTTTATGGGTGTTTATTTTCTTATTATGCTTCATAACTTGATCATTATACATGTATTCTTTAGTATGCATCAAATACTACTTAAAATGTTTTAAAAGGATTTAGAGATTACTTATCTTGAATTAAATTCTCAATAAGTATAGTTTTCTCTGCCTTCTCTTTGGTTCTATAAGGCAGATGCTATCTGAGAACGGGGAAAACAAATGAATTGGATAAATGCTCTCCTGGTTTCATTAGGCTAATCATCATCCCTTTCAAATTTGCTCCTCCTCTGTGTACATTATAAAATTAGTGACATCGTCATTTCTCTATCTAGGTTGAAACCTTAAATTTTTTTTTTATTTTTATTTTTTGGATTTGAAGACTTTGAAATGAGACAAACCAGGGTTTGAATTTTGGTTCTGCTACTCTACCAGCTGTGTGACCCTTAGATTGTTACTCAGTGAGTTCATGGATTAGTATAGTTACTCATTAAATAGTAATTGAATTATAAAGTTGCTGCTTGTAAGAGATTTCATCTTTATAGACAAATTTCACACCATGTTTATATTTGCATAATACTAAAGTCAAACATACTTTTGTAATAGCTCTTTCTGTAAATAATCAAATCCCCTTCTAGTGCTTTTTCCCCCCTTATATTTTTTCCTTTATAAAGATTCCCAGTATCACTTGCTTAATCTTTCTAATTAGTGTGAATTATCATGCTAATTCAGCCAAGGGCATTCCACCTATTCCTGTAAGAGTTAATTTTATTCTGTTCCAAGCTAGAGACTGAATTAAGGTTATAAAGTTGGAATAGCTTTAGTGTTGGAGGAAACAGTTAACTGTATTCCTCTGGGGTCCATTCTGATGACGTATTCATAAAAATCTGGGAGTTTTCTGAGAGAACATTAAAATACGTTTTATTTTCCTTGATAAAGGAAAATGAATATAAGAATATTCTGGGTTTGATAAGCTATTTTATTGCACCTATTTGGGTTTGTAGTCAGGCTGGTGATAGCACCAAGTACAATGATTTTTATTGTTGTGGGGGGTGAAATGATGTGTCAGGTTAAGTAAAAGTTAACCATTTAATAAACACCCTTTGAATCATAGATATTCAGAGTTCTATTAATTCATTTACTTTAAAAGTATAAATACATTTTAAAAGAAGATTGAAGTTGTTAGTACTTTCTGTAAGTATGAAAAACATGAATTTTAAATGCAATTCTTTCCTGCTTGTAAAAGTCAGCCAAAAAAGTAAGGACAGAAATGAGGAAGCTATAATACAGCCTTGTAATAGTGACATGAAGGACTCCCCTCATATGGCAGACAAGAATCTCTCAGACTCTATCAGTCAAAAGCAACTTGACCCTGCATAAATCATATTTTTTATTGCATCCTTGGACTTGGAGGAAGTTAAATCTCAAGAGGTGAAACAAAAATAGCCAAAACCAGATCTGTAATCAGTAAGCACAGATGAAAGGCAGATTGCCCTGAATATAAATACTGATATCCATGTTGTGCTTGATAGACTAAGCCTGGGGCTATAGGCAAGGTAAGGAAGTTAAACTTGAGACTACATTTAAGCTGGGAAGGGAGCTGAAATGATCTCTAGTTGGTATGGATCCCTTGGCTAGTAATGAAATTAAATGTACATCTTTGGAGGAAGCATCCTCTGTTTAGGCCCCTCCTTTTTCACAGATTAAGATCAACCAAATATCCAAAATCTAGATAAACAAGCATAAAAGGAAACAAACTACCATGAGTGAAAGTTAAAACACATAGTAATCAATGGATTTAGATCCCAAAGACTTTACAAAATGGAATTATCTGAGATACAATATGAAATAATTGAACAGAATACTTAAATAAAAAGTTGAATCACAAAAATTAGCAAGTAATGAGACTACCCAAAATAACAAGGCAAATTTTAAACTAGGATGATTAAAATGTTTAGAAACAAAAAATATATAATTGTTGAAATAAAAGCTCAGTAGATGGGCTTTCATGTTACAGTAGATTGTGTTGAACTGAACCTTCCATAGATAACAATTTTAAACTCTGGGCAAAATATTAAAAGTAACTTCTTGAAGGCACTGGAAAGCAACCATACTAGGCAGAAATTGGAGGGGAGTTGACGCTTGAAAGAAGGGAACTACAATGTGCAAAGTTTGCATTTATATTGTTTTATCCAAGGGCAGTCCATATGATGTAGTACAGCTAGAACTCAACAAGAAAGCTCCAGTTTTACTTGTTAACTGGGTTAAGAGCTTGGGATTACCAGAATTGCTGGCAAGTAAAGGGAAAATCCTAAAAAGAGGGTAGCCCCAAAATCTGGTTATAAACTGCCAGAATCCTTGATGGATCCCTTAACTGCACATGGATTAGGGATTCTTCATGAAGCCTGGCAAGAAGCAACAGCTGGGATGCTGAAAGACTTGAACAGTGATTTCAGCTGCTGTCCATCACTGGGGAGACAGATTTTAGAGTTTGAGTTTATTCAAGTTAAATGCCTGCTAGAACAAAACAACACTGTTAAGAGTAAGAAAGCAGAATTCAGAGTCTCGATGTCATATCGTCTACAATGTACAAGATGCAATAAAATAATACGAGACAAGCAAAGAAACAAAATATGACTCGTTGAGAGAGTCAATTGAAATTGACCCCAAGATGACCTAGATTTTAGAATTAGCAGACAAAGACTTTAAAGCACCTAATATAAATCTGTTCAAGAACTTAAAGGGAAAAAAAAATGGTCATAATGAAAGGACACATGGGGAATTTCAGAAGAGAAAAAGACGCAATGGAAATTCTGTATTTGAAAAGTACAATACGTAGAATGAAAATATTTACTGTGTGGGCTTTACAGCGCAAGAAAAGAACTTGAAGATAGAATAATAGAAATGATCTAATTGAAAAAATAAAATACAGAGCCTTAGTGACTTCTGGGACAATATCAAGTGGTCTAATATATGTAAGTAGAGTCTTAGAAATAGAAGAGAATGGGAATGAAATTAAAAATATATGTATTTTAAGAAATAATGGCTCCTAAATTTCTCACTTTTGCTGAAAAACATAAAGTACAGATCCAAGAAGCTCAGCAAACTCCAGTCGAGATGAAAAATATGTGTTTGTCTATGCACATGTACATATACATGCCATAGTCAAACTGATAAAAATGAAGTGAAAATCTTCAAAGCAGCCAGAGAAAATTGATGCTTTACCTGTAGGGGAAACTATTCAAATGAAAGCTGACTTCTCATCAGAAACCATGGAGGTCAGAAGACAGTAGAATGACATTTTAAAGTGCTAAAAGGAAAAAAACCTCAACCCAGAATTCTATATGTAGACACTATCCTTCAAAATGAAGGTAAAATAATGATATTATCAGATAAAAACAGTATTTGTCACCAGCAGACCTGCATAGAAGAAATGCTAAAAAAAAGTTCTTTGAGCTGAAGGGAAATGATATCAAGTACAAATTTACATCTATTTGAAGAATACTGGGAATGGTAGATATGTGATAAGATATAAAAGACTATAGTTGTCCATCAGTATCTGTGGAGGATTGGTTCCAGGAGGCCCCACTTATACTAAAATCACACAGATTTTATGCTCAAGTCCCTTATATAAAATGGTATAGTACAATGAAAACAGTTGGCCCTCCGTATCTGAGGGTTTTCTCTCCACAGAGTCAACCAACCATGGATGGAAATCTTGATCCACAGATGTGAAACCCATGAATATGGATGGTTGACTGTATGTTTATCGAAAAAAAATCTGTGTATAAGTAGACCAGCACAGTTCAAGTGCATGTTGTTCAAGGGTCAACTGTGTATGTTTTTTGCTTGTAACTTCTTGAATAGATGTGAGTGTTTAAAGCAAAAATTATAACACTTATTGTGGGTTTTATAACATGTATATGTATAACAGTATAGCACAAAGGACAAAGGAAATGGACAGTAACATTGTAAGATTCTTATATTTATGTAAAGTAGTATTGTATTAACTCTAAATGAACTGTGATGTGTTAAAAAGGCATATTGTAATGCCCCAGAGTAACTAATAAAAAATACACAGAAAAATAATACATAACCCCCAAAATACATAAAAACAACAGAAGAATTGAAGTGCTATACTAAAAAATGTTTAATCAAAAGAAGGCAGGAAAGGAAGATCAGAGGACTAAAAAACAAATGAGACAGATAGGAAACAAGTAGCAAAATGTAGACCCAACTGTATAATGATTACATTAAGTTTAAGTGCAATAAAGACACCAATGAAAAGGTACAGAATATCAGGCTGGATTTAAATATATAGAGAGTAACGTATATATATGTTTATATGTATATATCCCAACTCACTTAATCCTCATAACACTGATACTACCCTAACTGGATACCAAAATACAATAACAGAATTATAAGAACATTGCTGGCCAATGTATTTCATGAACATAGAATCAAAAATCCTCGGCAGAAGATTAGCAAATCTAATTCAGCAGTTGTAAAAGAGACAATACATCATGTCCAAGTAGGATTTATCCCAAGAATGCAGTTTTTTCAATATTTGAAAATCAATTATTGTTTTTAAAAGGAGAATAAAGGATGGTCCTAATCAAAGATGCAGCTGCTTCTACATAACTGCTCTGGTCAAAAAGGATTCCAAAGTGACAGTTTTCCTTGATGATCACTGTTCTGTTTGCTGTAACTGATCTACAGCATTTCAGGAAAAGACAGTTCCCATTGTACCTGTCATTTCTCAGCTGTGCCAGCTGAAGATTGAGCTTTCTGGTGAGTGAGGACTCTGGGATCATGACAGTGATGGAACACAACAGCCTCAGGACCTGGTTGCCCCAAAGTTTTCCTGGCAGTGTCTGAACTGAAGAATCTTGAAGATACCAGGTTGTTGCTGGAGCCATGCTTTAGAATAAGATTTGTCTTAAACTGTGATTGTGGCTCTACAGAGTTGGGAAAGAATCGCTATGGGAAGAGGCAAGCTAGGAGAGTACAGGCTCCGTTAGATGGAAACATTGACCTTTGTTGGGGTTTTTTTTGCTAATATTGGTACTTGGCATATAAGTGACCAATAAAAGACTCCTGGTTGGATGGATTGATAGATAGATAGGTGGATAGATAGATAGGTACATACTAAAGAAGATCATATTAATATTTCTATGAAGAACACACCCATTTATGATAAAATAAAAACTTAGCAAACTAGGATAGAAGGGAACTCCTTCCTATGAAAAACCTACAAATATCATACTCAGTATTGAACACTTTTTCTAAGATTAGGAACAAGGCAAGAATGCGCCCACTCACAACTTCTGTTCAACAAAGCACTAACAAAAAAAGGAAGTGCATAAATGTTGGAAAGGAGAAAGTAAAATTGATGTTCTGCTAATGATATGATCATGAACATAGAAAATCCTAAGGAAGCTGCAAAACAGTTATTAGAACTATTTAGCAAAGATGCAGAGCACAAAGTCAGTGT
Organism: Lipotes vexillifer; assembly: GCF_000442215.2. NCBI lineage: Eukaryota > Metazoa > Chordata > Mammalia > Artiodactyla > Lipotidae > Lipotes > Lipotes vexillifer. The sequence continues at coordinate 3,102,014 of NW_006791298.1, read as the reverse complement.
ACAAAAATCAATTCTATTTCTACATGTTAGCAATGAACACCTGGAAAATGAAGCTTAAGTTTTTCCATTTATAATTATGTAAAAAAAAATGTAATAAGTTTAACAGAAGACATGGAAGATTTCTACTGTGAAAATTACAAAATGTTGCTTAGAGAACATAAAGATTTAAATAAATAGGGGCATGTATGGATTGGAAGACTATATTAAAATGTTGGTTCTCTCCAATTGATCTTTATTTTTTTAATAAATTTATTTATTTATTTTTGGCTGCATTGGGTCTTGGTTGCTGCTTGTGGGCTTTCTCTACTTGCCGCGAGTGGGGGCTACTCTTCGTTGCGGTGCGCGGGCTTCTCATTGCAATGGCTTCTCTTGTTGCAGAGCATGGGCTCTAGGCACACGGGTTTCAGTAGTTGTGGAACGTGGGCTCAGTAGTTGTGGCTCACGAGCTCTAGAGTGCAGGCTCAGTAGTTGTAATGCACGGGCTTAGTTGCTCTGCAGCATGTGGGATCTTCCTGGACCGGGGCTTGAACCTGTGTCCCCAGCAATGGCAGGCAGATTCTTAACCACTGCGCCACCAGGGAAGCCCTCCAATTGATCTTTAGATTCAATGCAATTCCTGTCAATCCTGGCAAACATTTTAAAGGAATAGAAAAACTGATTTAAAAAATTTTATAAAAAGGCTGAGGACTTACAGTAGTCCAAACAATCTTAAAAAGGAAGAATGAAGTTGGAGTACATAGACTAACTAGACTTAGTGTATGTACAAAGTATGTACACTACCTAGACTTTACTATATAAAGTGGCAATGAAATCAATGTGATTTGGGCCTAATGGCAAATAGATAAAATGGAAAAGAATAAAAAGCCCAGAAGTAGAACCAAACCAAGTACCAAAGTAATTCAGTTGGGGAAAGAGAAATCTTTCCAACTGGTTCTGGAACACCATGTGGAAAAACAAACCAAACAACCTTGACTTCCACCTTATACCATATACAAAACTTAATTTGAGATGTAGCATAGTCTTAAATGTAACCAGTAAAGTTTCTGGAAGGAGATACATGAGAATATTGTTACAACATGGGGTAGATAAAATTTCAGGCAAGGTACATAAAGCAACCATAAAGGAATAAAATTGATAAATCAGACTACATCTAATTTATATATTCTAAATATAAGTTTAGAATATATAAAGAACTCTTGGGACTTCCCTGGTAGTCCAGTGATTAAGACTCTGTGCTTCCACTGCATGGGGCACAGGTTCGATCCCTGGTCAGGGAACTAAGATCCCACATGCCTTGCGGAGTAGGCAAAAAAAAAAAATAAATAATAATAATATATGAAGAACTCTTACAATTCAACAGTAAAAAGATTAAAACCTTATTAAAATAATGGTCCAAAGACTTGATCCAATACTTAATAAAAGAAGTTACGTGAATGGCAAATAAACATTTTGTTAAACATCAGGAAAATACAAGTTAAAATTAAATTGAAATACTATATAACACCCAGTAAAATAGCTGTATAGTTGACCCTTGAACAACATGGATTTGAACTGTGAGTGTTCACTTACATGCCCACTCTTTTCAATAAATGTGTACTAAGTACTGCATAATCTGTGGTTGGTTGAATCTGTGGATGTGGAACCAAAGATATAGAAGACCGAGTATAAAGTTGTACATGGATTTTTTTTTTTGATGTGGACCATTTTTAAAGTCTTTATTGAATTTGTTACGATATTGCTTCTGTTTTATATTTTGGCCTTTTGGCCAGGAGGCATGTGGGATCCTAGCTTCCCAACCAGAGATTGAACCCCCCCCGCTGCCCTCCGCCCCCCAACCCCCACCCTGGCCCCACACCGGAAGGCAAAGTCCTAACCACTTGATTGCCAGGGAAGTCCCTATATGTGGATTTTTGACTGCAGGGGGTTCAGCACCCCTAACCCCCTACATTGTTCAAGAGTCAATTGTGTATTCTTTATACATTTTGAGAATACTAGGTGAATAATGAATCCTAGTAAATAGATTTGCTTTGCACAGAAGTATGGGTTAGCACTTCTTCAACTAGTTTCTGTATGCTCTAGGCTTGAGAGAATGTTTATTGCAGATAACGTGAGCTAGGGTTTCACTGTAGGCTGAGGAATTTAAAATATGTTGCCTTTGCATTGGAGGTATCAATATGAAATCATGGATTTTTAAGTATATGTATAAAAATCCGGGTAGATAGAAAAGTATGTGTGTGTGTTTTCTGTTCTAGCTCTGTCCCTTGCCTTTAAGCAATGACATAAGTATCAATGAACATACCTAGTGCCAAGATTTTGATTTATAAATGCCATTGTCCACTAAAAAGAACCAAGTTTCTTTAAAGCAAAAGCTAATTCCAGTGCTGGAGCAGAGAACATTTTGTGTGAGTGAGTGTGCATGTGCAAATAAGGAAATATAATGAAGTGCTCAAAGAATTACAGGTACATAAGGTACATTGGAGGCAGTGTGAAAGAGGAATGATCCAATTGCCAAATCTGGGACAATTAAGCATCAACATAAATGGTAGGAATTGATTATAATCCATTGGATTAAATAAAATTCCATGATTCTATAGTGATATAAATAAATGAATAAAGAGGAGAAAAAAGAAAGCTATTCATTGGAGTGGAATGCTAATTAATAAATATAAATGATAGGATTAGAAAATCATCAATGGTTCTTTAAAAGTATTAGGACAAAATTTGATAGGAAACAAGATATTTACATATAAGATTTCTTATATATTACATTGGAGAAAACTGGCAGATAACATCTTAATCAATGATCAAAATACATATCACTGATATTGTGAGAAACCAACATCATGTGCCTCAAGTTATCATGCTCTCAAAAGGATACAGCATCATTTTTGTAATACTTATGGCAAAAAACCCACATAGCCTCATCATGAGAAAATGTCAGATAAACCCAAATTGACAGATATTCTACAAAGAACTAGCCTGTGCTCTTGAAAAATGTCAAGGTCAAACAAAAGAAAGGTTGAGGAGGAGCTGTTCTAGGTAAGGGAGACTAAAGAGATGGGACGATAAAATGCAATGAGTGATCCAGGATTGGATCCTAGACTTGGCAGCAGGGGTGGGGGGATTGGCTATAAGGGGCATTTTTGGAGCAAGTTGTAAAATTTGAATATGGACTCTTGATAGTAGTATTGTATCAATGATAAATTTCCTGATTTCGATCAATATGCAGAAATCAGTTGCATTTTTTTACACTAGTAACCAACTACCAGAAAAACAAATTAAGAAAACAATTCTGTTTATAATTGCATCAAAAAGAATAACATTCCTAGGAATAAATATAACCAAGGAGGTAAAAGACCTGTACACTGAAGACTATAAGACATTGATAAAAGAAAATGAAGAAGACAGAAATAAACACAAAGATATTCCATTCTTATGGATTGGAAGGATTAACATTGTTAAAATGTCCATACTACCCAAAGCAGTCTACAGATTCAATGCAGTCCTTATCAAAATTCCAACAGTATTTTTCACAGAAATAGAACAAACAATCCTAAAATTTGTATGGAACCACAAAAGACCCTGAATAGCCAAAGCAATCTTGAGAAAGAGCAAAGCAAAGTTTGAAGGCATCATGCTGATTTCAAACTGTATTACAAAGTATAAAAAATCAAAACAGTATGGTATTGGCATAAAAACAGGCACATAGATCAGTGGAACAGAAGAGTGACTCCAAAAATAAACCCACACATATATTGTCAATTAATTTACAACAAAGGAGCCAAGAATATACAATACAATATGAAGGACAGTCTCTTCAATAAATGGTGTTGGGAAAACTGACAGGCTGATGTAAAAGAATGCAATTGGACCCCTATCTTACACCATACACAAAAAATCAACTCAAAATGGATTAAAGACTTGAAGGTAATACCTAAGACCATAAACCTCTTGAAGAAAACATAAGCCATAAACTCCTTAACACTGGTCTTGGCAATGATTTTTTGGATCTGACACCAAAAGCAAAGGCAATTAGCAGCAAAAATAAGCGGGACTACATCAAAGCAAAAAGCTTCTGCACAGCAAAGGAAATCAACAAAATGAAAACGCAGTCTACAGAATGGGAGAAAGTAATTGCAAATTGTGTATCTGATAAGGGATTAATACACAAAGAACTCATACAACTCAATAGCAAAAAAACCCCAAACAATCCAATTTAAAAACTCGGCAGAGCTGCTTGTAAATTTTGGAGATTAATCCTTTGTCAATTTAATCTGCAAAATTTACAAGCAACTCATGCAGCTCAATATCAAAAAAACAGACAACCCAATCCAAAAATGGGCAGAAGACCTAAATAGACAGTTCTCCAAAGAAGATATACAGATTGCCAACAAACACATGAAAGAATGCTCAACATCATTAATCATTAGAGAAATGCAAATCAAAACTACAATGAGATATCATCTCACACCGGTCAGATGGCCATCATCAAAAAATCTACAAACAATAAATGCTGGAGAGGGTGTGGAAAGGGAACCCTCTTGCACTGTTGGTGGGAATGTAAATTGATACAGCCACTATGGAGAGCAGTATGGAGGTTTCTTAAAAAACTAAAAATAGAACTACCATACGACCCAGCAATCCCGCTACTGGGCATATACCCTGAGAAAACCATAATTCAAAAAGAGTCATGTACTACAATGTTCCTTGCAGCTCTATTTACAATAATCAGGACATGGAAGCAACCTAAGTGTCCATCGACAGATGAATGGATAAAGAAGATGTGGCACATATATATAATGGAATATTACTCAGCCGTAAAAAGAAATGAAATTGAGTTATTTGTAGTGAGGTGGATGGACCTAGAGTCTGTCATACAGAGTGAAGTAAGTCAGAAAGAGAAAAACAAATACTGTATGCTAACACATATATATGGAATCTAAGAAAAAAAAAAGTCATGAAGAACCTAGGGGCAAGATGGGAAAAAAGGCGCAGAGAATGGCACGGACATATATACACTACCAAACGTAAGGTAGATAGCTAGTGGGAAGCAGCCGCATAGCACAGGGAGATCAGCTTGGTGCTTTGTGACCACCTAGAAGGGTAGGATAGGGAGGGTGGGAGGGAGGGAGATGCAAGAGGGAAAAGATATGAGGATATATATATATGTATAGCTGATTCAGTTTGTTATAAAGCAGAGACTAACACACCATTGTAAAGCAATTATACTCCAATAAAGATGTTTAAAAAAACCAAAAAAACTGGGCAGAGGACCTGAATAGACATTTTTTTCCAGAGAAGACATACAGATGGCTAACAGGTACGTGAAAAGGTGCTCAATGTCACTAATCAGCAAGGAAATGCAAATCAAAACCACAATGAGATGTCACCTCACACCTGTTAGAATGGCTCTTATCAAAAAGACAAGAGATAGCAAGTTCTGGTAAGGATGTGGAGAAAGCGGAACCCTGTGCACTGTTGGTGGGAATGTAAACGGGTGCAGCCACTATGGAAAACAATAAGGTGGTTCCTCAAAATACAGAACTTCTATATGATCCAGCAACTCCACTTCTGGGTATTTATCTGAAGGAAATCCAAACATTAACTACAAAAGATACATGCACTCCCATGTTCATTACAGTATTATTTACAATAGCCAAATATCCACCAGTGGATGAATGGATACAGATATATATATATACACACACACACACACACACACACGGAATATTATTCAGCTATAACAAAGAAGAAAATCCTTCCATTTGCAACATGGATGGACCTTGAGGGTATTATGCTAAATGAAATAAGTCAGAAAGAAAAGGGTGAATACCATATGATCTCACTTATATTTGGAATCTTTAAAAAGAACAAGCTCATAGAAAAGGAGATCAGATTTGTGTTTACCAGTGGTGGGGGATAGGGAAGAAGGAATTGGAGGAAGGTGGTCAAAAGGTACAAACTTCTAGTTATGTAATAAATTAAGTCCTGGGGATGTAATGTACAGCAGGGTTACTATAGTTAATAATACTATATTGTATGTTTGAAAGTTGCTAAGAGATTAGATCTCAGAAGTTCTTATCACAAGAGAAAAAATCGTAACTATGTGTGGTGATGGATTTTAACTAGACTTACGATGATGATCATTTCACAATATATACATATATTGAATCATGTAGTACTTCTGAAATTAATGTTATATTTCAATTATATTTCAAAAAATTTTCCTGATTTTGATGATTGTATTGTGATTATGTAAGAGAATATCCTTGTTCTTAGAAAAACACACAAATATTTATGGAGAAAGGTATACAGTGTCTCCAACTTAGTTTCAATGGATCATAAAAAAGATTTTGCTTTGTATATGTATGTGTGTGTGTGTGTTTCTATAGAGAATGATAAAGCAACTGGGACAAAATGTAAACAAGTATTAAGTCTGGGTAAAGGATATCAAAAACTGTTATTCCTAGAATATTTTTTAACTTTAAAAATATATAAAAATTAAAAGTTCCCAAAAAATACCCATCAAATTGTTTTAAAAAATGCTAATGGATGGATTAAACAGTAAATTAGACACAATTAAAGAAGAAATTGCCTGACAGCATAGAGATCAATGATAAGAAATGATGTTTAGAGATATGGAAAATGGAATAGAAAATCTAAAATTTCTTCTAGAGGGAGTCTCAAAAGGTAGAATCAAGGAAGCCAATATTTGGAGAAATTATGGCTTAGATTTTTCCAGACCTGATAAAACACAAATCCATATAAGAGACTGCCTTAGAGATAAGACAGTGTTAATATGACATCCTTTGGGAACCTGCATTTAAAGCACCTTAAATGGAATTGAAGGATTATAAATAATGTAAGGAATTAAATATATTCTTGAATTTAAGACTGACGTTTTAAGTAAGAAAGAAAAATTAAATTATTAATTTATATAATATAACACCTTTGTGCCAATCACTGTGTCAGGCTTTGGGGATTCAAATATGAACAGATGTTACACTCTCTAGTTTGCATTTTAGTGGGAGAGATAGTTCAACAAGTATTTTTAGAACTAATAATTTACCAGTTAACAGACAAGATGCTAATGATATAAATACATTAGTCTAGGGAGGAAATAGACTATTGCAACTTGATAAGTTTAATGAGAAGGACATGCACAAGTATTATAGGTATGGAATGGAAAGATCCTTAGTGCAATCTGGACAGTGTCAGGGAAAAATTAAATATGACTCCACTGGAATCTCAGAGAAAAGGTAGACATCAATGTTAGTTTATTATTGTTAACTTTTATGTTGTAAAATATTATACATACAAAAAGGTATATAAAATATCACCAGTCTACCACATTTAATTCTGATAAACCTGTTTAGCGTCTGTTAATAGAATCTTTTAAAAGACTTATTCATGTCCTTTATATATGTATGTGTGATGATACACATATGTATATGTTTCTCACAGAAGGTAATAGTAATGAATGTTTTATTAATGTTCATTTTTGAGAGTACCCATTTAAGAATGAAATGATCTTATGGCATTTCTCATTTTATTCAACCCGAAGAACATCTCACCTCCATCCATATACCTTCTGGGTTCAGTATTCCCAAATATATCCCTTTTATGTCTGTAAAAATTCTTTAGCGAATTCTTTATTAATCTTTTGATAAAGCAACTTTTGACACCATAAACGTATTGCCCAATAACTGGTTAAGGTTTTGGCTAGTTTTATCATGAAGAATAACAAGATTAATCATTTATTTAGTTGCTTTCACGTGGTGACCATATTTCTCCATGCAGTGGAGTGATAATCCCACTTACCCATGCTGTGATAGTGAATTATTACGTGACCTCTGTCAGTGTTGAACACAAAAAAGCATAGGCTTGAATGAAAGGGAGAATGCAAAAGGATATAGGAGATTCTTCTCCCTTCTTTGCTCATTCCCATACATGGAATGGAAAATGTATCATTTTAGATTTCTCAATTTGTACCTAAAGAGTCAAATGGGATGTGAATTTGGCCATTGCCTTTCATCAAGGGATTTCTAAGCATCTCATAAGCATATTCCATAATCCTCTAAAAACTGTTTGTGTAGTTGTAGCTGGCAATATTATTATCTCCATTATAGAAGTAAATGGAAGCCCTGATATACTAAGTGATACTTTTATCTTCCATTCAGAAATTTACCACTGGGCTTCCCTGGTGGCGCAGTGGTTGGGAGTCCGCCTGCCGATGCAGGGGATACGGGTTCGTGCCCCGGTCTGGGAGGATCCCACATGCCGTGGAGCGGCTGGGCCCGTGAGCCATGGCCGCTGAGCCTGCTCGTCCGGAGCCTGTGCTCCACAATGGGAGAGGCCACAACAGTGAGAGGCCCACATACCGCAAAAAAAAAAAAGCCACCAGGGTTTCTGGAGACACCTTCTGAAAAAAAAAAAAAAAAAAAAAAAAAAAAGAAATTTACCACTGGTTTACAGGCCAGTATTATTTACCACCTTTATGAAGCTTGGTGAGATTATGTGATTTGCCCAACCTTAGGGGAAAATTTTGGCGTAACATCAAGGCTCCTGAGTCTTATATGCCTTACTAATTTTATCTCCTCCCCACACACATACACTCTTACCCTCAGCTCTATTGAAAATCATATTTAATCCAATGTTTTAAAAGTCCTGTAAGGGATGATGTATTACTATTAGTCATGATTGCAGTTACTTATGTGGGAGAAAGGAGGGCTGAACAAGATGGGACAAATGGAAGGTCTTGGGAGAGAGCTGGCAAACTTCTATTTCTTGATCCTGGGTGATGGTTACAAGGGTGGTTGCCTTATAATAATCCATTAAGCAATATATTTTTTAATGTAAAAAAAAAAAAAGTCCTGTAAGGGAACCTCAAATCATGTTGCTTCATGAGTCTTTGAGGTGTCATTCCTGGTTCTTAACTAGGAATCAGATGATAGTTTATTTTTTCTAGAATAGTTTTTTTAAATATTGTAATATTGTAACTGCTGTTAGTAATGTTACATACTAAAACTCATGCACTTGTTCTGTTCTGATGAGTTAGAGAATCCTATTCAGGATACTACCATGTGGTAAGCTAAATAAAATAGTGGAAGATGGTCTTAGTAATATGGCTAATTCTACATGGTTACTTTCTTTTCTTTTCCTGTTGATATAAAACTACATATCTTTATCTTTCTTAAATTCTCACTAGCAATAATGCTGGTAGCAACCAGAATTTTGATCCCAGTGAACCTAAACCTAGTACACCTAAGTGTACTAGGGGTACTGTAGTATTCAAATTGTGGACACTGGTACAAATTTGGGTTAAGTTGAAAGTGAGAAGTAACCTGTAGAGCAGCGGTCCCCAACCTTTTTGGCACCAGGAACCGGTTTCGTGGAAGACAGTTTTTCCACGGACCAGGGTGAGGGTGTGTGTGTGGGGAGTATGATGGTTCAGGCAGTAATGCGAGCGATGGGGAGCGGCAGATGAAGCTTCACTCACTTGCCCGCCACTGCCCACTGTGCAGCCCAATTCCTAACAGGCCTCAGACTGGTACCGGTCCACGGCTTGGGGGTTAGAGACCCCTGCCATAGAGATTATAAGGTTACCCATAAGAGGGAGGTAATTAGGATTTAATAGGTAGGTGCCCATTTAAAATTTATTTATTTATTTTTAATTGTGAAATATACATAGCATAAAATTTACCATTTTAACCATTTTAAAGTATGCAGTTCTGTGGCACTTAAGTCCAGGTAACCCTTGAGTAAATTGGGGCTTTACTCTAGTTATAGTCCACCTATAACTTTACAGTCAGCATTCTGTATCCCTGGTACCGCATCCACGGATTCAACCAACTGCAGATTGTGTAGTACTGTAGTATGTATTTCTTGAAAAAAAACCTCAAGAATAGGTGGACCCTTGCAATTCAAATTCAGGTTGTTCAAGGGTCAACTGTACATTCACATCGTTGTACAACTATTACCATCATCCAACTTCAAAACTTTTTTCGTCTTGCAAAACTGAAACTTCCTATCCATTGAACAGTAACTCCCTATTCACCCCTCCTCCTAGCCCCTGGCAACTACCTTTCTATTTTCTTTTTCTATAATATATATATATACTTTTAATTTTTATTGGCGTATAGTTGCTTTACAATGTGTTAGTTTCTACTGTACAGCAAAGTGAATCAGCTATACGTATACATATATCCCCTCTTTTTTGGATTTCCTTCTTATTTAGGTCACCACAGAGCACTGAGTAGAGTTCCCTGTGCTATACAGTAGGTTCTCATTAGTTATCTATTTTTTACATAGTATCAGTAGTGTATATATGTCAGTCCCAATCTCCCAATTCATCCCACCCCACCGCTTCCCCCTTGGTATCCATACATAAATGTCTGTGTCTCTATTTCTGCTTTGTAAATAAGATCATCTATACCAGTTTATTCAGATTCCACGTATACACGTTAATATACGATATTTGTTTTTCCCTTTCTGACTTACTTCACTCTGTATGACAGTCCCTAGGTCCATCCATGTCTCTACAAATGACCCAATTTCGTTCCTTTTTATGGCTGAGTAATATTCCACTGTATATGTGTACCACATCTTCTTTATCCATTCCTTTGTTGATCGACATTTAGGTTGCTTCCATGTCCTGGCTATTGTAAATAGTACTGCAGTGAACACTGGGGTGCATGACTGCTTTAAGCACCTCATTTGAGTGGAATTATATAGTATTTGTCCTTTTTTGCTTGGCTTATTTCACTTAGCATAATGTCTTCAAGGTTTATCCGTGTTGTAGCATGTGGACTTTCTTTCCTTTGAAGGTCTGAATAATATTCTCTTGTATATGTATATACCAAATTTATTACTTATTCCTCTGTCCACAGACACTTGCATTGCTTTCACCTTTTGGCTATTGTGAATACTGCTGTTATGAACATGGGTGTCCAAATATCTGTTTGTGTCCCTACTTTCAGTTCTTTTGGGTATATATTCATAAGTGGGATTACTGGATTATATGTTCATTCTAGGTTTAATTTTTTGAGGAACTGCCAAACTATTTCCATAGCAGCTGTACCATTTTACAGTCCCACCAGCACAAGAGTTCCAGTTTCTGTATCCTGGCCAACACTTATTTTCTGGATTTTTTGATAGTAGCCATCCTGATGGTTGTAAAGTGGTATCTTGTTCTGATTTGTGTGTCTGTGGTTCTGATTTGCATTTCCCTAATACTAGCGATGTAGAGCATCGTTTCTTGTGTTTACCAGCCATTTGTATATCTTCTTTGGAGAGCTGTCAATTTGAGCAGTTTGCCTATTTGGGGGTGCCCATTTTTTTAAAATCAAGGTAGTAACCACAAGAGCTGCTTATTACTTTACAGAACTACCAGAGATATTATCACTTTTAATTGCTAACTAATACTGGTAGCAAATGAGTTAGAACTTCAGGAAAATATTTGTCCGACATATCCTAATCAAGTTTTGCCTGTCCTTCCTTTGTGTGTTTCATCCATCTCTTCCTCTCTGTTTCTGTTAACATCATCCTAATCCACTTAGCATCATCTATGCCACAGTTGTTTGTGAGTTTTTTAAAAAGGGTAAAAACATTTAGTAGGTGCTTAATTTAATAACTGATATCTTGACACTGGGCCCAGTTCTACCAGAATGGTAAGAATAGATGGTCATAAATTCCTCTAGTAGGTTTGTTTTTCTTTACCTCTTTAGCTCCTCCCCCTCAATTCAACAAGGATTTATTATGAACAGGGTGTAAAATCTGAGTTTCTGTCCCTCAAACTGTGTGATAGGGGGCAAGTCACACTAACTCTTCCCTATTGGATGACCTAAGTAATCTCTTAGGTTTCTCCTAGTCTTGTCTAGTAAATGTCTTTATGATTCTTGTAACTATTACCAGCTTTTGGATATTAGATGCCTGAATTATCTGAGAACCACATTACCCACAATAAGTCATGTTTTTAGATTCTCACTAAACTGTTAAAGTGAGAGATAACAGTCTAACTCAGATCATTTTCTTATTTACTTTTACATATCTCCTTGGGCTTCTTAGATCAACCTAGGACCTAAACTGGAAACCTTTTAAATACAAATATTTATTTTCTCTAAGAATTAGTCATCACTAATAAAGCAAGAAGATTTTGAATGGTTAATATCGGGGGTGGGGATTGTTTACTTCTAAAAAGTAGTATTGCATCTTAACAGCATTTAAAAACAAAGGCTGAAAAATGCTGTACTGTGTACTTTCAGTTTTTGATTTCTACTTTTGAAGTTTTATAAATACAAAAACATCTCACACACCTGAATAGGGTAATATATATTCCAAAGCTAAATATGAGTACTTTTTTGATTAGCTGCCATTTTTGTTCATAACCTCTGTTCCCTTCTTGCTTCATTGAGAATTCCCATTAAATTGATTTCAAGTGGACTTCTAAAAGATATGAGTAATTCTTTAAACCAATTTAGTTAATTTTAAGAAATAATGTTATGTGATAGGCTAATGTAGATATAATAGCAAAGTTAAGTGAACTATTTTAGATAGATTAAATTTTTGTATTTAATATTTATTGCTGAGTAAGTTTTATAAATTGTCCATCTCTTCTATTCCTGCTTCTGTCACTTGTTTGAAAGTCAGTAGTCACTTATTTATGAATAGTTATTTTCTAGGATCTATAAATTTTGTTTTGTTTTCTGTAGTACAACCTTTATAATAAAATTTGTTTGCTTTATGCTCAAATTCTCTAATATTTTAAATAACTTAATTTCTTTTTCTCAGAGATCGAGAAAGTACTTTTAACATTGCATTTGTCACTGGGAAAACTAGTTTTAATTTATATTGACCTTTTTCTCCTTTGAGCATTTAGTCTGTGTTCAATAAAATGTTGATGACTGCTCTTTAGAAGACAGCTGTACGAAATAAAGTATTATAAATATTCAGCTTTCCTTTCTAAGCATTGTCACCAACAGCTGGGCATCCAGTTTAGCAGAACAGATTTTGCACAGAGAGAGCCTGGCATGTTCCTGAATCAGTTTAGTGAAGGAGACAAAAAATAGTTTCTTATGGATTGGGGACTTATAAAGACATGGAGCATCTGTTCCTCAGTTAAGTCATAGTCTGGTAGCCCTGAATCATGTTTAAAGCTAGAATAATGTGCAAAACTTTTTCACCTTGCTCATACTTTTATTTTAATAGCTAGTGTATTATTTCTGCAAATAATATACTTTCAACATCTCCATTGAAGGTATGTAAATTATTTTCCTTTTATGTATAATTTTTGTTAGTGGTATTTTAAAACACACAAATATATTAATTTTTTACTAAGATTATTTTATAATATAACTTTAGTGTTTGAATTGTATAATGGTGCATATATATAAAACTACATATATAAAAATCCATTTAAATATTTGATTATGATTTCATCTTGATATATGCTATCAAAAAATCAGTTTCATCATTGTGAAAATTGCTTTCTTCATAGGTATTCTACTTTAGTTGGTGAAGGTAACTTAGAATCTTTGTATATAAGATTCTAGATAAGTAAGTAATCTATATAAGATAATATATAAGATATATAATAAGATATATAAGATAATCTAAAGTAATTTATATAAGATTACTCTTAAATACTTGGCTACTTAAAGCATATTAAATCTAAGATGTCTTTAACTATTTTGATTGCAGTGTTAAAAGATCACTGAAATTGGATGATCTGTTAAAAGCAAATGTAAGTATTTACTTATGAGTTTGTAATTGCGTAATAAGATTGTGTTTTTAATTTTTTTTTTTTTTTTTTTTGCGGTACGCGGGCCTCTCACTGTCGCAGCCTCTTCCACTGCGGAGCACAGGCTCCGGATGCGCAGGCTCAGCGGCCATGGCTCACAGGCCCAGCCGCTCTGCAGCATGTGGGATCTTCCCAGACCGGGGCACAAACCCGTGTCCCCTGCATCGGCAGGCGGACTCTCAACCACTGCGCCACCAGGGAAGCCCTGTTTTTAATTTTTTAACAGCTAATTTACCCTTATACTAAATGTAAAAAGTATCAAAAAAACCCCACTGTGACATAATTGTTATTGGTATACCATTTTCTACATATAAAATTTGTAATCTAATATATGGAAATTCCTGGCCAGCTTGAGGTTTTTATTTAAAGGGCAGATTATTTGAAGCCTTAATGAAATAATTTAGTAGAAATTAATTCACTATTTGTAGAAAAAAATGCTCTGCCACTTAAATGCAGATAAATAAAGATGGAACAATGGCAGTACTTTAATCTGCATTCTCTAATCTGCTAAAATGAAATAAAAGCACTAACAACATTTTTATATCAAAAAGGTAATTACCCCCTCAGCTACGCTGGCATGAATAAACAATTAAATACTAACACTGTAATAAATTTCACTGTGGTTGTCACAACAAGAATAAAATTGTACTGTTGCTATTACTTTTTGTAAATCTCATCATAGCACATTACCAATACCAGCATATCATGACATATGCTAGTTTATTATCTTTTCATTACCAATATTGGATCTAAATACAAACACTAATACTGGGATACTTATGGCCTTAGTAATCTTAAATGCAAGTAAATTGGTAAGAAAGTAAATTAAAACAAATAGCTAGTCAGTAAATGGGCTCCTATGTGCGATCCCATATGAGAATGCCATTTCAAGAAATGGGTTTTATATGGAATTTCTCTTCAGAAGACTCACTGGTATTTAACAGTTTACCATTTAAAACTTCCTAGATGCTTTTTTTAAAAATTTAAGCAAAGGTGGCAGAATACTGCAATGCCACTAAAAAAATCATTAGCAGTGTAATTAGCAATTTAGAACACTATCATCCAGCTTGTTCTGTACAGAATGCAGCTGTGACTGTAATTTTGCATCTGTTTCTTTGGTCAGAATGGTATTTTGGTAGATGAGTAGTCCAGCTTGAAATGAAATACTGTTCTTTCCTGCCCCAAAACTGTTCTTTGGGAGGCGGTAACATCATTTGAATAGAAGAGAATGGCCATTTAGGAATTCGTCCTTTTCATAAAGTACAGTTGTCGTCATGGCAAGCTTTCTATCCATTTTTTCTCCAGATTAGGATGTGTCAAGGTAGCCAGTGACACAGCTAATATCCTGTATTAGAAAAATATATTGTTTTGTTTGGCCCAATTCTGTACCTTTAAACCAGTTGACTTAGCTTGGTACCACATGGCCACCAACTGCTAAGTGCAGGTTCCTAGCATCCTAGCCTGGGCCTTCAACATTTCTGTTATCTAACCTATTTCTAATATGTATTATTATTTCTGATATTTTCAGCTTTTGTATCTTGCCTCATAATCTGTTTGCAGCTCTTAGATCTGACAGCTTTGGCTCTGGTGCTAAGTCTAGGCTTCTCTCTTTAGCTACATTTATGCTTCTATCCATTCCAGTAACAGCTAAGCCCTGAAGCAGCCTGGTTCCCAAGTATCTGCCTACATGCCAGTGATCCCACTGAGGCTGCCTTAGTCCGTTTGAAGGAAAATCAGACATTTACCTATAATTCTAAGAGTACCTAATTGCTGTGAAGCTACAGAGGAACTAGTAGTAACTTTGTGGCCATTTTGCCTTACCCATATGATGCTGAAGGAAGAAGGCTCTGGTGTCCAAGGAAAGGAGATGGCTCTTATATGCCAGTTGGTTGACGTGGAGCCTGTTCATTCTAAACAACTGGTGTTTCCTCTCCCAGCAATAATTAAAACTACCAAATCCCAGTGTTCCCAATGTGGCTACAGACCTTCATGGAGATGAATGCTCCATGATGTTAGGGCAAGTCTGCAAAAGTAATTTTCCTTATGATTCCCCTAATAGGGAAAACAGAGGTATGGATCATTCCCTGTTATCTTCCTTTAATATATATAGAGTATATATACTACGAGTACCACTACTTGCTGAACCTCTCAAATTGTTGGGGGGTAATGAGTGATGAAGGTTTTGATTTATCATTACCTGCAGTATTGGGGTTGCTGAAGTTATTGCCCTCCAAGCTCTGTTTCTAGATGAATTTTCAGAAACAAATTTAAATTATTTATTACAAACTGTTGCCAATGGCAGTCCAGATGAATTTATAGGGACAGCTGGCTACCTGGTCATATACCTAGCCAGCTTGACCTAATCTCTTTCAGGCTACTTCAGAGAAGGAATGGGAGAAGCAGATGCTGCAGATTGGGAAGGGAAGGAGCATACTTCCTACCAAGGCCAACTCAATAGGCATGCTGCTAGAAGGAATGCAGTGCAGGTTTGGGGGAGGTTTGCTGATTTTGACATACATACCCAGTCGAAATTATTCCCTTACCGTTAGTAGGATACTTCTAAGTCTGATTATTCCCATGGCCTAACCTTATCTCTCTGAGATAAGGCTTTTACTGACTCCTGAAATTAGAAAGAACTTGGGACTTAAGGGCATTAGGAAATATTATAGCTCATATTCTGTAGGCTTACTTATTGATTTGGCTCATCTGCTCCTTTTTCTCCCCCTACCTCCCTCTTCTTCCCTTCCTTCCTTACCTTTTTATTACGGAAATTTTCAAACATACACAAAAGTAGAGACAATAATACAGTGAACTACCATGTAACCATCACCCAGCTTCAAAAATTATTAACATTTTGCTTCATCTATTTATATATGTATGTACACATATATTAATGTATATATGTGTGTATGTGTATATTTTTTCCTGGAATTTTACAAATCCCAGACATGTTATTTCATCAGAATATTCTTCAGTATGCATTTCTAACAGATAATGACTTCTTTCATAACTATAGTGCCATTATCATACCTTACAAAATAAGAATTAATTCCTTAATAAAATCTTTTTAAAATTATTATTTATTTATTTGGTTGTGCCAGGTCTTAGTTGTGGCTCATGGGCTCCTTAGTTGCAGTGCATGGGCTCCTTAGTTGTGGCATGCAAACTCTTAGTTGCGACATACGTGTGCGATCTAGTTCCCCGGCCAGGATCGAACCTGGGCCCCCTGCTTTGGGAGCGCAGAGTCTTTACCACTGCACCACCAGGGAAGTCCCAATAATATCTTTCAGCCAGTTTATATTCACATTTCTATAGTTGTTTCAAAGTGTGCTTTTACAGTTGGCTTATTAAAATCAGATCCAAACAAGGTTTACACATTGTAGTGGTCCTTATGAACCTTTAGATTTTCCCCCCCCCAACTCCTTTTAAATCTTTTAAAATCTCACTCTTTTTCTTGTAATTTATTTTTTGGAAAAAACTGAAATATTTTTTCCATATTTCACATTCTAGATTTGGTTGATTGTTTTCTTGTGGTGTCCTTTAAGTGATTTCTCTGATCTTCATATTTCCTATAAAACTCATAGTTAAAACTAGAGACTTGATTAGATTCTGGTTCATATTTTGATAAGAATGCCTCATAGGTAGTCTGTGTAGTTCCTGTCTCATCACCTCAGGAGGCACAAAATGGTCTTGGTTTTAGGTGTAACCAGCCTGATCCACCCATAATAAAATTCTCCATCAATCTTTCTCCTAATGTTTTTTTAGTTCATTGATGATTATTTTATAGATTCCTTATTTCACTACAGTTACCAAATGTTTATTCCGGTTTTTTTTACCTTTTGATTTTGGAGAATTTTGATTATGGAGAATGCACTGCCCATTACCCAGCTTCAGTAATTATCAACACAAGGCTAATCTTGTTTCATTTATATTCCCACGCATACTTCAGTATCCCCCATACTAGATGATTTGAAGTAAATCTCAAACATCATCCATATCATCCTAAATACTTCAGTAATTATTTCTAAAAGATAGACTTATAAAAAGCTATAATAGTATTATCAGGGCTTCCCTGGTGGCACAGTGGTTGAGAATCTGCCTGCCAATGCAGGGGACATGGGTTCAAGCCCTGGTCTGGGAAGATCCCACATGCCGCAGAGCAGCTAGGCCCGTGAGCCACAACTATTGAGCCTGTGCATCTGGAGTTTGTGCTCCGCAGCAAGAGAGGCCTCGACAGTGAGAGACCCACGCACTGCGATGAAGAGTGGCCCCCGCTCGCCGCAACTAGAGAAAGCCCACACGGAAACGAAGACCCAACACAGCCAAAAATAAATAAATAAATAAATAAATAAAATTTAAAAAAATAGTATTATCATATCTCTCAGAATTAATTCCTTAATCATCAAATGGACATCTTTGTTCAAATTCTCCAATTATTTCATATACTTTTTGACAGTTCAGTTCTCTTTTTTTAATTTTAACATTTTTTATTGAGATATAATTCATATAATATAAAATTCATAATTTTAAAGTATACACCAGTGGTTTATTATATACTCATTACATTGTGCAGCCATCACCACTATCTGATTTTAGAACATTTCCATCACCCCCAAAAGAAATCCATACCTATTAGCAGTTAGTCTCAATTTCCTCCTCCCCAGCCCCCCAGTCCCTGGCAACTACTAATTTATTTGCTGTCTCTATGGATTTGCCTATTCTGGACATATTATATAAATGGAATCATATAATATGTGACTGACTTCTTTCATTTAGCATAATATTTTCAGGGTTTATCCATGTTGTCACATGTAACAGTACTTTATTCCTTTTTGTGGCTGAATCATATTCTTTTGTATGGGTATATCACCTTCTGTTTATCCATTCCTCAGCTGAAGGACATTTGGGTTGTTTCCACTTTTTAACTATTATGAATAATGTTATATATAACATTCTTGTACAATGTTTTGTATGAGCATGTTTTCAGTTTTCTTGATTACATACCTAGGGGTGGAATTGGTGGGTCATACGGTAATTCTAACTTTTTGCAGAATTGCCAAACTCTTTTCTACAGCAGCTGCACCATTTTACATTCCCACTGTCAGTGTATGAGAGTTCCACTTTCTCCACATCCTCAAAAACATTTGTTATTTTCTGAATTTTTGATTCTAGCCACCCTACTGGGTGTGAAGTGCTATCTCATTGTGGTTTTAATTTGCATTTCCCTGATGGTGTTGAACATCTTTCCATGTACTTATTGGCCATCTGTATATTTTCTTTGGAGAAATATCTGTTCACATCTTTTGCCCATTTTTTAATTGGGTTGTCTTTTTACTGTTGAATTGTAAGAATTCTTGGTGAATTCTGAATACTGTTACCTTGTCGGATATATGATTTGCATATACTTTCATCAATTCTGTGTGTTGTCTTTTCACTTTCTTGATAGTATCCTTTGATACACAAAAGTTTTAAATTTTGATGAAGTCCAATTTACTTTTTCTTTGATTGCTTGTGCTTTTCGTGTCATATCTAAGAAACAGTTGTGCAGTCTATGGTAATGCAAACTTTCACTGTGTTTCTTTCTAAGAGTTTTATAGTTTTAGCACTTATGTTACATTTAAGACCTTATTGAGTTCATTTTTGTACATGGTATGAGGTTAGGGGCATGTGGATATTCATTTGTCCTGGCACTGTTTGTTGAAAAGCTATTATTTCCCCCATTGAATGGCCTTAGAACCCTTGTTGAAGATCAGTTGACTATAAATTCATGGGTTTATTTCTGGACTCTCAAATCTATTCCATTTGGTTGTAGATCTGAACTTATGCCACTACCATGCTGTGTTGATTACTATAAGTTTTCAAAATAAGAAGTTTTTAATTACTATAAATTTGAAATTAGGAAGTGTGAGTCCTCCAACTTTGTTCTTTTTCAAGATTGCTTCTGTTGTTGCATATGCCTTGCAATTCCCTGTGAATTTTAGGGTCACCTTCTCATTTGTGAAAAAGAAAAATTTGTACTTTTGATAGGAATTACACTGAATCTGCCATTTTAAAATTAGTAATTCTTCTAAACCATGAACACAGGATCTATTTCTATTTATTTTGATTTTCTTTAATTTTTTTCAACAATGTTTTGTAGTTTTCAGTATACAAGTCTTATACTTTTGGGTTATATTTATTCCTCAGTGTTTTATTCTTTTGGGTGCTAATGTAAATGGTTTTGTTTTGTTTTGCGGTACATGGACCTCTCACTGTTGTGGCCTCTCCCGTTGCGGAGCACAGGCTCTGGACGCACAGGCTCAGCGGCCATGGCTCACGGGCCCAGCCGCTCCGCAGCATGTGGGATCTTCCCGGACTGGGGCATGAACCCGTGTCCCCTGCATCGGCAGGCAGACTCTCAACCACTGCGCCACCAGGGAAGCCCTGTAAATGTTTTTATAATTTCACTTTAGATCAGTCATTGCTAGTGTATAGATACACAGCTAATTTTTGTATATTGATCATGTATTGTGTAACTTTGCTGAACTCGTGTATTAGCTCTAATACTTTCTTATAGATTTTTTAGGATATTCTATATATCAGATCATGTCATTTTTCTTTCACATCGGATGCCTTTTTTTCTTATTCTTGCTTATTGCCCTGGCTAGAACCTCCAGAACAATGTTGAGTAGAGTAGCAAGAACAGATATCATTGCCTTGTTCCTGATCTTAGGGGGAAAGCATCCAGTCTTTTACCATTAAATATGATGTTAGCTGTGAGTTTTTCCTAAATGCCCTCTGTCAGATTGAGACACTTCCCTTCTGTTCCTAGTTTGATGATTATTTTTTATTATGAAAGAATTGTATTTTTGTCAAATGCTTTTTTGCATCTATTGAGATGATCGTGTGGGTTTTTTTCCTTTATTCTATTAATATGATGTATTATATTGATTGGTTTTTATATATTGAACCAACCTTGCTTTCACAGGATAAATCCCACTTGGTTGCAATGTATAATTCTTATTTTTCTCTGGTTTCAGTTTGCAGGAATGTTGAAGATTTTTGCATCTGTATTCATAAGGGAGATTAGTCTGTAGTTTTCTTTTGAAGTATTTGTCTGGTTCTAGTATCAGAGTAATGTGGTCTCATAGTATGCGTTAGGAAGTGTTCCCTGTTTTGATAGAGTTTGAGAAGAATTGGTGTCAATTCTTCTTTAAATGTTGGTAGGATTCACCAGTGAAGCTCTCCAGTCCCATGCTTTTCTTTTTGACAAGTTTTCTGAATTGATCTAATCTCTTTACTTGCTATTGATGCGTTCCAGTTTTCCATTTCTTCATGATTCAGTCCTGGTAGGCTGTGTATTTTGGGGAATTTGTCCATTTCATCTAGGTTATCTAATTTGTTGGCATAGAATTGTTCATAGTATCCCCTTATAATACCTTTTATTTCTCCAAGGTCAGCTGTAATATCCGCCCCCCATTCCTGATTTTAGTAATTTGATTCTCATTTCTTAGTCAGTCTAGATAAAGGTTTGTCAATTTTCTTTTCAAAGAAGCAACTTTTAGATTCATTGATCTTCTCTATTTTCTTATTTTCCATTTCATTTGTTTTCTCTTTAATATTAGTATTTATTATTTCTTTCCTTCTGCTTCCTTTGGTTTTAGTTTGTTCTTGTTTCTTAAGGTGCAAGGATAAGTTATTGATTTGAGAGCTTTCTTCTTTCTTAATGTAAGTGTTTAACTTTCTGAGTACTGCTTTCTCTTCATCCCGTAAGTTTTTACATGTGTTGTGTTTCATTTTCATTCTCCTCAGTGTATTTTCTAATTTCCCTTTTGATTGGTTATCTAGGAGTTTGTTAATTTCCATGTATTTTTGTATTTTCCAAATGTCCTTTCTTTAATTTCTGATTTTATTCCATTGTGATTAGAAAACATTCTTTACATGATCCAAATCTTTTTAAATTTACTGAGATTTGTTTTATGGCCTAACATATCTTCTATCCTGGCTAATGTTACATATGCATTTGAGAAGAATGTGTATTCTGCTTTTGTTGGATGGAGGGTTTGATAGATGTCTGTTAGGTCTTATTGGTATATAGTGTTGTTCAAGTCTTCTGTTTCCTTGCTGATTTTCTGTCTAGTTGGTCTATCTATTGTTGATTCAACTATTATGGTTGAATTTTCTATTTCTTCCCTCAATTCTGCCAGTTTTTGCTCCTTGTATTTTGGGGCTGTCTTGTTAGATGTGTATGTGTGTGTGTATTTATAATTGTTATATCTTCTTTTTTTCAGTATCAGTAAGTCTATTCATTGTGTTTTCTTGGAGAAAAGAAGAGGAAGGGAAAAGGATCAGCATATAGCAGAAGTATATAGCAAAAGTATAGCAGAAAGGAAAGAAAGTAGCCATTAAAACCATAAACACACACTGGTGATAGATTCACCAAAGCCCAAGGGAGCTCAGTCTTCTGTAGTTCAGGAATGAGAGGAAGGTATCAGGGAAAGAACAAACAGGTTCATGCTATCTTTCCCTCCTTATAAATTCAACAGTTAGCACAAAGCTTTGGTTTCTAGTAGTAAACATGGAGTTACATTTGTCCATCTCCTATTAAACATAAGTTTTGACTTAAATTTTTTGCATCTGCATAAAAGTTCCCGAGTGACCTGGATATATACATTCATCTTCCCTCGGTTTCCCACCCCCTCTTTCTACATGAAAGCCCCCCATTGCTTCTCTCAATCCTGTAATAGGAGATTAAGTAGGTTTGGTCCATCCATATGCCAGTGTAAGTGTTTTGCATGAATCTTATCAAGGAATAGTCTTGACTAACAAGGTTTGGCACAAGGGATGACGTATTCCTAACTTCTTCAGGTTTTTTTATACAAATCATTCAGGAGTTATAGAGACACACAAGAATCTAATGAGTATGTCTGTGTAGTGTAGGAGTCAAGTTTTTAGAAGATCTGGTCTAAAATAGGAAATAGGGAAAGGAGAACAAAAAAAAAGGATGATCTAAGGCTTTCCCTTTTTTTCAGCTTTATTGAGATATAATTGACCAAAATATAAGATATTTAAAGTGTACAATGTGATGATTTGATGTATATGTTGTGAATATATATACACATTGTGTGTGTGTGTGTGTGTGTGTACACACACACACACACACATTGTAAAAGGATCCCTCCCATCAAATTAATTAATGCATCCATCACTTCAAATTTTTCTTTTTCTTTTTTGGTGAGAAGTTTAAGTTCTACCCTTTTAGCAAATTTCAGTTACTGTACGATACAGTGTTATCAGTTACAGTCACCATGTTATACATTAGATTCTTAGATGTATTCATCTTATAACTGAAAGTTGTACCCTTTATCAACCTCTTTTTATTTCCCCCATCCCCCAGCCACTAACAACCACTTTTTTACTCTCTGTTTCTGTGAGTTGGACTTTATTTTTTACCCCTGTTAAGTGATACCATGCAGTGTTTGTCTTTCTGTCTCTGTCTTACTTCACTCAGCATAATGTCCTCCAGGTTCATCCATGTTGTCACTAATAACAGGATTTCCCACTTTAAGAAAAGTGGCCCTAAGATGATATTCCAGATCCCTTTGGCTGGTACACAGTCCTCTGAAAGATACTTTGTCTTTTTTGCTTTCAATACAAAGAGAAATTTGTAAACAGAAACCCAGAAGAACATTTAGAAAGATCAATACATTATATTTACATAGTCTGAGTGACCTAACAATCACCAAATCAGCAACTGTCCAGCTTTATAAATCTAAGACAAATAAAATGTTTAAATGGAAAATTAGCACATGAAAAAATGTTCAACATCATTAGTCATTGGAAATACAAATTAAAACCACAAAGGAATACCATTCGCACTCACTTGAATAGCTAAATAACAACAACAAAACAGAATGGCTTTAAAAAT
The DNA here is from genome assembly GCF_000442215.2 of Lipotes vexillifer. NCBI lineage: Eukaryota > Metazoa > Chordata > Mammalia > Artiodactyla > Lipotidae > Lipotes > Lipotes vexillifer. The sequence continues at coordinate 3,078,309 of NW_006791298.1, read as the reverse complement.
CAACACTGGAATGTCTAAAACAACCTAAAGGTTGGTGAGGATGTACAGCATTTGGAACTCTCATTTATTGATGGTAATTTAAAATGATACAAACACTTTAGAGAACTATTTAGCCTTTATTTTGTATATAGAAAATAAATCTATATCTATCCTATAGTCTGGCAATTCCGTTCCTGGGCTTCCCAAATAAATAAAATCATATATCCACAAAAGACATATACAAAAATGTTCTTTAGCACCTTAATTCATAATAGCCCCAAACTGGAAATAACCCAAATGTCCTTTGACAGGAGATTAGAAAAACAAATTCTGGTACATTTATACAAAGGAATAGTAAAATTAAAAGGAACACAGTCTTAGCACTCACAACAACATAGATGATCTCAAAAACACATTGAAAAGAAGAAGCCAAACACAAGAGTTATGTATTTAATTTATATGAAGTTCAAGAATAGGCAAAAATAGCTATGGTTATAGGAATTAGAAAGTGGTTGCTTCTGGGCTGCAGAGTGGGAATTGAGTGGAAATGGGTACAAGGGAATCTTCTGGGTTGACAGAAATGTTCTTCATCTTGGGTGGTGGTGGCATCAGTGTATACAGTTATCAGAACTCAGCAAGCCAGACAACTGAAGATCTGTGCATTTTATTGTAAGTAAATCATACTTCAATAAACAAAAATATATTTGAGGTAGGATTCACTTTCTATTCTGAAAAAATAGAACATATGAAGGAATGATAATAGCCATGAAAATATATCTTTACAAACTTATTGAAGACTACAGTGTAAGAGAGTAACAAAATGGTCATGTCTTTAATATTAAAATTAATATTTTAATGTCTTAAAATTGTGGAACAGTAGTGTGCACAAATAGAAACACCAGTGTATCAGCTTTTTAGCCAATGTTTTATTTTTCCTGTTAAAATATTTTTATCAAAGTAAAATTTATAGATTGTGAAATTCACAGATCTTGAGTGTACAGTTCAATGAGTTTTAACAAATGTATATCCCTGGGTATCAAACACCCAGTCAAGAAATAGAACATTGTCATCAGCACAGATCTAATATATTGGTTATATCCTTTCCCTGATGTCCCTGTAAGATCACTGGATAAGTGCAAAATGCTTTTGTTCTCCATAACTACCATTAGAAATAACAAAACCTAAATATTATTAGAGTCATTAAGGGTGATAATTGTGGCAACTGATAAAAAGTTAGTTGATATTTAGGACTCTTCTAGGAACCCTAGGCCCAAATCATGAAAAATCCCTGAGACAGCTAGTATTTAAAATTTTCTAATGTAAATTCTATAATAAGTACTAGTGATGTATAATACTGCCTTAGGTGAAACATTTCAATAACCTAATTAACCAGTATAAGATTATAAAGAATTGTCTCCCTTTAGCTACCCTAATTTTTCTTTTGCTTCTGGTTGTCCAAATACCTACAGTACCTGTATTTTTAAATATTTCAGTGATAGCATAGTCTAGTAGTTCATAATAATAATAGCAGATCCATTATATCCCACATTTCATCCTGAAAGAACCCTTAGTTAGTACTTTCTAGACTGTTTATAATAGGTAAAAATATATAAAATACAGGCACCTTTTTGGTAGAATATGCTTTAAACAGGGTGATGAAGCAAGCTACAGTTTGTGAAAGATATTGAAGGAGAATGTCATATATATTTGAAATTCTGGAGAGAACATTCATTTCTTTTTTTCTGGGCAGAAAAATCATGCCCAAATTTTAGTTTTGCTAATGTACAAGGTTTGACCTTACGAAAAGTACAGTGGCATTTGGACTGATCCTAGACAGAATCTTTTTTTTTCTTTTAGTGTGGTATTAAATAACTTTGTCAATAAATATTACAAGCAGTTGTAAATTATTATAGAAAGTAGTTGTGACTTATCTGATTTCTATATCCTTATATTTTGTTTGCATCCTGAATTCTTTCCCTTCTCTAGCCAAATCTGTTCTTCTCACTTTTTCTTCCTCTATTTTTCTAAAGGACCTGGTAGGTAACACTCATCATTGCTGAATGGAAAGAGTTCCAGACTTCTCAATTAGTAGCTCAGTCTTCTCTCAAATCCCAGTCTTTTTAACTCTTCCTTTTGTAGGAGACTAATAAGAAGACCAAGTCCTTCAATGTTTGGGCATTGGCAGAATGGAAATTCTTAGGATTCTAGGATCACTTTGAAGCATCTTCAGAGTTTAAAAATTAGAGGACCTTGGTTAAACTTTGAGCGAAAAAGAACTTAAAGAAGTAAGACTATGCATTTGTGTGTATCAGTAGGCAGACATATAAAAATGCATTATTTACTGAAGAATATTTAGTGGGATAGTAGGGAAA
>NW_006791298.1:3018978-3075901 GCF_000442215.2 Lipotes vexillifer | reverse complement strand
TAGGGAAAGGTAGATTTTCTTTTTTCCCTCTAAGTACATTACGATTGTGGACATATATTTTCCTTTTTAATCAACACAGATCACCAAAAAAAGAAAGAAAGAAAGCAAAAGAGAAGACTTAATATTTTTAAGGTGAGGGGGAAAAATTTATATATATGTATACACACACGCGTGCACACACACACACAAAGACTTATTTTACGAAAGCTAGAAAATTGTTTTCAAGGAGAAATGTATAATCTACAGTTGCAGTATTTAGATATTTGGCAATTGGAAAAATAATTTTTCGTGAAAATAGGAAAACAGATTGACGTAAATGTACATTAGAATAGTGACTTTCATTTCTTGTACATACACAGTGAAATATTTCTGGGCAATAAATTCTTAGAAAAGTGGGGTTGGATTGGATAAATGTCATAGTTTATGACTGAATACTTATAAACAGCTGAAAACTCAGGATGGAGAGGTAATAATAACCACCTGTTAAAAAGACTTAAAACTCTTTCACCTTACAAAAAAGATTACTTTAGAGATGTAACTCGATACTATAATTTGATTTTTTTAAAAATATTGGTTATATTTGTGGCTACTGTGGTTACATAAAATAAAAAATATAATGCCTTTTGTTCCCCCAATACAAAGAAGTATCTATCATTTAAAATCTTACCTGTTAAAAAAAAAAAATTGATGCTGTAGATTCTGGAATTAATGCCAAGATTATTGAAAAAGATGACATAGCCACTATTTCTGCCATGGTGTCTTGAAAATAAAGAATAAGTGACAATGGAGAATTATATAACTATTTCAAGTCACCAGCCAAGCTAAAATTTAATTCTACAGTGTTGGCAATATATCATGAACCTTCAGACCTTTCCTTTATCCCTAAATCCACCCTGTGCTGTCTGTTTCACCTCTGGATTTCAGGTTTTTCATACCTTTTATTTTCATTTACCTAAGCCTCACCCTTCCTCTTCACAATAATCCTTCTGTGAGATTACTGCAGCCCACTTTGGTTTTCCCTCTTCTCTGAATTTCTGTAACAAGCATACTACCTTTAGACCTGTCCTCTGCTGTTTATGAGGCCAGAACAATTTGTTCTCTTCCTATATACACATTAGTTAGCAAATGCTGGGTGATTAGTAAGCATTATAGAAAATATGTTTAAAAACAATTCAGAAGAGCAAGCAATTAATAGTGTGATAATGGGTGTTTGGAGGAAGTGGATTATGAATGAGGCCCCAAACCAAAGAAAGACTAGCTGAGACCCAAATGTGCATAACCTAAGTGACTGGGACTACAGGCGTCAGTTAATAATAGATGAATGAACCAGTGAACAAATGAGTATATTCTGAGTAGAGTGGTCTGGCTAAGTTTACTGGGCTGTTTCTTTTAAATCATTCATTCATCATACATTTTTGTGTTCTATAGTACAAGGATGAAGTAATGTTTATTTTCAGAAACTTAAATTCTAATGGGGTGTACAGAAATGTAATAAATTATTAGAATTTACTAACTCCAGTAAGAGGTATGAACAAGGTCTATGGGAACACAGAGGAGGAAGCTGCAGAGAGGATTTGTGTAGAATAGATCAAATTCTCAAAGGCCTTAAATGCCATACTCAATTGTTTGAACATTATTTTTGTTTTATCATTAAGATACTGTGTCAGAGCAACTTTGTGAAGGTTAAGGACACCACTAATCCTTCCTAGGGTTTCCTTGTGGGTCTTACTAAGAGACACTTCTGAGAGTTTCTCTGGTCTAGGCCCATAATTATACTTCACGTTCAACTAACAACAAATGTCAGGATGTAATTGGGAGAGTCAGCCATCTCTACTTGTTTGGAATTACCATCTCAGAAGGTAGTAACCATTTAATGTTAAATTTTCATAAAATCAAATTGAGATGCCCTAATCAGTATGGAGACGAGGAAAATGTACATACCTTGAAATAACAGTGTTCACTTTGAAGATAATAATTGTGTATATTTAAAGTCCGAAAAGAAAGATCAAGGAAAAGTGTATTAGTTTGAATTTTGCGAGTTTTTCAAATGTATTTCCAAAGATCTGTAACTAATCGTAAGTATTTTTGTCCCAAATTAATATTTATTTCTAGTCATTTGATTCTTCAAAAATCACAAGGAAGATAAGTGTTACAGCCTATTCTCCAACAACTGGAACCTGTCAAATGAGCCCATTTGCTTCTCCCACAAGCTCTAAAGAACAAGAGAACAAAAATGGACCATCAGATGGTTAGTTGAAAATTCTTTTCCATTTATTGTGAGATTTTTCTAGTTATTGGTTAAATCAGAATTTTGATTTAATAATATGTGGATCTTGCTGCAGCTGATTTTTCTCTTTTTTCTTAAAGAATTCAACATAGAAAAGACTAGAATATAGGTAACACTTTGGACATAAATGTAAACTTTATAGGCAGTTATTTTAAAATGCTACTGCAGACTTTGTTCTCTTACTATCCCATCCATTAAATAGAAATTATGGCCTGACTGCCTTCAGCCACTATCAATTATAATGGTATAGCCCCTTAACAAGCTGTCCATCATGTGCATAAATTAAGGGGCACATAATTCAGGTAATGCTACACTACAATTTAAGAGTGATACTTCTGAATGTTATTTTTATCCATGTTATCCGTTTAGTTTTTTCCACATTTCCTGTGTCTTTATAGCTTGCTTTTATTTATTATATTTCATCCTCTTCCTTTACTATTTTAAATGCATTTGAAAAAGGTTTTTAGAATTTTCCATTAGAGTAACCTAATTTTAATATGAAATTCTTTATTTTAAAATATTGTTAGTTTAATTTTGACCACACATATTTCTTGTTCTCTGATAGTTTATTGCTAAAATATTCATTTAAAAGATATAGAAATCTAAACGTGTCTCCTTCCTGACTGTCCTCTGTAGTTTGTCTGTGAGAACTGCTGATAGCAATATGTCTTCAGGAAATGCCAAAATTGGGCACCGTGCCCCCCAGTTCAAAGGTACGGCTGTAATGCCAGATGGTCAGTTCAAAGATATCAGCCTATCTGACTACAAAGGAAAATATGTTGTGTTCTTCTTTTACCCTCTTGACTTCACCTTTGTGTGCCCCACAGAGATCATTGCTTTCAATGATAGGGCAGAAGAATTTAAGAAACTCAACTGCCAAGTGATTCGTGCTTCTGTGGATTCGCACTTCTGAAACCTGGCATGGATCAACACACCCAAGAAACAAGGAGGACTAGGGCCCATGAACATTCCCTTGATACCAGACCCCAAGCACACCATTGCTCAGGACTATGGGGTCTTAAAGGCCGATAGAGGCATCTCATTCAGGGGCCTTTTTATTATTGATGATAAAGGTATCCTTCGACAGATCACCATAAATGACCTTCCTGTTGGACGTTCTGTGGATGAGACACTGAGACTAGTTCAGGCTTTCCAATTTACTGACAAAAATGGGAAAGTGTGCCCAGCTGGCTGGAAACCTGGCAGTGATACCATCAAGCCTGATGTCCAGAAAAGCAAAGAATATTTCTCTAAGCAGAAGTGAGCACTGGGCCATTTTAGGGCCAGGCTGCAGTAGGTAGCCATGAGAACAAAACCTCTTTTGTACTATTGTCATGCTTAAAACACAAGATCTTACACTCAGCCCAGATGTGGTGTGGGACAGGACAGGCCTTTCCTGCAGGGGTTGGGGAGGCCAGCCTTTCTTCCTCTGGAGGGAATGGCCTGAGCTGTATTATGGGGCAGGCAAACTGATGTGTATAGTAGTAGGGTATCACTTTTGGTCTTCTGTAGTTTTATTAAACTTGAGCTGAGAAAAAAAAAGATATAGAAATCTAGATTTCATAGGTTTAATTTTTAATATTGTAAAAGGTCATGAATCAGTGACATGTCAAGTTTTTATAATATAAAATATTAAGTAGGTTTAAATTTAATAAAATATATTTTAGATATGCTGTGGTTAGCCTGATTCATATTTACTATTTAATATTTGAGTGCTAAGCATGTACTAGAAACTACAGAGAAACAAAGAATTCTCCTCATTTTACCTAATTTGTTGTAATGAAACCTATAATGAGATCTTAAACTTTTGAATGACTTTTATTTTACTTTAATCAGGTGCTTTTTATCTTAAAGCTATCACTACTAGGTTTGCTTTCACAAAAATATATGAAGATGTATGTGTTTTCTTCAAGCTCTATATAGTTCTGGGGGGTTTTTCATTTGCTTGATATATCTTTTGTTTAAAATTAAAAATTAGTGCCTTAGAGATAGAACATCTCTATCCTGAAATGTGAATAGATTTTAAGTGGATACATACTCAATTTCCATATTGAAATTAAATATGGACTTAAGGGAACATTTCTTTTGCCGATAAAAAGATTGGTCACATGATCTCGGTTGACATTTAAGTGGATAATTATCACAGATTATAGTACTAGGTAAGCTCTTTTTTAAAAAGTCATATAGCAAGCGTTCCTGGGGTGCTGGTAATATTCTATTTCTATGTGATGGTTATGCGAGTTCACGCTATAATTATTCATTAAACTGCACATACGTGTTTTATGTACTCTTTGATATATAGATCACACATACGGAAGTCTCAAAGTAGAAGAATTCTGTCTAGAATTTTATATCGGATTATGTCATTTGTAATCATTACATTGCTTTTCCTAATATGTCATCTTATATGTGTTTTAGAAATAGGAAAGCCTGGGTCTTATAAAGTAATTTAAGTTCCAAATAAGTCATAACTTCTGTTAACAATTCTCACTTTTTGAATATTGTACAAAACATAAGGTACAACTTAAATAAGCACTTTTACTTAAATAGCATTTTCAAGGACATTTTAGGTGCTACTCACTTCCCATCACACTTAGGATATATAAGTCAAAACTTTATCATGACTTTCAGGGCTATATGTCATCTAATACCTGACTACCTCACCTGCCTCATTTTCTGCTGCCCTTCCGATGCTTACAGTACTTTAGCCACTCTTACTTTCTGGCTATTTGTCAATCGTGCTGAGCCTGTTGCCTTCACAAGAACTGCACTTGCACTTTTCTCAATCTCGAATATTCTTCCTCCAGGTATTTATATGTACTTTCTATATTCATTTGAATCACATACTATGTGAACAGGTGACAATATTAACTTTAAATCTATTTATAGTTATAAAAGGAAGAAAATGTGGTTCTAAGTCTTCCCTCTATTTAGACTCTACATGGCCCACAAATGGGGTGAATGCTTCCAGTTTATACATTTAAGATACACACACATATGGGGCATCTGTGCAGACAAATGGAAGTGCAGGTGACGGTCTGAGACAGCACCGCCAAGCTGGGAACCCGGGAGATGGCAGAGGCTGAACCCAAGACCGTGCAGGATCTCACCTCGGTGGTGCAGACACTCCTGCAACAGATGCAAGATAAATTTCAGACCATGTCCGACCACATCATTGGAAGAATTGTTGACATGAGCAGTCACATTGATGGCCTGGAGACAAACATCGCAGACCTCATGACACAGGCCGGGGTGGAAGAGCTGGACGGGGAAAGCAGGATCGCTGCCACACAGAAGACTTGAAGGTTGCTCATCTGCACTGGAATCTGGAACACCCTTTTTACAAGCCAAGAGAAGCCGGATAGCTTTTTGCAACTAACTACTCTGTGTAGACAGGTTTTATATTACAAAGTGTGCATTCTTCTTACCACATACTATAGAGTTAGTTTATAGAGTGATTTCCCTCCCCTGCCCCCCATGTTTCCTGAACATGGTAACTTCACGTCTTGGACCTTGGTCAGTTTTGCTATTAAACACTAAAACTTTGGCAGTTCCTGCATACAATTGTCAAATTTTTTAGTGTATTTTTGTGAAGTCATTTTTTTTTTCTATCATTCCCTTTGTAGTAGTTGCTGTTTGATAAAAGTTGCTTGTAATTTTTTTATTGGACATAGGGTAGATCCTTGGTTATAATAAGATTTTGTGAAGTAAGGCATTGATAGTTAAGGTTCTTTGATCCTCAGAGTGACTGTTGAGTAAACACCAGATAGTGTGTTGGCGATGCTTTCCAAGTGGTTAAAAACATTTAAAATTGTGTGTTCAGAAATATTGGGCACTACTCTGTCGCCAAAACTCGGAATGGAACCACGATTTTATGTCTGAGTCCCTGAGGTCAGATGCTACAGTAACAAAGAGTGACCACAAGCCACTTTACGGTTAGCATTTTTAAATACGGACAATGACAGAGTTGTCTGCTGTGATGACGTTTTCAGCAGTTAGAGTTTTGCATGAGGTTTGAACCTTCCGTAGGACCTTACCTTGTCCATCTACAGCAGTTACCATAGGAAATCCGGCAGGACTTTACAACTAAGCTACTCCATCTTTTGAGCTAGTGGCTGGGAAAAGAAACAGAAAAGGAAAACAGACCATGTTAAGTCCATGCCTACTAAATAACTAGCAGTAGGCTTGAGTTTTTAAGAAATACTGTTTCTTTAAACTGTTTCTTACCTAAATTTGAGGAGAGTAGTGGCTTTATAATTGATGATGGAAGACAGGGAAAATAACTCCTACGGCTCAACCGTACAGTGTCAGGAGTGCTGAGCCCAGAGGCAGTGTTGATGGGAAGGAGACCCATGCAACTGTCATAGCAGGATGATTTTGTATAGAGAATATGGAAGAAGCTGAGGAATGGAACAGTGCTTTGGAGAGGGAAACGCGTAGTCAACACAGCATGATTTTTTTAAAGTTTCCTATGTCACTAGTCCTAATTGTTTGTATTGCAAATATATAATAATATTAAGGAATAATTTGTCCTATTTATAAATTATATGGGGAACACAGAGGAGTCGATTTCTTCTGGGATAAAATGAATTCCCCACTGTTATCACTGAGCTGCAGAAACTCCCTCACTGGGCCGGTAGGTTGTGATGCAAGGTGTGGCCCTGAAAGCCCAGAGCCAGCTGGACTCAGGGACTGGGTGGAACTGCGTGCAAGATGCTTCCAAGCCTGGGAAATGGCAAGTGGACCATCAGGATGTAAGCAGTTGTCTTCCTTAAGTAACAGGAAGGTTTCAGAGAAAGCTCCCCTGACCAAAAATACCTGCTGTGAATAAAGGTGCCTGAAATCCTGCTTAAAAAAAAAAAAAGATACACACACACGCTTGTTTATTTATTTATCATCATATATATTGATTACATTTATGTATGTTTGTGTGTGTGTATCATTATATTGCTATCCCCTCCCCTACCCCTTAGCAAAGTTTTCCAAACTAGTATCCTTTTCAGAGGAGAGGAAAGATGGTAAAATTTTCTGTTCCTTTACTCCCAAGATTGCATCAGACTTATTTTTTAATAGTTGGGGTAGAAAGATAAACAACAGATTTGCATAGTCAAAGAGAGTACTTGTAAATTAGACAGTAGATCTGTAGAGATCACCCAGACTGTAGCAATGTAACAGCACAGAGAGATAAAGAGGTGGAGTATATGATAAAACAGTAAAGAGAAATAATGGATAGAATAAGCTCCAACATATGTCAAATAGGAGTTCTACAAGGAGGAAACAGAATGGAGCAGAGGCAATATCTAAGATATATGGACTATCGGATTTTCATAATTGAGGAAAGACAGGAATTTCCAGATCAGACTGGCATGCTTCATCTGAGCAGGATGAAATAAAACAAATTCACTCCTAATCGTATCATGGTAAAAATGCAGAACATCAAAGACAAAGAGAAAATGTTAATGACAGCTTGACAGTAGACTTCTCATCAGTATCTATAGGCTGCAGCAGGAAATGGAGTAATAATACCAACTGAAAGTCACAGCTGAACTTTTTATTCAGGAAGTAAGAATGAAGTAAAGGTATTTTCAGACAGTTTGAGAGAATTTACCATTCATAGATATTCCCTAAAGAATGTACTTCTCTAAGTACATGCTCATAATTGAGCCTCAAATAAAGGAATGAAATGCAAAGAGCAATGGTAAAAAAAATAAATTAGCAAACATGTTGGTAGATCTATAAATCTAGTAATAAAACTGTGATTACAAATCTTGCTGACTATAAAGCAAAACAAAAACAACTTGATAGGGGGTTGAAAACAAATACTAATAGACCATAATAGCATGGGAGATATATGAGGAAGCAGAAAGGAATTAAAAATTTGAAGGTCCTTGTAATTTTCAGGGAGCAGATGGAATATCTGTCACTTGACTTTTTAATTGTATTTTTGTTTACTTGCCTGTAAAATAGGGAAAATAATAATATCTACCTCAGGATTGTTGTGAGAATTAAAAGAATTAATGTACAAAAAGGACTTAGAACAGTGCCTGGCATATAGTAAGCGTTCAATACATATTTTAGCTATACTTTAAAATATTATTATACTTCAAGAAAAGACGTCAGATGATTTAATGTAAAGGGATAAAAAAACAGTGAATATAAGCTTTTTAAAAAAGCTAAGAGTTGGTATAAGAATATTAATATTAATATAGACCAAAATAGACTTTAAGACAAAAAGGCTTTATTGAAGATAATATGAATTTTTACATAATGAGAGAAGGAAAGATTCACTACCAGAAAAAGGATCCTGACCTTTGTGCATCAAAAATAAAAACTCAAAACATGATGAAATAGAACAGGATTGCAAGGAGAAACTCACAAATCCCTAATCATCATAGGAGATTTTAAACTACCTCTTTCAGAAACTGATAAAATGGATAAAAAAAAATTAGGAAAGATATAGACAGTTTTTTTATTGTCATTCAACCAATTTTTTTTCTTCCAGTTTTATTCAGCTATAATTGACATATAGCACTGTTTAAGTTTAAGGTGTGCAGCATAATGATTTGACTTACATACATCATGAAATGATTACCACAATAAGTTTAGTGAACATCCATCATTTCATATGGAAGCAAAATAAAAGAAAAAGGAAAAAAAATTTTTCCCTGTGATGGGAACTGTTAGGATTTCTCTCTTAACAATTTTCATATATAACATTTCACAGTATTAATTATATTTATTGTGTTGTACATTACATCCCTAGCACTTATTTATCTTATAACTGAAGTTTGTACCTTTTGACTACCTTCATCTCATTCCTCCTCCCCGCCACCCTGTGCCTCTAGTAACCACAAATCTGATCTCCTTTTCTATATGTTTGTTTGGTTTGGAGGTATGATTGACATACAACACTATGTTAGTTCCTGGTGTACAACATAGCGATTCGATATTTCTATACATCACATAATGATCACCACCATGAGTCTAGTTACATCTATCACCATAAAAAAATATCACATTACTATTGATTATATTCCCCAAATGTACATTTCATGCCTGGGACTTACTTATTTTATAACTGGAAGTTTGTACTCTTAATCTCCCTCACCAATTTCTCTCATCCCTCCATTTCCCTCCCCTCTGGCAACCACCTGTTTGTTCTCTGTATCTATGACAGTTTCTGTTTTGTTACATTTGTTCATTTATTTGGTTTTTTAGATCCCACATATAAAAGAAATCATGATACTTGTCTTTCTTTCTCTGACTTATTTCACTTAGCATAATACCCTCTAGGTCCATTAATGTTATCACAAGTGGCAGTTTCATTCTTTTTTAATGGCTGAGTAATATTCCATTGTATATATATATACCACATTTTCTTTATCTCTTGATGAGCACTTAAGTTGCTTTTCATATCTTGGCTATCATAAATAATGCTGCAGTGAACATAGGGATGCATATATCCTTTCTAATTAGTGTTTTCATTTTCTTTGGATAAATACCCAGGAGTGGAATTGCTGGGTCATATGGTAGTTCTATTTTTACATTTTTGAGGAACCTTCACACTGTATTCCATAGTGGCTGCACCAATTTACATTCCCACTAACAGTGCACAAGGATTCTCTTTTCTCTACATCCTTGCCAACACTTGTTATTTCTTGTCTTTTTTTTTTTTTTTTTTTGCTGTATGCAGGCCTCTCACTGTTGTGGCCTCTCCCGTTGCGGAGCACAGGCTCCGGACGCGCAGGCTCAGCGGCCATGGCTCACGGGCCCAGCTGCTCTGTGGCATGTGGGAACTTCCCAGACCAGGGCACGAACCCGTGTCCCCTGCATCGGCAGGCGGACTCTCAACCACTGCGCCACCTGGGAAGCCCTATTTCTTGTCTTTTTGATAACAGCCATTCTGACATGTATGAGGTGATTTTGATTTGCATTTCCCTGATGATTAGTCATGTTGAGCATCTTTTCATGTGCCTGCTGGCCATCTGTATGTCTTCTTTGGAAAAATGTCTGTTGAGATCCTCTGCCCATTTTTTAATCAGGTTGTTTGGTTTTTTGATGTTGAGTTGTATAAGTTCTTTATGTATTTTGGATATTAACTCCTTACCAGACATACCATTTGTAAATATCTTCTCCCATTCAGTAGGTGGCCTTTTTGTTTTGTTGAGAGTTTGCTTCACTATGCAAAACTTTTTTGGTTTGATGTAGTCCCATTTATTTATTTTTGCTTTTGTTTTCCTTGCCTGAGGAGATAATATCAAAAAAATATTACTTTTGTTTTGTTTTGTTTTGCATATACATTCATTTGTATTATTTTTTTTATATTCAACTTATGAGTGATACCATACAGTATTTGAAATATTTTCATAGGCGCTAAAGATCTTTCCAAGAATTTACTAAATCAGTATGGATTTAAACAGTCAGGTACTTTTACCTCTAAAATTGTATTTATTTTACTGTGATATCCTGAGGTACTCACTGTTTTCTAGATATTAGTATCAACAATCCCTTGTTGTTAACTCTGAGACAAAAAAATAGGGGTTAAATAATGCAAGCTGGAAACTTTAATATACTTTGATTTTTTTTTTTTTTTAAGGAACCAGTTGGTTGCTCTCATGAAATCCCTTTTTTTTCCCAACATCTTTATTGGAGTATAATTGCTTTACATTGTTGTGTTAGTTTCTACTGTATAACAAAGTGAATCAGCTATATGTATACATATATCCCCATATCCCCTCCCTCTTGCGTCTCCCTCCCACCCTCCCTATCCCACCCCACTAGGTGGTCACAAAGCACCAAGCTGATCTCCCTGTGCTATGCGGCTGCTTCCCACTAGTTGTCCGTTTTACATTTGGTAGTGTATATATGTCCATGCCACTCTCTCACTTCGTCCCAGCTTACCCTTCCCCCTCCCCATGTCCTCAAGTCCATTCTCTACATCTGCATCTTTATTCCTGTCCTGCCCCTAGGTTCATTAGAACCTTTTTTTTTTTTTTAGATTCCATATATATGTGTTAGCATATGATATTTGTTTTTCTCTTTCTGACTTACTTCACTGTATGACAGACTCTAGGTCCATCCACCCCACTACAAATAACTCAATTTTGTTTCTTTTTATGACTGAGTAATATTCCATTGTGTATATGTGCCATATCTTCTTTATCCATTCATCTGTCGATGGACACTTAGCTTGCTTCCATGTCCTGGCTATTGTAAATAGTGCTACAATATACATTGTGGTACATGACTCCTTTGTGTGTGTGTGTGTTGGCAGAGCCAGCTGAAGCTTTACTCTGAAAAAGACACTTGGATTGGCTTTTAGTTGGGGGCGTGAGCAAGAGAGGGAGCCCCAGGCAGTTGACTTCCCCTGGGGTGGGCTAAGGACGGGGCTGAGCCTCAGGTCTCTGGTTCTGACACTCCTCCGCACAACTCCTTCTTGTAGGAGCAAGTGAGTGGGGAGGCTGGGAGGGATCGCAGGAGACTTTCACTTGGTCAGGACGTCAGAGGACTCAGACACCAGCTTCCCATCATGGGTCTCAGTCTTCTTCACAACCACAGTCTTGGAACTGGTATGGCTGAAGGAGCCAGAGCCCCCTCCAGAGCCCAAGCTGGACTGGTAGGAGCACAGGCTGTAGTTGAGGCGAGGGGTCCCATAGGCTGAGGTCAGCCCACCTGAATACCCGCTGGTGGTCTTGGTGTGGATACTCACGTTCTGCATCCCAGACTCCAGCCAGCTCTCCTTGCCCTCCAGCAGCTTGCGGTAGGTGGCAATCTCCACGCCCAGGGCCAGCTTGACGTTCATCAGCTCCTGGTACTCATGCAGCTGCTGTGCCATGTCCTGCGTGGCAGTTCTCACAGCGGCCTCCAGCTCAGCCAGCTTGGCCTGAGCATCCTTGATGGCCGGCTCACCACACTGCTCAGCATCAGCAATGGCGGCCTCCAGGGAAGCCCTCTGGCTTTTGAGGCCCTCAATCTCAGCCTGGAGTCGGTTGTTGTACCGGTTCATCTCAGAAATCTCTGTCTTCGTGTGACGGAGGTCATCCCCGTGCTTCCCAGCCAATGTCTGCAGCTCCTCATACTTGATCTGGTACATGGTCTCAGCCTCGGCCCAGCTGCTGTTGGTGATCTCCTCATACTGGGTCTTGACCTCAGCGATGATGCCATCCAGATCCAGAGAGCGGCTGTTGTCCATGGACAGCACCATGGAGGTGTCAGAAATCTGCGACTGCATCTCCTCTCCATACAGTTGCCTGTAGAAGTTGATCTATTCAGTCAGCCCTTCCAGGTGGGACTCCAGCTCTACCTTGTTCATGTAAGCTTCATCCACATCCTTCTTGATGATGACACATTCATTCTCCATGTCTGTGTGCTTTTGGATCTCTTCCTCGTACTTGGTCTTGAAGTCCTCCACCAGCCCCTTGCATGTTGCCAAGCTCCACCTCCGGCTTCAGCTTCTCCTGGGCCACGGTTTCCAACTGATGCCAGAGGTTGTTGATGTAGCTTTCAAACATGTTGTCTGTGTTGCTCCGGGCTGTCTTCTGCTGCTGCAGGAGGTTCCATTTGGTCTCCAAAATCTTATTCTGCTGCTCCAGGTGTCACACCTTGTCGATGAAGGAGGCAGATTTATTGTTCAGAGTCTTGATCTGCTCCTCCTCCTGGGTGCGCATGGCCTAGATGTTGGGGTACACCTCCAGCTTGAGGGGGCTCAGCAGGCTCTGGTTCACTGTGACAGCTGTGATGCCCCCCAAAACCAGGACCCCGCCATAACCTCGAGCCAGACTCATGCTGGTGCCCAGGCCACCCCGGAAGTTGCTGCTGCTGCCCACCTGGGAGAAGGCCGAGGAGCCGATGTGGGCACCGACCCACTGGTATAGGAGCGGCTGCTGAAGGACTGAGGGATGGAGGAGGACACCTTGTAGGACTTCTGGGTCACCCTGATGGACATGGTGGAGGCTGGAGAGGAGGCAAGGAGGCCGAAGCAGACAGAGTTGAGAAGCTGCTTCTCCCATGACTCTTTTTGAATTATGGTTTTCTCCAGGTATATGCCCAGTAGTGGGATTGCTGGGTCATATGGTAGTTCTATTTTTAGTTTTTTAAGGAACCTCCTTACTGTTCTTCATAGTGACTGTATCAATTTACATTCCCACCAACAGTGCAAGAGGGTTCCCTTTTCTCCACACCCTCTCCAGCATTTATTGTTTCTAAATTTTTTGATGATGGCCATTCTGACCAGTGTGAGGTGATACCTCATTGTAGTTTTGATTTGCATTTCTCTAGTGATTAGTGATGTTGAGCATCCTTTCATGTGTTTGTTGGCAATCTGATATCTTCTTTGGAGAAGTGTCTGTTTAGGTCTTCTGCCCATTTTTGGATTGGGTTATTTGTTTTATTGATATTGAGCTGCATGAGCTGCTTGTATATTTTGGAGATTAATCCTTTGTCAGTTGCTTCATTTGCAAATCTTTTCTCCCATTCTGAGCGTTGTCTTTTCATCTTGTTTATGGTTTCCTTTGCTGTGCAAAAGCTTTGAAGTTTCACTAGGTCGTATTTGTTTATTTTTGTTTTTATTTCCATTTCTCTAGGAGTTGGGTCAAATAAGATCTTGCTGTGATTTATGTCATAGAGTGTTCTGCCTATGTTTTCCTCGAAGAGTTTTATAGTGTCTGGCCTTACATTTAGGTCTTTAATCCATTTTGAGTTTATTTTTGTGTATGGTGTTTGGGAGTGTTCTAATTTTATTCTTTTACATGTAGCTGTCCAGTTTTCCCAGCACCACTGATTGAAGAGGCTGTCTTTTCTCCATTGTATATTCTTGCCTCCTTTATCAAAGATAAGGTGACCATGTGTACATGGGTTTATCTCTGGGCTTTCTATCCTGTTCCATTGATCTATATTTCTGTTTTTGTGCCAGTACCGTACTCTCTTGATTACTGTAGCTTTGTAGTATAGTCTGAAGTCAGGGAGCCTGATTCCTCCAGCTCCATTTTTCTTTCTCAAGATTGCTTTGGCTATTTGGGGTCTTTTGTGTTTCCATACAAATTGTGAAATTTTTTATTCTAGTTCTGTGAAAAATGGTGTTGGTAGTTTGATAGGGATTGCATTGAAACTGTAGATTGCTTTGGGTAGTATGGTCATTTTCACAATGTTGATTCTTCCAATCAAGTGGTATGTCTCTTCATCTGTTTGTATCATCTTTAACTTCTTTCATCAATGTCTTATAGTTTTCTGAGTATAGGTCTTTTACCTTCTTATGTAGGTTTATTCCTAGGTATTTTATTCTTTTTGTTGCAATGGTAAATGGGAGTCTTTCCTTAATTTCTCTTTCAGATTTTTCATCATTAGTGTATAGGAATGCAAGAGATTTCTGTGCATTAATTTTGTATCCTCCTTTACCAAATTCATTGATTAACTGTAGTAGCTTTCTGGTAGCATCTTTAGGATTCTCCATGTATAGTATCATGTCATCTGCAAACAGTGACACTTTTACTTCTTCCTTTCCAATTTGGATTCCTTTTATTTCTTTTTCTTCTCTGATTGCTGTGACTAAAACTTCCAAAACTGTGTTGTATAATAGTGGTAAGATTGGGCAACCTTGTCTTGTTCCTGATCTTAGTGGAAGTGGTTTCAGTTTTACACCACTGAGAATTATGTTGGCCATGGGTTTGTCATATATGGCCTTTGTTATGTTGAGGTAAGTTCCCTCTGCTTACTTTCTGGAGAGTTTTTATCATAAATAGGTGATGAATTTTGTCAAAAGCTTTTTCTGTATCTCTTGAGATTATCATATGGTTTTATCCTTCAATTTGTTAATATTGTGTATCACACTGATTGATTGGTATATATTGAAGAATCCTTGCATTCCTGGAATAAACCCCACTTGATCATGGTGTATGATCCTTATAATGTGCTGTTGGATTCTGTTTGCTAGTATTTTGTTGAGGATTTTTGCATCTATGTTCATCAGTGATATTGGCCTGTAGTTTTCTTTGTTTGTGACATCTTTGTCTGGCTTTGGTATCAGGGTGATGGTGACCTTGTAGAATGAGTTTGGGAGTGTTCCTCCCTTTGCTATATTTTGGAAGAGTTTGAGAAGGATAGGTGTTAGCTCTTCTCTAAATATTTGATAGAATTTGCCTGTGAAGCCAAAAATCTTGTTGGAAGATATTTAATCACAGTTTCAATTTCAGTGATTGTGACTGGTCTGTTTATACTTTCGGTTCCTTCCTGATTCAGTCTCAGAAGGTTGTGCTTTTGTAAGAAATTGTCCATTTCTTCCAGGTCGTCCCTTTTATTGGCATATAGTTGCTTGTAGTAATCTCTCATGATCCTTTCTATTTCTGCAGTGTCAGTTATTACTTCTCCTTTTTCATTTCTAATTCTGTTGTTTTAAGTCTTCACACTTTTCTTTTTGATGAGTCTGGCTAATGGTTTATCAATTTTGTTTATCTTCTCAAAGAACCAGCTTTTAGTTTTATTGATCTTTGCTGTTGTTTCCTTCATTTCTTTTTCATTTATGATCTGATCTTTATGATTTCTTTCCTTCTAACTTTGGGGTTTTATTGTTCTAGTTTCTCTCATTGCTTTAGGTGTAAGGTTATATTGTTTATTTGAGATTTTTCTTGTTTCTTGAGGGAGGATTGTGCTGCTCTAAACTTCTCTCTTAGAACTGCTTTTGCTGCATCCCATAGGTTTTGGGTCATTGTGTTTTCATTGTCATTTGTTTCTAGGTTTTTTTTTTTAGAACTTCATGTTTTAAAAAAATTTATTTTATTTATTTTAGGCTGTGTTGGGTCTTCATTGCTACGCGTGGGCTTTCTCTGGTTGCAACGAGCAGGGTCTCCTCTTCATTGTGGTGTGTGAGCTTCTCACTGTGGTGGCTTCTCTTGTTGCGGAGCACAGGCTCTAGGTGCACAAGCTTCAGTAGCTGTGGCTCATGGGCTCAGCAGTTGTGGCTCGTGGGCTGTAGAGCACAGGCTCAGTAGTTGTGGCACACAGCACAGGCTTAGTTGCTCCACAGCATGTGGAATCTTTCCAGACCAGGGCTTGAACCCATGTCCACTGCATTGGCAGGTGGATTCTTAACCACTGTGCCACCAGGGAAGCCCTGTTTCTGGGTATTTTTTGATTCCTCTTTGATTTCTTCAGTGATCTCTTGGTTGTTTAGTAGCATATTGTTTAGCCTCCATGTGTTTGTATTTTTTACCACTTTTTTCCTGTACTTGATATCTAGTCTCATAGCATTGTGGTCGGAAAACATACTTGATATGATTTCAGTTTTCTTAAATTTACCAAGGCTTGATTTGTGACCCAAGATATCATCTATCCTGGAGAATGTTTCATGAGCACTTGAGAAGAAAGTGTATTCTGTTGGTTTTGGATGGAATGTCCTATAAATATAAATAAAGTCCATCTTGTTTACTGTGTCATTTAAAGCTTGTGTTTCCTTATTTATTTTCATTTTGGATGATCTGTCCATTGGTGAAAGTGGGGTGTTAAAGTCCCCTAGTATGATTGTGTTACTGTCAATTTCCCCTTCTATGGCTGTTATCATTTGCCTTGTGTATTGAGGTGCTCCTATGTTGGGTGCATAAGTATTTACAATTGTTATATCTTCTTCGTGGATTGATCCCTTGATCATTATGTAGTGTCCTTCTTTGTCTCTGGTAATAGTCTTTATTTTAAAGTCTATTTTGTCTGATATGAGAATTGCTATTCCAGCTTTCTTTTGATTTCCATTTGCATGGAATATCTTTTTCCGTTCCCTCACTTTCAATCTGTATGTGTCCCTAGGTCTGAAGTGGGTCTCTTGTAGACAGCATGTATACAGGTCTTGTTTTTGTATCCATTCAGCCAGTCTGTGTCTTTTGGTTGGAGCATTTAATCCATATACATTTATGGTAATTATCAATAAGTATGTTCCTATTACCATTTTCTTAATTGTTTTGGGTTTGTTATTGTAGGTCTTTTCCTTCTCTTGTGTTTCCTGCCTAGAGAAGTTCTTTTAGCATTTGTTGTAAAGCTGGTTTGCTGGTGCTGAATTCTCTTAGCTTTTGCTTGTCTGTAAAGTTTTAATTTATCCATCAAATCTGAGATCCTTGCTGGGTAGCATAATCTTGCTTGTAGGTTTTTCCCTTCCATCACTTTAAATATGTCCTCCCACTCCCTTCTGGCTTGTAGAGTTTCTCCTGGAAGATCAGCTGTTAACCTTATGGGGATTCCCTTGTATGTTATTTGTTGCTTTTCCCTTGCTACTTTTAATAGTTTTTCTTTGTATTTAATTTTTGTTTTGTTTTGTTTTGTTTTTGCGCTCCGGGGGCCTCTCACTGTTGTGGCCTCTCCCGTTGCAGAGCACAGGCTCCGGATGCGCAGGCTCAGCGGCCATGGCTCACGGTCCTAGCCGCTCCACGGCATGTGGGATCTTCCTGGACCGGGGCATGAACCCGCATCCCCTGCATCGGCAGGCGGACTATCAACCACTGCGCCACCAGGGAAGCCCTGTATTTAATTTTTGATAGCTTAATTAATAGGTGTCTTGGTGTGTTTCTCCTTGGATTTATCCTCTATGGGACTCTCTGTGCTTCATGGACTTGATTGACTATTTCCTTTCCCATATTAGGGAAGTTTTCAACTATAATCTCTTCAAGTATTTTCTCAGTCCCTTTCTTTTTCTCTTCTTCTTCTGGGACCCCTAGAATTCGAATGTTGGTACGTTTAATGTTGTCCCAGAGGTCTCTGACACTATCCTCAATTCTTTTCATTTTTTTTCTTTATTCTGCTCTGCAGTAGTTATTTCCACTATTTTATCTTCCAGGTCACTTATCCATTCTTCTGCCTCAGTTATTCTGCTATTGATTCCTTCTAGAGAATTTTTAATTTCATTTATTGTGTTGTTCATCATTGTTTGTTTGCTCTTTAGTTCTTCTAGGTCCTTGTTAAACGTTTCTTATATTTTCTCCATTCTATTTCCAAGCTTTTGGGTCATCTTTACTATCATTACTCTGGATTCTTTTTCAGGTAGACTGCCTATTTCCTCTTCATTTGTTTGGTCTGGTGGGTTTTTACCTTGCTCCTTCATCTCCTGTGTATTTATTTCTCTGTCTTCTCATTTTGCTTAACTTACTGTGTTTGGGGTCTCCATTTTGCAGGCTTCAGGTTCTTAGTTCCCATTGTTTTTGGTGTCTGCCCCCAGTGGGTAAGGTTGGTTCAGTGGGTTATGTAGGTTTCCTGGTGGAGGGGACTGGTGCCTGTGTTCTGGTGGATGAGGCTGGATCTTGTCTTTCTGGTGAGCAGGACTGCATCCAGTCCTCCTTGCAGTATCTGTGAACTTATTTATGAGTTTAGGCAGCCTCTCTGCTAATGCGTGGGGTTGTGTTCCTGTCTTGCTAGTTGTTTGGCATGGGGTGTCCAGCACTGTAGCTTGCTGGTCATTGAGTGGAGCTGGGCCTTAGTATTGAGATCGAGATCTCTGGGAGAGCTCTCGCCGATTGATATTATGTGTGGCTGGGAGGTCTCTGGTGGTCCAATGTCCTGAACTCAGCTCCCCCACCTCAGGGCTCAGGCCTGACACCTGGCCAGAGCACCAAGACCCTGTCAGCTACATATCTCAGAAGAAAAGGGAGAAAAAAAAGAAAGGAAGGAAAAATAATTTTTTAATAAAATAAAATAAAGTTATTAAAATTAAAAATTTTTTTAATTATTAAAATAAGAAAGGTAATTAAAAAAAGAGCAGCAAAATCAGTAAACAAATCTACCAAGGATAACAAGTGCTAAAAACTAAGATAAACATAAAAATCAGAAACTAGTCAGTCACATACAGCAAACCCCAAGTCTGTAGTTGCTTCCAAAGTCCACTGCCTCAATTTTGGGATGATTTGTTGTCTATTCAGGTATTCCACAGATGCAGGGTACATCAAGTTGATTGTGGAGATTTAACCCGCTGCTCCTGAGGCTACACAGAGAAATTTCCCTTTCTCTTCTTTGTTCGCACAGCTCCTAGGGTTCAGCTTTGGATTTGGCCCTGCCTCTGCATGTATGTTGCCCTCTGGCATCTGTTCTTTGCCCAGAAAGGAGGGGGTTAAAGGAGCAGCTGATTCGGGGGCTCTGGCTCACTCAGGCTGTGGGGAGGGAAGGGTACAGAATGTGTGGTGAGCCTGCAGTGTCAGAGGCCAGCATGACACTGCAACAGCCCGAGGCATGCCGTGTGTTCTCCTGGAGAAGTTGTCCCTGGATCACAGGACCCTGGCAGTGGAGGGCTGCACAGGCTCCCTGGGGCATGGGTGTGGATATTGACCTGTGCTTGCACACAGGATTCTTGGTGACTACAGCAGCAGCGTTAGTGTTTCATGCCTGTCCCTGGTGTCCGGGCTGATAGCCGTGGCTTGCACCTGTCTCTGAAGTTCATTTAGTCAGTGCTCTGAATCTCCTCTCCTCGTGCACCCCGAAACAATGGTCTTTTGACTCTTAGGCAGTTCCAGACTTTTCCTGGACTCGCAGCTAGCTGTGGTGCACTAGCCCCCTTCAGGCTGTGTTCACACAGCCAACCCCAGTCCTCTCCCTGGGATCTGACCTCGGAAGCCGAAGCCAAAGCTCCCGGCCCCGCCCGCCCCGGCGGGTGAGCACACAAGCCTCTCGGGCTGGTGAGTGCCGGTCGGCGCCGATCCTCTGTGCGGGAATCTCTCCGCTTTGCCCTCCGCACCCCCGTTGCTGCGCTCTCCTCCGCGGCTTCGAAGCTCCCCCCCGGCACGCCCCGTCTCCGCCCGCGAAGGGGCTTCCTAGTGAGTGGAAACCTTTCCTCCTTCACAGCTCCCTCCCAGAGGTGCAGGTCCCGTCCCTATCCTTTTGTCTCTGTTTATTCTTTTTTCTTTTGCCCTACCCAGGTACATGGGGAATTTCTTGCCTTTTGGGAAACTTGAGGTCTTCTGCCAGCGTTCAGTAGGTGTTCTGTAGGAGTTGTTCCACGTGTAGATGTATTTCTGATGTATTTGTGGGTAGAAAGATGATCTCCATGTCTTACTCCTCTACCATCTTGGAAGTCCCTCCTCATTAAAATATTTGATGAAAAACTAATGTATTTTAAACTAATTATATCATCAAAGTGGGTTTATCTAGTTTTTCTTTTTAATATACTAAGCCCCAGTGGAAATTTTATTCAAAAGATTATTTCTTCTATATAATGTGATCATGAATAAAACATTAGGAGACTGGCAAATTAAAAAAAAAACTACCTATTGAAAAGTTATCCACAATAGTGAAAAAATTTTCTTGTAACAAATTTCAGGATACTTTTTCTTTACCTACTCTTCTTTCATTTGTCAGTGCTTTTATTTTCTATTGAAAAGTTGGTGATTTAAATACTATTTAAAATTTGACACTTTTTGCCTTAACTTTACATTCTTTTTATTGCACACATATAGGAAAGAGGAAAAACTGGAATCACTTCAGTATAACCGAAAGAAAGGAATCTACTACAGAAGACAATGATGAGTAAGTTTGTTGTTGCTGAAATAATATACTCGTGTGTCTTAAAAGAAAAAGGTCATATTTGTTAAAGTGACAGTTTAAGATAAATCATTTCTTTGCAGAAATGAATAGTTTATACCTGAGTAGAAGTATTTTTTCTTAAGTAAAATATTTATGATGTGTTTTGCCATGTTCATATGATGGTGATATATAATACCTTTATTTTAATACCCATTTAGCCCAGTTTCCCCAGCCTATGCTTAAGAGACTAGCTTAGGGTAAAACTGAGGGAAACACCCTCTTTGGATTTACATCGATGGACAAGTAATACATTGTCTTGGAACATAATTCCTGGTTCAAGAGCTAGGAACACAGTGAAGCCAGAAAAGTAAGAAATCTAGAGGAACCTAGAAAGCTTATTGGCCATCAATTATTTTCATATTGACCTGTCAAGGGTGCCTTGAATGAAGTCATTATGTGTAAAACGCTACTGCCTATGTATTCTGGGAAGAATATTTATATCTATCCACTGAGGCTGGAAAAATTGAAATAAGCAGAACAGGGGGTTCAAGTTTTAAAGTACTTCATATGTTCAGCTCATTTACCTTTCCAGCTGTGTGCACACATCTTGTGTGTGCCATACAATATGATGGATGGGTAAAGATGAAGAAAATGAAACATCTACCCATTGGGAGCTTATGGTCTCATGTTGTAAGTTAATATATCTACTCTAACTTAGAAATGGGTTGTAGGTTATGTTTCTAAATGTTATTTATTTATTTATTTAAATTGAAGTATAGTTGATTTACAATGTTGTGTTAGTTTCAGGTGTACAGCAAAGCAATTCAATTTTATATACATATATATATGTGTGTGTATATGTATATATATATATATATGTTATTACAACCTATAGGTTATTACAAGATATTGAATATAGTTCCCTGTGCTATACAGTAGACCCTTGTTGTTTATCTATTTTATATTGAGTAATTGGAATCTGTTAATCCCAAACTGCTAATTTATCCCTCCCTTCCCCCCACTTTTCCCTTGGTAACCATAAGTTTGTTTTCTATGTCTGTGAGTCTGTTTCTGTTTTGTAAGCCAGTTCATTTGTATCATGTTTTTTTAGATTCCACATATAAGTGATATCATATGATATTTGTATTTCTCTGTCTGACTTACTTTACTTAGTATCATCTCTAGGTCCTTTCATGTTGCTGCAAATGGCATTATTTCATTCTTTTTATGGCTGAGTAATATCCCATTGTGTATATACACCACACCTCGTTTATCCATTCATCTGTCAATGGACATTTAGGTTGCTTTGGTGTCTTGGCTATTGTAAATAGCACTGCAATGAACATTGGGGCACATGTATCCTTTCAAACCATGTTTTTATCTGTATATCTGTCCAGGAGTGGGATTGCTAGATCATATGGTAGCTCTATTTTTAGTTTTTTAAGGAACCTGCATACTGTTCTCCATAGCAGCTGTACCACTTTACATTCCCACCAACAGTGTAGGAGGGTTCCCTTTTCTCCACACCCTCTCCAGCATTTATTATTTGTAGACTTTCTGATGATGGCCATTCTGACCGGTGTGAGGTGATTTCTCATTGTAGTTTTGATGTGCATTTCTCTAGTATTTAGCGATGTTGAGCATCTTTTCATGTGCCTCTTCGTCGTCTGTATGTCTTCTTTGGAGAAATGTCTGTTTAAGTCTTCTGCCCATTTTTTAATTGGGTTGTTTGTTTTTTTGTTATTGAGCCACATGAGCTCTTTGTAAATTTTGGAGACTAATCCCTTGTTGGTCGCATTGTTTGCAAATATTTTCTCCCATTCTGTGGGTTGTCTTTTCGTATTGCTTATGGTTTTCTTTGCTGTGCAAAAGCTTTTAGGTTTAATTAGGTCCCATTTGTTTAATTTAGTTTTTATTACCATTACACTAGGAGTCAGCTTGAAAAAGATATTGCTGCGATTTATGTCAAAGAGTGTTCTGCCTGTGTTTTCCTCTGTGAGTTTTATAGTATCCAGTCTTACATTTAGATCTTTAATACATTTTAGTTTTGTATATGGTGTTAGAGAATGTCCTAATTTCATCTTTTTACATGTAGTTGTTCGGTTTTCTCATCACCACTCATTGAAGAGACTGTCTTTTCTCCATTGTATATTGTTGCCTCCTTTGTTGTAGATTAATTGATCATAAGTGTGTGAGTTTATTTCTGGTCTCCTGTTCCATTGATCTATGTGTCTGTTTTTGTGCCAGTACTATACTGTTTTGATGACTGTAGCTTTGCAGTATAGCCTGAAGTCAGGAAGCGTGATTCCTCCAGCTCCATTCTTTCCCAGGATTGTTTTGGCTCTTCAGGGTCTTTTGTGTTTCCATACAAATTTTTAAATTACTTGTTCTAGTTCTGTGAAAAACGCTATTGGTAATTTGATAGGAATTACTCTGAATCTGTAGACTTCCTTGGGTAGTATGGTCATTTTAGCAATCCAGGTGTACGGTATGTTGTTTCTGTTTGTGTCATCTTCAGTTTCTTTCATCAGGGTCTTATTGTTTTTGGAGTACAGGTCTTTTTCCTCCTTTGGTAGGTTTATTCCTAGGTATTTTATTCTGTTGGATATGCTGGTAAATGGGATTGTTTAATGTCTCTTTCGTTGTTAGTGTATAGAAATGCAACAAATTTCTGTATATTAATTTTGTATCCTGCAACTTTACCAATTTATTGATGAGCTCTAGTAGTTTTATGGTGGCATCTTTAGGATTTTCTAGGTATAGTATCATGTCATCTGTAAACAGTGACAGTTTTACTTTTTTTACTTCATTTCCAATTTGGATTACTTTTATTTGTTTTTCTTCTCTGATTGCTGTGGCTAGGACTTCCAAAACTATGTTGAATAAAAGTGGCAAGAGAGGGCATCCTTGTCTTTTTCCTGGTCTTAGAGGAAATGCTTCCAGCTTTTCACTGTTGAGTATGATATTAGCTGTGGGTTTAGCTGTGGGTTTAGCTGTGGGTTTGTCATATATGGCCTGTATTATGTTGAGGTATATTCCCTCTACGCCCACTTTCTGGAGAGTTTTTATCATAAATGGATGTTGAATTTTATCAAAGCTTTTTCTGCATCTATTGAGATGATCACATGCTTTTTATTATTCATTTGTTAATGTGGTGTTTCATGTTGATTGATTTGCTGATATTGAAAAATCCTTGCATCTCTGGGATAAATTCCACTTGCTCATGATGTATGATCCTTTTAATGTATCATTGGATTTGGTTTGCTCATATTTTGTTGAAGATTTTTACATGTGTGTATTGGCATGTAATTTTCTTTTTTTGTGATATGTTGTCTGGTTTTGGTATCAGAGTTACATTGACTTCATAGAATGAGTTCAGAAGTGTTCCTTCCTCTGCAATTTTTTGAATGGTTTTAAAAGGGTCAGTTTTAACTCTTGTCCAGATGTTTGGTAGAATTTGCCTATGAAGCCATCTGATCCTGGACTTTTGTATTTTGGTAGTTTTTAAATTACTGTTTCAATTTCAGTAGTTGTGATTGGTCTGTTCATATTTTCTGTTTCTTTCTGGTTCAGTCTTGGGTCTGAGTGTTTTTTAAATCATTTGAGTGAACCTTAGAATGCATTTTCCATACAAATTGTGTTGTTATTTGTGGTTATAACCTCAAGTCAGGGCTACAAGTCTATTTTTTTCATAATGTAGGTGAAGTATAGTATTAATCAGTAGTAGTCTAGATAAAAAGATATGGAGAGTGCCACTTAGCATACAGTAGGGACAAAGGGAAGAGTTTTCTCAAAGAGGTCTCCTTCTTTGACAGCTTCATCTATCACCTGTACCCCTTTATCTGTTTTTATAGCTGCTTTCCCTAGCCATACTCCCCCCAGTTCCAAATATTTTCATGTGCCCTATCCCACAGATAGTTTTGTTGTCAATTACCATTCCTCCTTCCTCTAACCAAAGTTCCAATTTCCTTGGTGAAACCAATCTCAACTAGATATTAAGTGAGAAGCATTATTTTTTTGTTTAACTCATTTAATATATTTTAAAAGAGACAGTAGATGTACATAATAAAAACTCAAACTGTACAAAGGGATATATAGAAAGCAAGTGGCAAGTAACAATTTTTGAATCACATATAATCTTGTATTTGAAAGCAGTTACCTGCTAAACCAAATTAATCTCTGATACAGTTGTATGAAGTATAACAAACTTAGAAGTAAAAGTAGACAGGCAATGAGAAAATATTTTTGGACAGTAGTGATACCATGTAAGCAAACCAGACTTACCGGTTGCTTTCCCCTGAATCAGCTCCACTTAAGCTATCCTAAGTTTTCATAGTGTTTTACCTTTTTTCTTCTGAACCCATCAATCTGCTTACAGCTTGACATTTTTTTTAAACTTTTTATTTTATATTGGAGTATAGTTGATTAACAATGTTGTGTTAGTACAACAAAGTGATTCAGTTATACATATACACAGTAGCTCCCATAGCAGTGAGCTTTCAAGTAGCAAGGGAGGAGCAAGAACCTTTGTTATGGGTCACTTAGGAATTTGCCAATATTTATTTAATTTCCCTCAATATTTGTTTCTAAAGATCCCTGTTATTTATGTATATCACTCCATGACTTGGTGTTAGAATTAATGAATTTAAGTACAAGCCAAGATATCTTACAATATATAAAAATTATGTGTTTCTGATTGTTTTTTCCACCCATCATAAAATTACTCAGACCTAGTCAATAGAGCTGTTTTATTAGCTTTAGTAATAAGCTCTTTATTTATTCCATTTGTTTAGATTTGTTTTATTATTTTGTAAAACCATTCCAAAGACTTGGATTTTTTAAAACCTGAAATTAAACTGAACATTTTGTATTTTTAGATCAATTTTAAATGATTATAACATTTTATGTTTTGTTTTGGCAATTGCATTAGGTTGTGGTTTTCCAGAGAAACAGAAGCAACAGCAAATGTACATACATATAGTAATGTAATAATAACAATAAAAATTTATTACTGATGTAATAACAATTAATAATAGATTAATAATGAATTATATATACAATTACCTATATAGATAGATTTATTATGAGGAATTGACTCATGCAATTATGGAGGCTAAGTCCTACCATGTACCATCAGCAAGCTGGAGATCCAGGAAAGCCAGTGGTATAATTTCAGTCCAAGACTAAAGGCCTGATGACCAGGGAAGCCAATGGTGTAAATCTCAGTTCAAGGGCAGAAGAGCAATATCCCAGCTAATGCAGGCAGGCAGGGAACCCATCCTCCCTTCCTCTGCTTTTTCTTCTATTCAGACCCTCAGTGGATTGAATGATGCCCACCCACATTGGGGAAGGCAATTTACTGAGCCAGTATTACTAAGATGGTTGCATAGCAGTGATTTTCTAACCCCATCATTCTTTCTGTTAGCTGGCCTTTTTGAAAGTCATGAGTTCATAGTGATATAGTGTCTTTCCTTGCCTTCCCCCTTTCCATATTTGCACTCCTTTTCAAACAGTAGACCTCTGGCTTCTATTAGTAGCAGTCCATTTGCACACTTGCTTATTCCTACAGTATACACAAAATGGTTTCAAAATTCCTGCACTGCTAAAAACAAACCTGCAAAAGCATTTTTGTTTGCATTCTTTTTTGTCTTTAGTTTGAAGGTATATAGTCAAATTACTGTGTTCAGAACTACTTGGATTAGTTCTCCATATGAAGAATTAGTCAGTCATTTGAAGTAGTTAGGTTAGCTTGTTGATGTTTATATGCAATTTTGATATTTTTTTCTCATCCTTTTTTATTTTTGTTTTTTGACTATGTAAAACAACTGATATGGTTCCAAAAGTCAAAACTTTACAAAAAAGTATACATAGAGTTGTGTTACTATTCCCTGCTGCATTCCTTCTGTGTAGTCCCTATAAGTAACCAAATTAATTAGTTTCTGGTTTACCTTTCATATGTTTATTTTTATAAAATTAAGCCGTTTCATTTATTTTATCTCATTTCTCTTCTTATACAAAGATGGCATACAATTTATACTCTTTCATACTTCGCTCTTTCCACTTACAAATATGTCCTGAAATCACTGCCTGTTAATCGACTTGGCAAGTTTTAAATGTAAGAATTCTCCAGCAGGAAAATATAGTTCCATGTTTTAGGTAAATTTTTTTTCCCCAGAAAACAAGCAATTAGTGACATGTCAATAAAGCTCAATATGTCAATAAAGTTTGTTTATAAATTAAACAAACACCTACACATTAATATTTCATGTGAACTTCCATATTCTTTATTCTCTAAAAGGAAAATATATAATTCACTGCCATTGGTTTTTCTTCCTCTTTGCAATTTTTTGCTGCTGCTGGCACTGCTACAAAAAATGCAGTAATGGTGACTGTCCTTCTATAAAGTTTGTTTTCATATAATTGTAGGTTTGTCATTTTGAGAAGTAAAACATAGATCATGTGTACCCTTTTCCCACTTTCCTGACATGATAACATCTTCCAAAGCTATAGTACAATATCAGAACAAGGAAATTGACATTGATACAATGCACCCAAATCTTTATTCAGTTTTCTAAATTTTACAATACATATTCATTTGTATATGTGTGTATATGTTCTATGCAATTTTATCACATATGTAGGTTCATGTATCCACCACCACAGTCAAGATACAGAATAGTCCTGTCACCACAAGGATCCCTCCTGCTGTATAAAGTGTATTTTTAATCACTGGTTTATTCTCTTATAGGCAGAAGAGTAACTTTTATTTATATACTAATCCAAATAAGACCTTTTTAAAAGTAATGTTATGCCAGAAATGGGTTTTGTTTTTTGTTTTTTATCTATACAATTTAATTGTGACAAGTAACCACATTTCAGAATTCTAATTTTCTCTTTACTGTATTTTAAGTATTTAATCAAAGAACAAGAATACTGACTTATGGATCATTTTCTGCTTAAATGAGGGTCTCTGGGGGTAAGTTAGTTGAAAATGTTTATCAAAAGCTTAGGATGAAGATATAGTTATGCCTATATTCTGTAGGTGATCAAAGACTAAGAGGGAAACCAGTATTTACTTTTATTTTCAACTGTTTAAAATTCTTGAAAGGAAAGAATGAAAACTTTCCTCCAAACATCAGTAACAAGACAAGCATGCTCACTTTCACCACTGGTGTTCAATATTTTACTGAAAATTCTAGCCAGAGCAATTAGACAAGAAAAAGAATGAAAAGGCATCCAACTGGAAAAGAAGAAATAAAACTGTCTCTATTTGCAGATGACATGATCCTATAGAGAGAGATTCCCGAAGAATGCACAAGAAACTGCTAGTATTAATAAAGAAATTCAGCAAAATTACAGG
The DNA here is from genome assembly GCF_000442215.2 of Lipotes vexillifer. NCBI lineage: Eukaryota > Metazoa > Chordata > Mammalia > Artiodactyla > Lipotidae > Lipotes > Lipotes vexillifer. The sequence goes on along the minus strand of NW_006791298.1, from coordinate 3,047,774 downwards.
GTATATGATCAACACACAAAAACCAATTGTGTTTCTATACACCTGCAGTAAACAATTTGAAAAGGAAATGAAGGAGGCAATTCTATTTACAGTAGCATTTAAAAGAATAAAATACCTAGGAATAAATTTAACCAAAGAGGTGAAAGACTTGTACACTTGAAACTGTAAAGTATTGCTGAGAGAAATTAAAGAAGACCTAAATAAATGGAAAGACAGCCTGTGTTCATGGGCAGAAGATTTAATTTGTTAAGATGTCAATACCTCTACCCAAAGTGATCTACAGATTCAGTGTAATGCCTATCAAAATTCTACACCATGTACAAAAAATTATTCAGTCTTAAAAAGCAATGAGGTTCTGATACATGCTACAAACACAATGAACCTTGAAAGCATATGGTAAGTGAAATAAGCCAAATGCAAAAGGACAAACATTATACAATTCCAATTATATGCAATATCTAGAATAGACAACTTCAAAGAGACAGAAAGTAGATCAGAGATTACCAGAAGCTAAAGATTATTGCTTAATGTTACAGAGTTTCTGTTTGTGGTAATAGAATAGTTTTGAAAGTAGATAGTAGTGATGGTTGTACGATGTTGTGAATGTAACTAGTACCACTGAATTGTACACTTTAAAATGGTGAAAATGGCAAATCTTATATATATTTTGCCACAATAAGAAAAAAATTTTTCCATTAAAAACCAGCTACAGGTACTACTTGAATATGCATTGCCTGGCAAGAGAGCAGAGTAGAAGGATGTGAACTCACGCCTTCTTACAAAAACATCAAAATCACAACTAACTGCTGAACAACCATCAAAAAAAATGCTGGAACCTACCAAAAAAGATACCGTACATCCAAAGACAAAGAATATGCCACAACAAGATGGTAGGAAGGGCACAATCATGATAAAATCAAATTCTAAACCTTCCTGGTGGGCGACCCGCAAACTGGAAAATAATTATACCACAGAAGTTTTCCCACAGGAGTGGAAGTCCTGAGCCCCACGTCAGGCTTCCCAGCCTGGGGGTCTGGCAACGGGAGGAGAATCCGGCATTGAAGACCAGTGGGGCTTGATCGCAGGAATTCCACAGGACTGGGGGAAACAGAAATTCCACTCTTGGAGGGCACACATAAGGTCTTATGCACCAGGAGCCAGGGGAAAAAAGCAGTAACCTCATAAGAGACTGGGCCAGACCTACCTGCTAGTGTTGGAGTGTCTCCCGCCAAGGCGGGGGGTGGCTGTAGCTCACTGCAGGGACAAAGACACTGGCAGCAGCAGTTCTGGCAAGTACTTATTACCATGCACCCTCCTGGAGGTCGCCATTTCCTCCTCAAGACCTAGCCCCACCCAACAGCCCATAGGCTCTAGTGCTAGGACACATCAGGCCAAACGACCAACAGGGCAGGAACGTAGCCCCACCCGTCATCAGTCAGGCTGCTTAAAGTCTTCCTGAGCACGGCCCTGCCCTCAAGAGGGCAAGAACCAATAAACCTACCTGAGGAGACAAAAGACATGTAGTCTGAAAGCTATAAGAAGCTGATGAAAGAAATCAAAGGTGCCATAAACAAATGGAAATATATACCACGTACTTGAATTGGAAGAATTAATATGATATTGTCAAAATGATTATACTATCCAAGGCAATCTACAGATTCAGTGCAATCCCTATCAAATTACCAATAGCATTTTTCACAGAACTAGAACAAAAAAATCTTAAAATTCAATTCTGTCTTCCAGGTCACTTATCCGTTCTTCTGCCTCAGTTATTCTGCTATTGATTCCCTCTGTGTAGTTTTTTTTTTTTTGCGGTACTTGGGCCTCTCACTGTCGTGGCCTCTCCCGTTGCGGAGCACAGGCTCCGGACGCGCAGGCCCAGCGGCCATGGCTCACGGGCCCAGCCGCTCCACGGCATGTGGGATCCTCCTGGACCGGGGCACGAACCCGCGCCCCCCACATCAGCAGGCGGACTCTCAACTACTGCGCCACCAGGGAAGCCCCAAAGCAAACTTGATAAAGAAAAACAGAGCTGGAGGAATCAGTCTCCCTGACTTCAGACTATACTACACAGGTACAGTCATCAAAGCAGTATAGTACTAGCACAAAAAAAGAAATATAGGTCAATGGAACAGGATAGAAAGCCCAGAAATAAACCCACACACCTAAAGTTGATTAATCTATGACAGAGGAGGCAAAACTATACAATGGAGGAAAGATAGTCTCTTCAATAAATGGTGCTGGGAAAACTGGACAGCAACATATAAAAAAATGAAATTAGGACATTCTCCAACACCATATACAAAAATAAACTCAAAAAGGATTAAAGACCTAAATGTAAGACTGGGTACTATAAAACTCATAGAGGAAAACATAGGCAGAACACTCTTTGACATAAATCGCAGTAATATCTTTCTTGAGCTGACTCCTAGTGTAATGGAAATAAAAACTAAAGTAAACAAATGGAACCTAATTAAACCTAAAAGCATTTGCACAGCAAAGGAAACCATAGACAATACGAAAAGACAACCCACAGAATGGGAGAAAATATTTGCAAACAATGCGACCAACAAGGGATTAGTCTCCAAAATTTACAAAGAGCTCATGTGGCTCAATAACAAAAAAACAACCCAATCAAAAAATGGGCAGAAGACCGAAATAGACATTTCTTCAAAGAAGACAACAGATGACCAAGAGACACATGAAAAGATGCTCAACATCGCTAAATACTAGAGAAATGCACATCAAAACTACAATGAGAAATCACCTCACACCGGTCAGAATGGCCATCATCAGAAAGTCTACAAATAATAAATGCTGGAGAGGGTGTGGAGAAAAGGGAACCCTCCTACACTGTTGGTGGGAATGTAAAGTGGTACAGCTGCTATGGAGAACAATATAGAGGTTCCTTAAAAAACTAAAAATAGAGCTACCATATGATCTAGCAATCCCACTCCTGGGCATATATCCAGAGAAGAACATGGTTTGAAAGGATACATGCGCCCCAGTGTTCATTGCAGTGCTATTTACAATAGCCAAGACATGGAAGCAACTTAAATGTCTATTGACAGATGAATGGATAAAGTAGGTGTGGTGCATATATAAAATGAAATATTACTCAGCCATTAAAAAGAATGAAATAATGCCATTTGCAGCAACATGGGTGGACCTGGAGATTATCATACTAAGTGAAGTAAGTCAGACAGAGAAAGACAAGTATCATATGAAATTGCTGATATGCAGAAACTAAAAAAAATGATATAAATGAACTTATTTATAAAACAGAAACAGACTCACAGAGTACTTATGGTTACCAGGGCGGAAGGGTAGGAGGGAGGGATAGATTGGGAATTTGAGATTGACATGTACACACTGCTATATTTAAAATGGATAACCTTGGTCAGCTAATCTATGACAGAGGAGGCAAGGATATACAATGGAGAAAAGACAGTCTCTTCAGTAAGTGGTGCTGGGAAAACTGGACAGCTACATGTAAAAGAATAAAATTAGAACACTCCCTAACACCATACACAAAAATAAAATCAAAATGGATTAGAGAACTAAATGTAAGACCAGACACTACAAAACTCTTAGAGGAAAATATAGGAAGAACACTCTTTGACATAAATCACAGCAAGATATTTTTGGATCCACCTCCTAGAGTAATGGAAATAAAAACAAAAATAAACAAATGGGACCTAATGAAACTTCAAAGCTTTTGCACAGCAAAGGAAACCATAAACAAGATGAAAAGACAACCCTCAGAATGGGAGAAAATATTTGCAATCGAATCAACAGACAAAGGATTAATCTTCAAAATATATAAACAGCTCATGCAGCTCAATATTAAAAAAACACACAACCCAGTCCAAAAATGGGCAGAAGACCTAAATAGACATTTCTCCAAAGAAGACAGCACATGAAAAGCGGCTCAACATCACTAATTATTAGAGAGATGCAAATCAAAACTACAGTGAGGGGCTTCCCTGGTGGTGCAGTGGTTGAGAGTCCACCTGCTGATGCGGGGGACACAGGTTCGTGCCCCGGTCTGGGAGGATCCCACGTGCTGCAGAGCGGCTGGGCCCGTGAGCCATGGCCGCTGAGCCTGCACGTCCGGAGCCTGTGCTCCGCAACGGGAGAGGCCACATCAGTGAGAGGCCCACGTACCGAAAAAAAAAAAAAAAAATCTACAGTGAGGTAGGCTTCCCTGGTGGTGCAATGGTTAAGAATCCACCTGCCAATGCAGGGGACATGGGTTCGAGCCCTAGTATGGGAAGATCCCACATGCTGTGGAGCAACTAAGCCCAGGCGCCACAACTCCTGAGCCTGCACTCTAGAGCCCGCAAGCCACAACTACTGAAGCCCGCACGCCTAGAGCCTGTGCTCCGCAACAAGAGAAGCCACCACAACGAGAAGCCCGTGCACGGCAACAAAGAGTAGTCCCCACTCGCCGCAACTAGAGAAAACCCACACACAGCAACAAAGACCCAAAGCAACCAAAAATAAATTAAATAAATAAATAAATTTATAAAAAACAATCAAAACTACAATGAGGTATCACCTCACACCAGTTAGAATGGGCATCATCAGAAAATCTACAAACAACAAATGCTGGAGAGGGTGTGGAGAAAAGGGAACCCTCTTGCACTGTTGGTGGGAATGTAAATTGATACAGCCACTATGAAGAACAGTGTGGAGGTTCCTTTAAAAACTAAAAATAGAATTACCATATGATCCAGCAATCCCACTACTGGGCATATACCCAGAGAAAGCCATAATTCTAAAAGACACATGCACCCCAATGTTTATTGCAGCACTGTTTACAATAGCCAGGTCATGGAAGCAACCTAAATGCCCATTGACAAACGAATGGATAAAGATGTTGTGGTACATATATACAATGGAATATTACTCAGCCATAAAAAGGAATGAAATTGGGTCATTTGTTGAGATGTGGATGGATCTAGAGACCGTCATACAGAGTGAAGTAAGTCGGAAAGAGAAAAACAAATATCGTATATTAGCTCATATATGTGGAACCTAGAAAAATGGTACAGGTGAATTGGTTTGCAGGGCAGAAATTGAGACACAGATGTAGAGAACAAATGTATGGATGCCAAGGGGGGAAGCGACGGGGGTGGGGGTGGGGGTATGATGAATTGGGCAATTGGGATTGACATGTATACACTGATGTGTATAAAATGGATGACTAATAAGAATCTGCTGTACAAAAAAATAAATAAAATAAATTTCAAAAATTAAAAATAAATAAAATAAAATAGATAACCCACCAGGACCTACTGTATAGCACAGGGAACTCTGCTCAGTATTCTGTAATAACCTAAATGGGAAAAGAATTTGAAAAAGAATAGATGCATGTGTATGTATAACTGAATCACTTTGCTGTAAACCTGAAACTAACACAACATTGTTAATCAACTATACTCCAAAATAAAATTTAAAAAGAGAAAAACAGCTACAGGAACAGCTAAAGAAAACCTCCCTGAGAAAGCTTTTGCGAATATAATGGAATAAATAGACCTAAATACAGAAAAAAATTCTTTTGACAAGAAATGTCCAATTTTTTATATTGTCCAGATTTTTTCTTTAACCAGTCTTTCTTCAGAGAAAAATGCCATTAATTAATTTTGATGTGCATAAGAATCTCCTTGAAAAACGTATTTTTAGGCCCCATCTAGTGATATTCTTGATTAGTAGATCTTGAATGCAGCCTGGTTTTTAAAAAGTTGTATCTTTACCAGTCTCACCAAGGAATTTTGATGCCAGTGGTGAGTTACGCTTTGGGAAATATTATTATAAACATAGGTCAGAAACACCTAAGTTCAGCATCTTTTCATGTGTCAGTTGGACATCTGTGTCTTGTTTGAAAAAATGTCTATTCAGCTTCTCTGCTCATTTTTTAATCAGTTTTTTGTTGTTGTTGAGTTATATACGTTCTTTATATATTTTGGATATTAACCCCTTATTGAATATATGAGTTGCAAATATCTTCTCCCATTCAGTAGGTTGCATTTTCATTTTGTTGATGGTTTCCTTTGGTGTGCAGAAGCTTTTTAGTTTGATGTAGTCCCATTGATGTATTTTTGCTTTTGTTTCCCTTGCCAGAGAAGATATATCTAGAAAGATATTGCTAAGACTGATGTCAAAGGAGTATACTGTCTAATACACGGTTGGTGGGAATGTAAATTGGTATAGCCACTTTGGAAAACAGTATGGCGATTCCTCAAAAAATTAAGAATAGGACTATCATAGGATCCAGTTATCCCATTTCTGAGTATTTAACCAAAGAATACAAAAATACTAGTTCAAAAAAATATATGCACCCTTATGTTCATTACAGCATTATTTTACAGTAGCCAAGTTATAGAAATAACTTAAGTGCCCATTAGTGGATGAATGGATAAAGAAGATGTGGCATAGCATATATATACAATGGAATATTACTCAGCCATAAAATAAAAAGATGAAGTCTTGCCATTTGTGATAACATGGATGGACCTTGAGGGTATATGGTAAGTGAAATAAGTCAGAGAAAGACAAATACAACATGATTTCACTCATATGTGGAATATAAAAAACAGAGAAACAAAGAAACAGAATAAATGAACTAAACAAAACAAACATGTAGATCCAGAGAACAGAGTAGTGGTTACCAGAAGGGAGGGGACAGAGGGAGGGCAAAATGGGTAAAGGGGATCAACTGTATGGTGACAAATGGAAACTAAATTTTTGGTGGTAAGCATACTGTAGTGTATACAGAAGTGGAAGTATAAGGTTGTACACATGAAACATAATTTTATAAACCAATATTACCTCAAAATAAAGAGAAAAAAAACACCTGGGTTCAAGTCCTGACTGTGCTCCTTATTGTGTACCCTTGAATAATTAAATAATTTATTTGTCCTTCAGTTTCCATACCAATAAAATGGAGATAATATTTACCACAGAGAGTTGTTTTTTGTTGTTGTTGTTGTTTTTGTTTTATTTACTTTTATTTATTTATTTTTGGCTTTGTTGGGTCTTTGTTGCTACGCGTGGGCTTTCTCTAGTTACGGTGAGCAGGGACTCTTCATTGCAGTTCGCGGGCTTCTCATTGCAGTGGCTTCTCTTGTGGAGCAGGGGCTCTAGGCGTGCCAACTTCAGTAGTTGTGGCTTGTGGACTCTATAGTTGTGGCTTGTGGGCTCTAGAGCACAGGCTCAGTAGTTGTGGTGCACGGGATTAGTTGCTCCGCGGCATGTGGGATCTTCCCAGACCAGAGTTCGAACCCATGTCCTCTGCATTGGCATGTGGATTCTTAACCACTGCACCACCAGGGAAGTCCCCAGAGAGTTGTTTTAAAGATTAAACAGGATACAGCTTGTAAAGTAATAAATACAATGCCTTGTATTTGGAAAGAGCTCAAAAAATGTTAGCAATATATTTCATTTTTATAATCCAGCTATCATCATCCAAAATAATTTAGATTAATAGAGTTAGGTAAATAGAGGTTCAGTGATAGATTAACCTTTTTCTGTATAAGACATTTTTTTAACATCTTTATTGGAGTATAATTGCTTTACAATGGTGTGTTAGTTTCTGCTTTATAACAAAGTGAATCAGCCATACATATATCCCCACGTCTCCTCCCTCTTGCGTCTCCCTCCCTCCCTATCCCATCCCTCTAGGTGGTCACAAAGCACCCACCTGATCTCCCTGTGCTATGCAGCTGCTTCCCACTAGTTATCTATTTTACATTTGGTAGTGTATACATAGTATTGTGAGGATGAAGAAAATCTTGTTCATTAAACTTATTGTGGCAATCGTTTAATTATGTAGGAAGGTCAAATCATTATGCTATACGCCTTATATAGTGCTGCATGTCAGTTATATCTCAATAAAACTGAAAGAAAAATTCAAATAAATTTTAAAAAAAGAAAATCTTGAGGATTTTATCCCTGTTATGTACATGCAGCTCTCACGTTTCTTGAGATTTTATAAAAATACAGTCTCTTATGGGTAGTGACTTTCAGATAGGTTTTTAGTAATGGAATTAATTAAGAGTTCACTTGTGGCCTTTGAGAGTATAGTGTTAGTAGAGGAGTAAGGCAGAAATCTGAATATTTGAATTTAATTTCAGGATGGAGGAAGTGGAGATTGATCTAGACCATTATTTTGAGCAATGGTTTGTAAAAGAGAGAATATTAAGTAAAAGGAGAGTTAAAAGCATCAGGGGCCTAGCAAAATCATATATGTATTTGTAATATTGACCATCAGTAGTGCTGTAAGTTTTCTCTAGCACTCACAGCTTGGGCCAGGAATGAAGAAAACAAATAGGTAGGAAATCCAGGATTACATATTAGACACCCATGTGTATGGCAGAAGGTTAAGGGACTGAGAAAATTTTCTTTTTCTTCAAGTTTTTTCCAGCTTAATTGAAGTATAATTGGCAAATAAAATATATATATTTAAAGTATATAAAGTGATGATTTGATATATGTGTACCTTGTGAAATAATTTTGACAGTAAGGTTAATTAACATATTTACCATCTCACATAGTTACCTTGTTTTCTTGGTGGTGAGAATGCTTAAGATCTGCTCTTCTTATCAATTTGAAGTATACAATATAGTATTTTTATAGTTACCGTGCTGTACATGAGATCCCCAGAACTTATTCATCTTATAAATGAAGACTTGTACACTCTGACCTGCATCTCTGTTTCCCCCACCCAGCTTTCTCAGTGATATAACAAACATGAACTATGAAGTCTATGATTAGAAGGACGTAAAAGAAAGAAAAAAATAAAAGATGAGCATATTTTACTTGGATCTAGGAATGGATGTTTAATGGACTAGGTCTTTTTTATTTTATTCATTGATCCATCAAATAATATCTACCATACTACAGACACCATGCTAGGTAACTTGGTTTATAACGTAAACAAGTAGAGACTGTCCTTGCCTTCATGGAACTTACAATCTGGTGAGGAAGACAGATGCCAAACAATTGGAAGTTACAGAATGGGGGAAATCAGGATCTTTAAAGACCATTATGGCTTTTAGACGTTTCTCCTCTTCTCTCACTACACCCACAGTGCCTGCACAGTTAATACAGTAGGCACCATGGGTCTCATGCTAGGGAATCTTGAAGACATTAGTGGGCTCCTTTCCTATCTCCTTTGCCTCCCTTCTTCCACATCTAGAATGGCACAGCAACAGCTGACTTAATGCTTGCTAACCACCTGTATCAGCAATTTTTAGTCAGACCCACCAATTCAATGATAGTTTCTCCTTATTCTTTTAGTTCTCCCCTCAGAATATATCTGAGGAACTTTATGGAGAAAAGGAAAATGATGAAGCTAAATTTGAAGGTAAGAATGGAAAATAATTGAAAGCAGTCAAGATGGGGAAAAAAACAGAATTGGAGCAGAATGATAGTTTTGAAAGTTACATTACATATGACTTGCTTGAAACTGAAGAAATTTCTGTGGAAGAAATGTAAAGTATAATTAATGGATACATCCCTCTATGGATTTTATGTGGTCGAAGCATCTAATTTCACTCGTTCTTCAGAATAATAAGACTTCCTCTTTGAGGAAAATGAGAGAACTCTGAATTTCACAGTGAGACTTTTCTAGGCAAATTGGAAAAGGCACCAAAAACCCTGAATTTTTGGCATGTGGCTTTCTCAAGAGAAAAAGAGATATTCATAGTGAACGTACCATAAGAATCTGCCCTGACGTAAGGCAGTCTGGCAAAAACATGTCAAAACGTGAACAACTTTCTGTTGTGCAGGAGCAACTGGATCATAGTTTCTTTTTAAAAGTATCTTAGAGGACTAACCCAGACACTTAAAAAATACCCATTGGTAAAAAAAAAGATGATGCTACACTTTTACTCTACTGACAAACAAAAAAAGATTCATTCAAGGAGGACCAAGATTTCAGATTTCTCAAGTTGTACTACACTGGCCTTTGGCCATAATATAGGATGTGATCAAATCTTACAAGGATGCCATGAAGCTGGCAGCAGTCACTAGATATCGGGATGCAGTACCCATCAACATCTGCATAGCTTGCAATGGTCATTATAAGATGAAGGATTTGATCCAATTTAGTCCAGCCAGAGGTAAATCTGTTTAAGAAAGGAGTAGTGTTCTATAAAATATGAATGGCACCTACTGATGACACTTTCACTCACCAACTTGAAAGAGGGAGCAACAATAACTTGGAAATTTTGTAACAAATGTATTCTGCAGGCAGGAATAAAAGATAGTTGGTTTTCAGAAATAAGTAAATTAGTGAAGGGACATCGAGATGATATTAAAGCAAACAGTGATGCTGTCTTAAGGCAACAAAGTACAGTTTGAACCATCCATTGAAAATATAGAAAATGCTATTAGCAGCAAGAAAAATCCAGTCTCCAGCACAAATGGGATTAAATATAAAAATTGCCATTTTGTCTAGGATGAAGACAGTGGCAACCATTCTTCTCCCAAAAGCTGCTCAGCGAGTAGTTTATCTCCAAAGATTATGAAGCCTTGTCCACTGAGTCAGAAGATGTAGAAATGGAGAACACACTTCCTGAATTTCTCAAAATTTAACAGTTGGATGACAGTTTTAAAACCATTCTGTGAATTTGGTTGCAACCGAGATGGGAAAAGGAGTTGATTTCACCTAGGAAGAAGTAAAAGGAGGAGGAAGAGGAAAGGAAAGGAAATTAAAATAAAAATTACAAGAGTGATGGAGTGTCCACTACTCTACTTGGTCCTGCAGTGGAGGCAAGTTTCCCTGCAAAAGTAGCTTAGGCATGTGAAGAATATCTTGATACTCAGAGAGTTGATACTCAGTCCAAAAACTCCAAGGTTACAAACAGTTTGCTTAGCTGCTGGATAACTATCTTAACTTGGGAGAGAGATTTACTAATAGGATTGTTGGGGATGCTACATAGCACAGCTCCTGGGGGCACCATTCACATCTTACTCTATCTGAACAGAGCTCCTTTGAGTCATTCAAGATGGCAATCCTGCAGGACCCAACCCTTCCCACACAATTCCCTGAGGGTAGACAGGGAACAGCATCAGTTCCTTAAGGTATGATAAGATAGTGTGGAGAGGCTCTGCCCCTCCAATCCTCCCAGGAAAGGGATGCAAGGAAAAGAGCCCCTAGGACTCCTTCTCATAGCAGAGTAGCTTAATTGCCTCAGCTTTGCACTTCTGAAGCACTTAGTAGGCTTACGTATAATATAGGGGAAGCTGGAGGTTCCCAGCCCTGGGTGAGAGTCGCTTAAGTCGTCTTGCTCCTTCAGGCTTTTGGAGCTCAGTTGGAGGAGCTGGAATCCTTTTATGATACTCTGTCACAAACTGAGGTTCCAGTGGTGAGCAGTTGAGGCCTCAGACAGATAGATGACTTCTAATTTAAAATGCATAATAATAAAGGAAAATTTTTAAAGAAAGAATATGACCTGTAATTCCACTATCCTCACATAATTTTTAGCTTTTGCATAATGCTTTCTCTCCATTCCTTGTTGCATACTTAGATATATATTTTACTTAGTTGAAACATACTGTTCAGGGACTTCCCTGGTGGCACAGTGGTTAAGAATCCGCCTTCCAATGCAGGGAACATGGGTTCGAGCCCTGGGCCAGGAAGATCCCACATGCCACGGAACAGATAAGCCCGTGCACCACAACTACTGAGCCTACGCTCTAGAGCCTGCGAGTCACAACTACTGAGCCCTCATGCCACAGCTACTGAAGCCCGTGCGCCTAGAGCCCGTGCTCCACAACAAGAGGAGCCACTGCAATGAGAAGCCCGCGCACCGCAACGAAGAGCAGGCCCCGCTCACCGCAACTAGAGAAAGCCCACGTGCAGCAACGAAGACCCAATGCAGCAAAAAATTAATTAATTAAAAAAAGAAAAACATACTGTTCATATTCATTGTGTATGTACATTTAACATCACATTTGTCTGATTTTTTAATAGCACACAAATGTTAATGGATAACACTGATGTTGAAAAGCATTTAAAGAGAATATCTAGTTTCTCTCATAACATCGATAGTATAGATTTGTGCTCTCTAAAACAGTAGTCACTAGCCAGCCACACATGGCTAATGAGCATTTGAAATGTGACTATTCTGAAATGAGCTGTGCTATGCGTGTAAAGTATACACTGAATTTTGAAAAAAGAAAGTAAGTATAAAATATCTCGAATAATTTTTATGCTGATTGCATGTTGAAATGGTAATACTTTGGATATATTGGGTTAAATATATCATTAAAATTAAGTTCACCTATTTCTTTTTACTTCTTTTAATGTGGCTACTAGAAAATTTTTAATTACATATGTGGCTTGCATTATATTTTTGTTAGACTGCACTGGTATAGATTATCATACATAGCTATGAGATCTTAAAATTGAAAAAGAAACTAAAATTGCAGCCATAAGGAAATGGTTAAATCATCTTTGGTGTATTCACTAGGTACAATATTGTGCAGCTTTTAAAATTATAGACACATGAATGTGTGTGTATGTGTGTGTGTGTGTGTGTGTGTGTGTGTGTGTAATGTTATATTAAGGCAAGAAAGTGTGGTATAAAGTTATAAAAATACTTTAAAAACCTAAGATTTTTCCAGAATGCTAATATGCTAACTAGAGATATGTTTAGAAGGAAGGTAGAATTACAAAGTGAAGTTTTCTTTGTTTTCAAATTTAAAAGAGTGCCTTTGTGTCTTTGTCACATTGAGATATATTAAAGATAAAAAACTTGGTTTTTTATTAAAGAAGATCACTGGGTAACACTGATTCATAGGCTTAGATCTAGGTAAATAAGGAGATGGTGATGTATTAGTTTTCTCAAAGTTGTATGGGGGAGAAAGGACAAGCCAGCTATATCTTCTCTCCCACTGCAAAGTGGGAATGAGAAAGTGAAACACCAAAGGACAGGATGGTTAGTAAAATATACTGTCTGTAAAGGAATGAAAGCATGAAGGAGGAGCATTTACATCTTTTACCACTTGGAAAAATATAAAGAAAAGGATTAGAAAACTGAATCAAAGATGCTTTCAAAAGAATTAAAGCTCTGAAAGTGCCTGATCTTGCTGAATATTTTTTTCTTCATTCATAGATTCATGGTGTTGCTATCTAAAGTTGAGAAATCATCAGATGAATTCATGGAAATAATGCAAAATTTAAGTAATATACAGGTTTGCTTTTTTTGGCATATAATTTTTCATATTCTATTACCGTATTTGAAAAAGAATAGGAGAATCCAATCCCAGAAAGAACTTACAGGGGATATGTTCAATTTACTTTTCATGGGAACTTCTTTTCATATATGAACATTAATTAACCATAATATTTTAGTAATATCTGGCTTCTTCACATTTAAAAGTAAACTTATTAATTATGTTTAGTCTTTTTAGTTAATGAATTGTTTTTATTCAGGTATTTTAAGCCTTGCAATAGTTAACCTAACAGAAAAAGTTAAATTTCATTATCATAGAGTTTAAGTTTTTCATATGAAGGAAACAGTATACTGTATTTTCACTAGACTTGTCAGTAGTATTATATTTGTAGAGAACTTAACTCATTTAAGATGACTTTCTTTCAGGCTTTGGAGGACAGTAGAGAGCTTGAAAATCTCATTGGTATCTCCCATACATCTGGTGTCTTAAAAAGAGAAATGCAGAAAACAAAAGACCTACGTAAGATAAATTTATGAGTTTTTGATCGTGTCTCTCTATTACTTGTTTGCAAACTTAGAACAGGAAGCCACATATCTTTTGCCAGGATATGTTATTTCAGGGATTCTTCTTGAATGTGAAGGGAAAGAATGTACCTTGGTAACTGGTATTAGGGTTTTTTTTAATGCAGTTCTCGTTCTTTACAAAAGATATAAGGTATTGCATTTTATACTTGGTATTTATAAGTATGTATTGCTTGAAATTATTGTTTCTTATGAAGTTGTTTCTTCCAAAATGAGAAATTATTTAATATTCTGTATTAATTTTTAATGTGAGATTTTTTTTTCCTTTAGTGACAAAAGTAACAAAACAAAAACTATTTGAAAAGAAGAATTCAGAACTTCCCAACAAAGGTAAAGAGTTGTGTTTTAATTTATTACATAAAGAGATCCTTTCATCTCATTTTACCATTTCAACCAATTATCATGAGCCCTTTTTTTAAAAGACCACGAATCTCATTTGAAAAACATTATATTGCATTTAGCAAAAGACTGTGTCTGGTAAGATCAGCTTCCCTGATGACTGAACTTTTGAAATACAATTTTCGGTTCAAGAGTTAAATTTTTTCTTCTATTAAAAGTTCTTTTTGAGAATACAGACAAATGGGGCAACAATGCATTAATATGTGGCAGCTTTTTTTTTTTTTAACATCTTTATTGGAGTATAATTGCTTTACAATGGTATGTTAGTTTCAGCTTCACAACAAAATGAATCAGTTATATATATACATATGTTCCCATATCTCTTCCCGCTTGTGTCTCCCTCCCTCCCACCCTCCCTATCCAACCCCTCCAGGCAGTCACAAAGCACCGAGCTGATCTCCCTGTGCTATGTGGCTGCTTCCCACTAGCTATCTACCTTACGTTTGGTAATGTATATATGTCCATGCCTCTCTCTCACTTTGTCTATGTGGCAGCTTTTAATGGTGAATTAGAAAGATCCACAAAACATAAAAAGTTACTTTGTAACCAGTGTTCTGAAAACTTTCAGATTATTAATGACATCTGATCTACTGTGAACTCACACCTTGGGGCATTTCACAGTAAGGGAAACTAAATTAGCAGATTTTAAGTTCTCATAACACATGCACATTCATACCTCAGTAAGCAAAATACTATAAAATATTAAAACCATTAGACCAACTTGAGAGGGATGATTTTAATATTACTGACATGAATGCCATTTGGCAATCTCTGCAAATAGAGGTAGCCCTTGAAGTGGATAGCCATGTTTTAGTCTACCATTTTTGAGTACCAATGACTACCATTCGTTGAGGACTAATAATTACTGTGTTCCCAATACTAGGATCAGCAGATCATTACAACAACCCTGCAAGATAGCTATTATTGTCATTCTAGATAAGGAACAAAGACACAGAAAAATATTAAGTAACTTGCCCAAAGACACTGCTACTTAAGTGTCAGAGCAGGGATTCCAACTAAAGACCAGTCTTACTCAAAAAGTATGGTCTTTGCATTTTTCCATGTTGTCTCTTCCTAAAACAAATGAAAACATCCAGTCATCCCTGCTCTCAGATTCAAACATAAGGCATAACTGAAACTGGTTCAACCAATCTAGTATGTTAGTCTGTGTTTAGGATCTTTAACAAAGCCAGCAATGAGTTTGCAGTGGAAAGAGCTAGATTCTCTGCTGGTCAGTTCCAAAGGCAAACTGGGTCATGGCAGGGCAGCAGCCATGGAAAAACTCCAAAACTCATGTGGAAAGGGAACTGAGCAGGCTTCCTGAGCCATTCAGTTGGGCAGCTAACTCCCATTAGGGTCCATAGAATTTAAGAGCATGAAGGCAGCTCTTTCCTTAGAAAAGGCTTGAGATCTCTTCTGATGCTGTGTAACTGGATTATAATGTGTAACTGGTTTTCAGTGGTTTTAATCTCTACTAACTTGACAAGTTTTAGAGGATCATAATGGGAAATTGGAATATTTATTATTTCCCAACTAGAGGAAATCTTTCTTCTATATATTCTGTGGCAATGGTGTAATTTTTTTTTTAATCTATAATTTCCTAGAACTAATTAGAATTAGGCTTTACATTAGGCTTGTGAGGAAGGGAAAATTGTAGAACAAATAGGTGAACTGTCACTGCTAATAATTAATGGGAAAAAATTTTCCAAAAGTATTGTTTCCTTCCCTAAACATTTATTAAGACATTAAAGTTATTTCCACATGTTAAAACAGTCATCTCCTTTCAGTTATCCAGTACATACTGATTCTTTGTGTGTGTCTGCATGATCAGCCTTAAAACCATTTTCTAGTATTTTAGGCATTAAAACTGACTTGCCCATTACGAGGTGTTCCCTAAGAACTGAGTGTTCATGCATAGAGGAGATTGTATCACTAAATCGTGCTTTAAAGTTTCTAATAAGCATTGATTATTTGTTGTGGTTTAAATGAAAACTGAGCTAAGATATATTAAATATATAATATTTATATAAATTATATAGAAATATATATATGAAAATATATGTCATTTTCCATTTCTGTTTCTTGGCAAGAGCTACATTAGCTCTTAATATTTACTGAGGTATTCAAATCTTCATTAGTGTATCAACTTATTTTTTAAAGTAATATTGCCTGAAAAATAGATTGAATTTTTTAATTTGAATTTGAGCTAAATATTTTTACAGAATACTTTTCCCTGTTTTTTTCTCTGGTTCCTAATATGTGTATTTTTTAATATTAGTGGGATTTTTTTTTTTCGGTTAAAGGTGATGGACACCAAACACATGCATGTTATATGTAAATTTCTTTGCTAAGTTAACTTTCACCCCCTTCTATTTATACATTCATTATTTAAGAGGGCTTTGTTAGTTTTTTTGACAGTTCAAACTAATTTGCTTTATATATTCCTTATTTGGGGATCTAGCCCTTACCTTTTTATAAAAATTTCTAATTTACTCTTTTCTTTTATTATGCTGTTACCCAGAATTATTTAAATTTTAAAATGTTTTGAGAATCTCCATAATATTAGAAACTATATAGTCACAAATTACATAATATAAAAATCAGCCCTATGTTTTGGATTTGTTTTATTAGGTAATTATGAAAATGAAAATAAACAGATTACTTGTTTCACTATCAAAAGAATGTCCTTCAGGGCTTCCCTGGTGGCACAGTGGTTGAGAGCCCGCCTGCTGATGCAGGGGACACAGGTTCATGACCTGGTCCGGGAAGATCCCACATGCTGCGGAGCGGCTGGGCCCGTGAGCCATGGCCGCTGGGCCTGCGCGTCCGGAGCCTGTGCTCCGCGGGAGAGGCCACAGCAGTAAGAGGCCCACGTACTGCAAAAAAAAAAAAAAGAATGTCCTTCAGATTTTTTTTTCCTTCAGATTCTTATCAAATTTTCCCAGAATAGTTAAAATACACAATAACAGAAGAATTCCAACATTTATGCTGTCATTGCACCTTTGAATTGGTCCTTTAGTTCTGTTTATTTTTTTTCATTTCAGTGCTTGTGTGTTTAGCATCAGTTGCAGTCTTTATTACAGGCAGAGAAGTATAATTGTAAAGATAAGACTCTAGTGTTTTAATTAAATAGACATCTGACACACATTCTAAGGCTTTATATAACCTATTCCAGGGAAATTTAAAACATACACAGTTACATGAAAAGGTACACTGAGATTTTCATAGTTTTCAGAACTGGACCTTACACATTAGGGAATGCCTTGATAGAGCATATGAATAAAGAGGACCTCCTTTGCTAACTACAAATTTCTTAAACAAAGGAAGGCTTCTTTCTTTTTTCAGTTACTTAGGAAGTAAGCCTAACTTCACTTTCCTTAATAATATTGGCTTTATGACTATTAGAAAAATAATGAAATGAAAGGTTCTTTTTCTGTTATATTTGGATGTGAATTTTCAAAATTATTTTTAATTTGTTATGCTGAAGATTTAAAACATATGACCATTCAGTGGGTTGATACAGATGGAATGTCACATTAGCATCACATGGGAAGGCATGAAATTTATTTACTTTGCATAATCAACCCCTACATAAAACAACTTGATACAAATATTCCTGAGACAATAGATGGCATTATATTGTACTTGGTATTTTCATTTTTTCTGGAGATATTAGAAAATACCAGCATTGTTTGTCTGTGACTAGCACTTACAGTAAACAAAATGTTTTTTAAAAGAATGTAAGCAAATTGTAGCGCAGTTGCCAAGATATGAAATCTAGACACTTAAGATATGAAATCTAGACACTTAGCTTCAGTCCAAAACATATTTTATCTGTTTTGAGAATAATTGTGTAGGTTGAAGTATGCATAATTTAAATGAAATGTAACCATCTGAACTTTACATTGTTCAAAAAAGTTGATTGTCTCAGCTGTTTATAATACAAAATATTTCAGAATTTCTAGCTCTGGCCTTAAAAAAGAAAAAAGCACAAACTATCATGTTCTGGCTTTCTTTAGCTAACTTACCGTTTTCTTGCATTGTAAAATTCATCTTGGTTATAGGATTTTGAAGTTTTCAAATTCTTGGACCACAGGACAAATTTTAAACTCCTTCTGTTCTAAGACTGTAAAATAGTTTGATATTGCCTTTTCATTCTAACCACCCACTGAAGTATTTTTTAGCTTAAGAATATGTTGTTCTTTCCCCCACTCAGTCTTGAAAAAGTATTCATCATATCAGCTAAATAATTTTACTCCTAGAAAACTACTACCCTTTTTTTTTCTGTTATATCTTAACATTAAGCAATATCTTTTTCAAACAAATACTCCAATATTAAAAGCACTGAGGTTTAGACATGATGAATTTTAGGAGAAACAACAAAAATTCCCCTATGCTTTAACATTCTTATGTTTATGTTAACATTTTTATGTTTATCTCCAGATAAACATTAGTTTATCTGGAGATAAAAAATAGAGATGTTAGTTTTGGTGACACAAATACACATTAATGTACAACTGTAGTCCTCAGCTCTTTATAAGGATTCAGTTGTCACATATGCTGTATGTGGGTCATACCTTTTCCTATTAATAAATGTTCATGCTTTTGCTTTACACTATTCATCACTTTTAGAGCTACATTTCGACTGCTTACTTGAGATTTGTCTAGGATTTAAGGAAAAACAAACTGGTTTATTACTTTTCAAAGCCTTTTAAATAATTTCTTCCAAGATTTAAATTTTTTTATACTTTATAGAAGTATGATGCTTTTATCTTTTAAATAATTAGGTAAAAAATTTTAAACCACAGATTTTAACTCATTTAATAGCAATTATGTGTCTAAGAGGTGTAAATATAGTAAATAACTTGCTATCAGACATTACAAATATCCAGGTGCTCTGTATGTGCTGATGACAACAAAATTGAAATGAAAGACAGCAATAATTCTGACTGGTTTTCTCTGCAGAAGATATTGATTATTTGTGTGTGGTGAGAGATTTGGAAAATTCAATTAAAGGAGTTGTGCAAAGGTTTCATAAATTTTCCTTCTACAGCGTGTACACAGACATTGTTGCGTATTAAATCAATGCAGCACTTCACAATATATTTTCTTTGAAACATAAAAATAAATAACATTTAAACAGTTCTGCTTACTACAGAAACAAATTTTATTTTCTGTGAAGCATTTAGTCATGTGCTATCACTGACTCATACACATTTGCCAGCTGTAACAAATTTTATAGACATTTTCTCCAGAGACATATTTCATATACTATGAATTTTTAAATGAGCAAATGGTGAAGAAGGGATGTCAGCAATATAAAAATTGATCAGTTAAAAGATAAAAGCATAAGTAAAGAGATTTGTATGGTAGTCTTAATAGGTTTTATTAAATAAAAATACTATAAAAAGACAGTAATGAACAGACTGAAGACTAACTGTTCTTGAGGTGGAGAAAAATTATTCTGGCACATTTAGTAGGAATTGGTTTTATGTCACCTGACAGGTGAACATTTTTTTCCCATTTTAACTCTTAGAGTAGTCAGAAAAGCTCCTCAAAGTGTTAGATAAATTCTCTAAGTGGTTTTTGTATTTTAAACACATGTATATAATAATAAAGCAGATATTTATAGTGTTATATAACTAATTATATAGTTAAAAGCAGGACTTGGGCAATCAGTACATATTAGGTGTTTTTCTTCCTCCAGCTCAGACCTCACATAGGCAGAAAGTAGTCTTTTTCATTCACACTGTTCATACCATATGCTTCAGTCCTCTGGAATCTCTCTCTCTCAGGACGCCAGGCTTCTCTACTACTCTCTCTCTGCCTGGATTGTACTTGCTTCCTTCTTTGTCTAGCAAACTCCTGCTCATTCCTTAAGGTCAGCCTTCAGTGTCACATCATTTGAAACTCTCCCCAGCTTGCCAAGGTAAAAGGCTAAGTTGCTTCATCTTCTAGGCTTCTACAACGCTTGTCTGAATGATTGTAAATGTATCATGTGATAGTGTATTGTAATTGTCTGGTTACAGGGCTCTCTCTGGGCTTCTCCTTGGCAAACAAACAAAAATCTTATCTCTATACTATAGTCCCAGAGTTTAGTATAGAACCTGGATAGAAGGTCCATAATGCATATTCAGTGAATGAATAAAAACAAATGGCCACTCTAAGAATTTTTTAAAGGAATTATTTAGATATTTTCAAATACTTATAAATTGCTATTTCCTTACATGCCTCATTCATTTAATATTTATTGAATGCCTACTAGGAGCCAGGCACTATTCTAGCATTGGGGATACACTAATAAACAAGACAGACATAGTCCTGCCCTCAGGATTATAGAACCTAGCACAAAAGATGAATAATTATAATAAAACATAAGCACACATTATAATAATAAGTTGCTTGGCAGTTTTCATCCTAAATTTTTAAATGTACATTCTGAAACAGAATCAGGCAAATCTGTAGGCTGTTGAAACAAGAATTTATAGCCCCAAAGCTGTTATTTATAATGTAAAATAAAACTATGTGTAGGTTCTTTAATTTCATTTTAAGCATTTATTCTGCATCATTACTATGACAACTTACTTTGCACTGTTTTCTGAAAAAAAAGTCTTTTTTCTTTCATATAGAATTAATTATATGATCTTGATAGCTGTGAATTCCTTAAAACCATTTTAAACCGAGGTACTGTTTCACCTTTATAATTAGGTTTAGCCTTGTTAGATTTCACTGTTTATTTTTCAGGTGGAAACATTTTAATTATATTATCAAACTTGGTATTGTCTGTCTGTAAAGAAAATAGGGACATTAGTTGAAAGTATATTTTTCTATTCTTATAAATAATAGGAAGGCAGTCTAACAAGATCTGTGAGTTAGAGGCTGTTGAAAGAGAACACTGTTGAGCTTACCAGGCTAGCTTTCAGAGAGGGCATATTTTTTAGTGAATATAAAGAGGGCCCTTAATTGAGTACCTTTAGTAAAAGTAGCTAACTAAATAGTGAGAGGTAGGTTATAGTTTCTGTAGGGCACATCTGACTGAACAAAGACATAACAAGTCAGTGAATTTGGAAATGTGCTGAATTAAGTAAATAATTAATTAGTTGTACCTTTCCTTCAAAACAATTCCTGTGGATTCAGCAATACAAGTAAAAATTATATATTTATAAATAGCTTACTATAACATATTAGCTAGAAGCATTATGAGTCATGATGTAACATTAGTGTTTAGTGTACCTGCAAATGAAGGTTCACAGTAAAAACTAGCATTATCCCAGACTTAGTGGCATCAATATTAAGATTCTTAGAAGCTAACCAGATGTTGCCTGTTTTCTCTCAGAAAAAAATTAATGCAAAAAAAGAATTCTATACTGAGAATACGTTTCTTTGGAAATGGTATCTCAAGTGATTAATATTATCTTCTTAACTACCTGTTTTTAAAATATTTGCAAAGCATCTTCTACAGAAAATTGTATCACTTTCACTCCTTAAAATGTTCATTCTGTAGTATACAGTAAATAATAGCTTATAATAATAGCTAACATTTATTGAGCACTTTCAATGTGCCGGACACTGTTATAAGCACTTTATACGCATCCCATTTAACCTTCACAACAACTTAGTGAAGTAGATAGTTATTATCTTTATTTTACAGGTAAGGAAGCTGAGGCACAAAGAGGTTAAGTACCTTGTACCAGAATCACTTAAGAGACAGAGCCAGTATACTAACCAGAGTAGTCTGGTGCCAGAGCCTGTGCTCTTGCCCACTACATGGTAGTAATCAGTGAATGTCAGGTTTCATGACTGCTCAAAGGTTTTAGATCCTATTAAGTTTTAAGTATACAATATATATACAAATACATATATTCATTCATTATAGGATAAAATGTTTTATACAATTTCTGACCTATGGAAATCCAGCAGCAAACTATTAGATGGTTGTCATAAATACACAGTTATATACACACATAAATATTCACAGTCATACATTTGGCAAATGAATATACACATTTAATATATGACAGTCTCCTTAATGAACTTTTGGGAAACTTAAGAGTACTGAGAATAGCTTTGTGTTCGTGGATTCTAGTAAACATCATCACATGTTAGGGATGTTTTTGAGTCTTTATTTTGAGTAGTACTTTCAAAAAACTTGAAAGAATTAAGGTTGACCTACTAGTCAACTTCCCTTTTAGTGGGAAGCAACAGAGAAAAATAACGGTGAAATGTACTTGACTACCTTTGAGACATTTCCCTGGGTTCTTTTGATCATGTTTTCTTCTCACCTTGTGTGCTTTCTTCATGATCTCATCCATTCCTTGACTTTAGTTCTCACCTTAGTGTATAAGTCACCCTCCTCCTGAGCTGTAAACAATCTCAGCTCCCATACTTTATTCTCCTAATATGCTGATTTCATCCCCCCCTCATATTATCCCTCATTTTATCTTTCTAGGGATTACATTCATCCAGTGATAAGGCTGAAAACCTTACAATTCTGTCTGATCCAGTTGTCCCTACATCCAAACTGCTGCCAAGTCATATCACTTCCCAAAACGTTTACTTCTCCTTTCCATGTCCACTGCGCTGGTTTATTCCTTCATTACCTCTCATTCAGATTATCTGCATCCTCATTGTAACCTGCCTCTCTGCTCTTTGATCTTGTTTCCCTACAGCCTGTCCTGCTATTGAACAAATTATGCTTTAGAAGGTATCACTCCACCATATTCATAGTAAAATCCAAATTTATACCATCATTCAGAACTCTTCCCTGATCTGACCCCAGCTTGCCTTTTTAATTTATCTTTGTGCCTGAGTCACTCCAGATTATTTGCCATTCATACCTAGACACATTTCTCAGAAAGCACCTTTGTCATTTCCTTATCTTTGTTCTTGTCTCCTCTACTTGGCATACCTTTCCCCCATCATCAAAATTTTACCTGTCTTTCAAAAGCTGCTTATAACTTACCTTACACAAGGCTTCCTTAGATCCCTCTCTTCCATGTTCTTTTATACATTTGTCACAGCTGCCTAACTGGTATGACTAAGGGAGGATACTAAACTCCCTGATCTTGTCCTATGCCCTAGAAACCTCTGACAGTCACAATGCCCCTGACACCACTGTGGCCAGATTCCCTGTCTGCACATCACTTTTGCCCTCTGTCACACTTCAGTTATTATTCCTCCCGACTATATTATTCAGTGGGGGTAAGCACCCCATATGCATTTGCTCCCAGAGCCTTTAGAAAATGGAGCCTTTATAAAATAATGTTACAATAAGAGAGACTGTGCGTAAGGGAGACAGCAACCCATAGGCCACAGACAGTATGAAGACCAGCAAAAGAGGCGGAGAAAGCATGATTCGGGCTAATGTCAACGAGCGATGCTGAGATACATTTCCTAGAAACAGTGTAAATAAATCACTTGGTTAACAAAAGTGTGAGGGTTAGTATAAACAAAGCACTTTGCTTAATGCCAACCTAGTATTCAAGCTAAGGACATAAGATTCATACTATATACATGAAATAATAATAATATAAGGCAAGCTATGATAAGTGATACAAGTTCAGACCCTTCTTCTTTCTAGGATTCTGGACAATAGCAAGTACAAAAAAAGATTATGAATCCAGCGAGGATCAAAGTGTCAACTTGATTAGTGGAGGAATTAACCTCCAACATGGCAGGCCCTCTAGTAGAAGGTTGGGGTAACTAATGTGGACTAAGGCAGAAGTGGAACCTCCCCTCTCCCATACTGAATCTAGATCTTGAATCCCATGTGCTCTCCTGAACCTGAGGAGAAATCTGGATCCTTGAAATAGACCCAAGTCCACGTGTGTCTATAACAGTAAAGACCACAGACCTACCTTACATGCTTGGTTGCAGAAGAGAGAGAGAGAATGGGCTGGTCTCCTTACAACATGAAATTACAAAGCATGAAGGCCAGCTGGACTTGAGAGTAGACAGACGGTGAAAGGGAAGCTGAATAGTGGGGAAGAAGAGTGTTGTGTAAGAATAGTGGCCGAATATGACTGGTAAAATGTGGACTACTGTTCGGGACTTCAGTCAACTTTGTCACTTTTCCATGGGCTGTAGGGAGCAGAAGAGTTGACAGAAATTTCTTCCTCTTCAGACTGAGGAGAGTAAACATTCTTTCCTACTCTAAGTACGAAATGAAGAATAAGCAGTAGTATAGGAACACACAACGTAGACCGCCTTTAGGATAGAGTGATTAGCTCATTATTTAAGGGTTCATGATTTTAAAATCAGTTTTAGTTATTCCACTGTACATAATCTCTAACAGGGCCATCCAAGACCCTAGTAATAGAAATGTTTGTATTTTACTAGGAAGCTGGAATTTGAAAAATGGGTAATGTTGCTGGGCTGTGTAAACATACTAGGCAGAGATAACAGCATGAACAAAAAAGGCAGAGAAGCAGAATGATTGAACAGTAGATTCCAGATATATCATTGACAGTTATGATCACCAGGCTAATAAGTTAGCTCAGACTTTATTCATTAGGCAGAAATGGACCAGTGAAGATTATTAAGGAAGTAACAATCCAAAATGTTTTAGAAAGAATATAAGTGCTATATAAAGGATGAATTCTGTCAAAATACTGCTCATGAACTGCATCACTGTATGTAAATTTCTTTTCATTTGTCTTCTGAGATCTTCATCTCCAGAACCAGTATGACAGTGTAGAGAAAACAAACATGCTACTATTCCTTACTCTTGTGCTGATATACATCACATTGATCGAAGTATTGATTTTTGCTGGATCCTAAATTTGGCCTCAGAATCTTTCTCAACACAACTGTCCTGGCAGCCATGATCAACTGATGAGACTTCTTTGCAGGGCCTGGCATTGTAACAGAGAATGGGATTTGGATTAGATGTCCAGCACCAGCTCTACTACCTACTTTAGCTAGTGGCCTTAAACAAGGCACTCGGTTCCCAAAACCTTAATTATAAAATGGGACCGATGCTATTTACCTTGTGGATTATATAAAATAGCTTAGGGAATTCCCTAGTGGTCCTGTGGTTAGGACTTGGCACTTTCACTGCCAGGGCCCCGGTTCCATCCCTGGTCAGGGAACTAAGATCCCACAAGCTGCGCGGTGTGGCCAAAAAAAACAAAAATAAAATAAAAAGCAAATTAATTAATTAAATAATTAGCTTAATTAGTACCTTTCCCACAGTAACTTTTTAATAAATGGCAGTCTTCCTTTCCTCCACAGTATTATCATTAGTTCTGATAACTGTGTATCAATAACCTATAAGGATATTAAGTGAACCCTAGGATGCTTAAAATCTTCTACTAGTATTCAGATCAGACTCAGCTCATGAGTTGGCAAAAGTTGGTTGTCAAGTTGGCAACCTATCTACTTGTAGGACAAGAAGAATATAGGTGGACTGTCATGAATAGGGAAATATAGGGGCCCACCATGTATTACTTATTCATAGCTGCCAGTATAAGCAAGGAAGGGATATTTAAGGAAGTAAAGGGTCCACATGCCCTGTGGGAATATATGCCATCAGTTGCCATTGGGTGCTTTTTTCAAAGGCTTCCTCTCACACAAGTGTCCTAAGGCCAAATGGACAAGAACTTCTGTCACCACTAGGAGTCCCCAGAGGGACATACTCTGAATAGGAATGTCAGTAAAGACTTTTGCGGGGGCAGCTGTTGGAGGAAACACCTGCTGAAAGGCACTAAAGGCTTATAGACAAAAGGCATGTAAGATTTGGTGTTTTCATTAGGTCATTTTGGAGTTTTAGAACCCTCTGGAAGTATCTCAAATCCATCTTCACATAAAGTGAAGAGTGCTATGTCAGAGTAGTCATATTGACAATTATTTGTGAAAGTGAATCTTGCTTTGAAGACTCAAAAATAAGTAAATGAGAGATGACCAGTACCTAACTAAACTAGGTACCAAATTACATAGTAAACGGGTGTTTAAATCATTTCTTAAATCATGTATGAGATGCATGTTAATTTGGAAACTAATTCTTGATGATTTAATAAGCATCTTTTTTATCCTGCAGGCATTTAGAAGAAATGCACTCACTATGAAAATGCCAACTTCTGTATCTGCCTGATCATATTTAAAGGAACAGAAGAAATGTTTGTAATTAATCTGCCCAATAAATACCAGATCATAGCACAGGCAGGTGCATGTCTAGATAAAATTTCTTGCAGCTAATTTAAACTTTCTACACGCACCAGTAGATAATCTCAACGTAAATAATACATTTCTTCTTGACCCTTTAAAGTAAGTCAACATGTAGAAGGGGATCTTGACTTATATTTTGTATCTCATATGCTTCTATATACTTTTAGCATTTGTGGATAGACTTAATATAGTGCATTAATAAAAATGGCACCTTTGGTAGAGCTATATATTTTAAAACTCAGATTAAATCTAATAGTGAGTGGTATTAGGTACCAGTTTTCCCATTTAAAGCTCCAGATGTGTATTTATTAGATTCTTTTAAAAGCTTTTAAAATTTATAAGTTTGTTTTAGCTACTATCTCAGGGATGAGTCTTTATTATATTGTAGTTATTCTTATGCTTGTAGAGAAAAAGTATTTTCAAACTTTTAAAATTTCCACATCTCCTTTTATAAAATATTGGAATGTATTTTTCAGTATAGACTTTTAAATATGAAAGTTGTTTTTAAACTGAACTACACAGACTCTACTGAATTTAAAGAAAAGACATATCTCATGGAGCAATATGAGATCCCCTCCAAATAACTTTGAAGCATTATTTAAAATTTTTAATTTTCTAGTTTTTTTTGTATCATCATTTGTGCTGTCACAAAATAAAGGGGAAGAGACAATCACAGAATTGATAGCACGTTTTTTTAAACCTTATATACTTTGCTTTGACCATTTCCACAGGGAAAAAAAATGCTATTCCCTTGTATAATATCTTATACGAATTGTCTTGACAAAATTTGTGTTAGATATTACCATGTCATTTAATTCACTGTATCATGAAAATTAAAATACTATGAAAAATTTGAAACAAAATTTTTAACAAGGTTGAAAATAACTAATTTTCCATTTATAGAAATTTCAGATTCACCTCTTAAAATGAAAATGAGTTATTTTTTTTAAAACTATTCATTGAAATGATACTAAACAGTAACTCAGTAAAACTAATTGCCTTCACTAGTGATTTTATTGGTACTACTTAAATAAGGTTTTTAGAGAATCTGCTAAATATTAAGGATACTTTGTGATACAGTGCTCATAACAGGACATTGCCTAAAATATACCAAAAAGGATAATTCTTTTGTGTTCTACCATTGAAAACTTACCTTAGAATGTAAGCCAAAACAGATAAACCTACATTAGTCAGGAAATAAAGGGTTAAGAAGTAGATTGGTTTCATATGTAATCCAAGTTACATAGCTATGTGCTTAATGCTATTAAATCAGTTACTATATGTTTGACCTCTTGATATACTAAGCTTTTGCCTTTCAGAACAGCTGGGTCGGCTAAGAATCCCTTCCCAGTTCTGTTCATTGTAGATCAGATGACTCTCGCTTTATCACCCTTGGAGGCCACATGAAGGACAAAGCAGAAAGATCCACACACAAAACTAATGTTTATATGGGCGGGGGGGGGGGCAGAAGGTGTGGGATACACTTGGCCCTGATCTTCCAATGAACATAACAGAAGAGAGAGACCAATTGAGACTTGAAACCATTGTGTTACTCCAATCATTATTTAGTAACATCCTATCCATCTCTTACTCTCTTTCCTTTGAACAGAGAGGCTCCTTTGGCTGCCTTGACTTTTGTAAATGTTTCACTCACTTAGTTGTGGTTTATCATTTGGACAGAATGCTACATCGGGGATTTTTCTCCCCTCCCTAAGGCTTCAAGACAAAATGACTTCTGTTGCCTCATATTTGATACATGAACATACACCCTGTTCTCTTCATTTTAAGACGCATACCTAAGTTTATTGGCAACAAAGAAAACTGCATTTTTCAGAAACAGCCCTTCCCTCTAAAATGAACTGGAAAATAACTTAGAAGAGATCATTTTTTGACAAGTGTATCAGTGAATAAAGTGAGAAGTCTTTAATTTTTTTGTATAAGCTAAATATCTTTATATTAAAATACCCCTGTAATCCTGAATATAGCTGAGAGAAATGCTTTGGAATTACCTATTCTGATCTTAATTCATCACTGGACATTTTTGTTATTTTGGTACTTAATGCCTCAAAGTTCAAAGTGGACTGTTCTTAAACTGGTTTCTAATAGATATGAGATCCTTGACTTATGAGATAATTGCTACAGGTCTCCATTAAAGCTACAGTGTAACTCCATATGACTAGATTAAATCATCTGGAAATGTATTTTTATTTAGAATTCACCTATAAGATACCTTGAATATGGGTGCATTCTATTTTACTAATGTTTAAATAATACTTTCATTTTCAAATAATGTTTCTCTATTCCAACTATTTAGAAGTTGTCAGAACTTCCTCATCATTGAATTAAATCAACATCCTGTATTAAATGCAAGTTTTCTATTACGAAAAATAAAAAAGACTACACCAGCCAGCCAAGATGCTGACATTTGGGCACAGTGATTACAGATGGTGACCATGGACAGCG
>NW_006791298.1:2990292-3018968 GCF_000442215.2 Lipotes vexillifer | reverse complement strand
TCCTGCTGATTCGGCAGCGATTCAAGGCTGCTTTTCTGTGCTGACCTGCCCTTTGAGTCTTTATGCACATTTGCTTTGAGAAGGAAATACTTCTTGATTTTTTGCTTTGTCTAAACCCACTTCCTTTATCAGACTTAAAAACATATACCTTGTTGCATCAGCCTGTAGGTGTCCGTGTCTAGAACCAAATTTTCTTTGTGTATATGTTTGGCTTGCATTGTTTTAAAATATACCACCACTTAGTTATTATGCTTTAATGGCTTATTAAAGAAATATATTCATTAAAAACATAGGTTGATGGGGAAATGGTTATTTTTATTACAGAGACTAAAGAAAACATATCTTTACATGAGAATCTACAACATGGCTACAATAAATTATTTTTACCAACTGAATACTATAGTAAAGATGGGCTTCTTCTAATATAGTGATATAGTTATTAACAGGGCTAAGTTAACATGAAGCATGATATGGATCAATGCATATGGCATTGGTGACCTTGAACCATGTCATAACAAAGAAAAACAGAAGGATGAACCCAGTATAAGGCCACTTAACTTAAACAGAATGATCCTGAAAGTTTAGAACTAATGATCCTAAGTAATTAAAAAGACTTCATTCAAACCACTTAGATTTAAATTTAGGAAAATTCATTGTTTAATTGCATTCAGGTAAATCAGAGTTCTTGGAAATAAATAAGAGCACAGTTTAATCTCTGCCTTGCTAAAAAAATTCAAATTTGCACATGTAATGAGGCATGTTCAAACTTTAAATAGTTTAAATTACCTTCTCATAGTAATATAAAAGATTATCACAAATTTAATCCCTGAGATATAATTTCTAAAGCATTCTAAAATGTAAGGAAAACTAAATCTGAATACCAAAATTAGTGATTTCCTTCAAAAATAAGGGGCTAACGCGGGGCGGCTGGGCCTGTGGGCCGTGGCCGCTGGGCCTGCGCGTCCGGAGCCTGTGCTCCGCCGCGGGAGAGGCCGCGACAGTGAGAGGCCCGCGTACTGCAAAAAAAAAAAAAAAAAAAAATAAGGGGCTAAATTCTCCCATTAAGCTCACTGTATTTGCAGATTTTTTTCAAGACAACAAATTACAGAGTACATTTCCTAAGTAAACACTGAGATTAAGGACATGTTTTTCTTATTTTCCCATTTGAATAATAACTGAATTTAATAAAACTACAATATTTCTTGGCCACCCAGTAGTTAGAAAATAAAAGCCTCCATTGCTTTGGTCCCCATATACATTTATTTTGTGTAGACAACAATGACTTTTCACCATCTCCTTTCCTATAATTAATTCCATGATTCTCAAAATGATCATTTCTTTTTATACACGGCAAAAATGTCACAAAAGCTTGTAGCACTATTAACATTTTCACATTTCTTTGGGCATATAGCTAGTTGATTTTCTTCTGATTTCTTCCGTTTTTGGAATCCCACATGATTATAATGTTGAAGTATACCAAGAAGAACAGGAAGTTTAAGCAGGATACAAAACACACCAATACAGAAAACAAGTCCGGTAGTTTCTGAGGAGGATCCAGTGTGATAGTCATCAGTGTCAGAAGGACCATAGTGATTACTGAGATAAGAAACTATAAGGAGGGAAAAAAAAAATGTTACTGTATAGGATAAAAGATAACAATTAAATGTACTGGTAACATTGATTTATAGTTGTAAATGAGCAGAATTGAAGGGGAGAGCTGGGGGTTCAGTCTCTTCTACTAATGAATCTCAACTTCGGCTGTATGGAAGAGTCATCTGGTGGTTTTAAAAAAATCCCAATCCTCAGACCACATCCCAGACCAATTAAATCAGAGTTTCTGGGGTAGGCTCTCCAAGTGATTCCCATGTGTAGCCAAAGCCTGAGAACCCCTATCTAATACTTCTTATCACCCAAGCACTGAAAAACGGTATCTGAAATAGACAATATTGCTAGTCAGGGTTAAATTCATGGCATGCTCCAGGGCCCTACAGGATATAAAATTCTAAGTTAATCTAAGAATTCATCTATGAAAAATTGTTCTACAGAAAATGCAAAATTACATTTCATATTCACTGAACACATTCAGTGAGCCACTGCTGTAGTAAAGCATGGTGGGGCACGTGAAAGAAAATGTCCTCTGGCCTCGACGAGCTTCCAATTTAGGGGAATGAATGAAATAAAATCACAGAGTCACAGTTTATTAAATGCCAAGATGAGCAGTAGACATAATTACTGCATTTATTGTAATTGTGCAGCAGTCAGTTTCCTTCTCCAGACCAGTGCACCACACCATAGAACTTCCTACAGTGATGGAAATGTTCTATATCTGTGTACTCCAAAGAGTAGCTGCTAACCACATAACGGCTACTGAGCATTTGAAATACGCCTGCTGTAACTGAGGAGCTGAATTTTTAATTTTACTAAGCTTAAATCCACGTGTGTCTAGTGTCTACCATATTGGACGATATAGCTGTAGACTGTGAGACAAGGACCAGCCAGACAAGGACATGGAAGCTGCTTAAGTAAATGTAGAAAACAAGCAGTGAGAAACAGTAGTGACTTCCATGAAGGAAGTGGGACATAAATGGAACCCTGAAAGATACTTTAATGGCTAGATTATGACAGAATTGGTAAGACCTGTAAAGAGAGTAATGCAGTGATCATTCCAGATGGAAGAATGGGAAGGATGGAAGCCAAAAAGGCTTACAAACAGGTATAAATAGGCTGCAAATATCCTCCAAAGGGAAAATATGAGTCAATCTTAGTGAGGAATGAAAATTTCTGAAGTGAAATCATCAAATCAAAAGTTTCAGACTTAAGAAATATGGGACTGAATGAAATGTCATGATACTATGATCCTGAATCAGTGCCAAGCTCCAGCCATTACCCCATTTGTCTGCTCCTGTTTGGAAAAAAGTTTCCTAAAAGAGTTAACTATAACTTGCTGTGTCCAATTCTCCCTTTCATTAGTGAACCTGCACCAACTAGGCTTTCACTCCAATCACTCCAATGAAAGATCCATGATGACCTCCACTAAACTTCAACCCAGTCGTCAATTCTTATTGCCTTATTTGATCTCTCAGCAGCATTTGAAATAATACATCACTGCCATCTTGAAACCCTTCCTTTGGCTTCCATGACATCATACTCTCCTGGTTTCCTCCCACCTCACTAGTTAATCTTTCTCAGACAACTTCGCTGGTTCCTTCTCAATCTATAATCATACCTTTGGTGAGCTCATCCATTGATGACTTTAGTCACAGTGACTTTAGTCACTGTCTATATACTGAAGACTCAAATTACTGTCTCCAGCCTGGACCTCTCCCCTAAACTCCAGACTCATATAGCCAAGTTCTCCTTAAAATCTCCACTTGGGTATCTAATAAGCACCTAAAAGAAGTAAGTGTGTGTGTGTATATATATATATATATATATATATAGACTATCCTCAATAAGATTAACAATTGACTTATCAGAAAAATATGGATGCCACAAGGCAATAGGATGGATGATATTCAAATTGCTGAAAGAAATAGCAAAAATACCCTTCAAAACTGAAGGGGAAATTAACAAAGTCAATACATTTGAAAATACTGAAATAATACAAAGTATGTTCTCTAAATACATTAGAATTAAATTAGAATAGAAAAACATGAAGTAGTCAAGGAAATTCCCAAATATTTGGAAACTGAACAACAAATGCCTAAATAATTCATGAGCCAAAGAAGAAAATCAGAAGAAATGGACTATATTTTTAACTAAATTAAAAACATATTTCAAAGTTTATGGAATACTGCTTAAGAATGGCACAGGGGTTATATATGTGTTTGAATGACTATATAAAAATGGAAGAAAGGTCTAAAATCAACCACCTGAACTTTAAGAAACTAGATAAAAAAGAGTAAACCAGGGACTTCCCTGGTGGTCCACCAGTTGAGACTCCGCACTCCCAATGCAGGGGACCCAGGTTCGATCCCTGGTCAGGGAACTAGATCCCACGTGCCACAACTAAGAGTCCACATGCTGCAACTAAAGATTCTGCATGCCGCAACTAAAGATCCCACATACCCCACACACCACAACAAAGATCCCACGTGCCACAGCTAAGACCCAGTGCAGGCAAATACATAAATAAATATTTTTTTTAAAAAGAGTAAACCAAACCCAAGCATGAAAAAGGGTATATAAAAAAGGGTATATAAAAAGGGTATATAAAATCAGTGACATAGAAAACAAAAACGAGAGAAAATCAATGACCAAAAGTTGGTTCTGCAAAAATATCAATGAAACTATCAAAATTTAGCTAGACTGACCAAGGCCAAGAGAGAAGGTACAAATTTCCCAAGTCAGGAATGAAAAAGGAACATCACTCCTTACCATACATAAAAATAAATAGGATTATAAGGGAATATTATGAACAACTGTATGCCAACAAATTAGATAACAAAGATGAAATGGACAAATTCTTAGACACACCACTGAAATTGTGTCAAGAAATACAGAAAGTCTGAATAGACCTATAACGAGATTGAATGAATCATTTTTTAATTGAAGTACAGTTGATTTACAATATTGTTAGTTTCAGGCGTACAGCAAAGAGATTCAGTTATATATATATTTTTCAGATTCTTTTCCATTATCGGTTATTACAAGATATTGAATATAGCTCCCTGTGCTATACAGTAAATCCTTGTCGCTTATCTATTTTATGTGTGGTAGTTTGTATCTGTTAATGCCATACTCCTATTTTATCCCTCCCTCCTGAATTAGTCATCTTTAAGATCCCAGGAAGAAAGGTCCAGGAACAGGCGGATGGCTTCGCTGGTAAATTATACCAAATGTTTCTAGAAGAACTAATACCAGTCCTTCATAAACTCTTCCAAAAAGTAGAAAAGGAACACTTCCTAACTCATTCCATGAGGCAAGTATTAAGCCTGATTACAAAACCATACGAAGACATCACAAAAAGAAAACTACAGACCAATATCCCCTATGAATATAAGATGCAAAAGTCTTCTACAAAATACTAGCAAACCTGAGCAAGTGGCATATAAGTAAGGTTATATACCATGATCAAGTGGAACTTATCCCAAGAATGCAAGGTTAGTTCAATATACAAAAATCAATCAATGTAATACACCATATTGATAGAATAAAGGAAAAAAACACATAATATCGTTAGACACAGGAAAAGCATTTGACAAAATCCAACACCTTTTCATGAAAAAACATTCAAACTAGGAACAGAAGAGAACTCCCTAACCAAATAAAGGCCATCTATAAAAATCCCACAACTACATCATAGTTAATGTTGAAAGACTGGATGATTTCCCCTAAAATCTGAAGAAACGAAGATATCCACTCTTGCCAGTTGTGTTCAACACTGTACTGGAGCTGTCTAGCCAGGTGATTAGGCAAGGAAAAGAAAGAAAAGGCATCCAGTTTTAAAGGGAAGACATAAAACTATCATGATTTACAGATGACATGATCCTGTATATAGAAAATCATAAGGAATTCACTAAAAACAGTACAGAATACAAGTTCAGAATAAAAAAATCAATTGTATTTTTATGCAGTAGCAATGAACATTATGAAAACAAAATTAAGAAAACAATTCCACTTACAAAAGCATCGTAAAGAATAAAATACTTAGAAATGAATTTAACAAAAGAAGTGTGAGACCTGTACATTGAAAACTACAGAACATTGTTGAAGGAAATTAAAGAATAAATAAATGGAAATACATCCTATGTTTCATAGGTTTGGAAGACTAAGTCTTGCTAAGATGGCAATACTCCACAAATTTATATACATATTCAAAGCAACCCCTATCAAAATCTCAGCTGGGTTTTCAGAGAAATTGATGAGCTGATCCTAAAAAGAATATGGAAATACAAGGGACACAGAATAGCTAAAACAATCTTGAAAATGAATAACAAAGTTAGAGGACTCAATTTTCAATCCCAAAACTAACTATAAAACCACAGTAATCAAGACAGTGTGGTAGCAGCATAAGGATAATATAGATCAGTGAAATAGAATTGAGAGTCCAGAAATAAACCCTCACGTTTAGGATCTGTTGATTTTCTACAAGGGTGCAAACACAATTCATTGGTGCTGGAACAACTGAATAAAGTTGGACTCCTACCTCATACCACACACAAAAATTAATTCAAAATGAATCAATGTCCTAAAGAGAATTAAAATTATAAAACTCTTAAAAGATAAGAGTAAATCTTCATGACCTTTGATTATATATAGATTCTGAGATATGACACCAAAAGCACAAACAACAAAAGAAAAACTAGATGTATTAAACTTCTTAAAAATGAAAACTTTTGTGCTACAAACAATACCATCAAGAAAGTCAAAGAGCAACCCACAGAATGGGGGACAATATTTGCAATTTAGTAAGAGACCTGTATCAAGAATGTATAGAGAACTCTTACAATTCCACAAAAAAAAAAAGACAACTAAAAATGAACAAAGGATGGGACTTCCCTGGTGGCCCAATGGTTAGGACTCCGTGCTCTCACTGCCAAGGGCCTGGGTTCAATCCCTGGTTGGGGAGGTAAGATGCCACAAGCCGTGCAGTGTAGCCAAAAAAAAAAAAAAAAAAAAAAAAGGGAGAAGGATTTGAATAGGCATTTCTCCAAAGAAATTACAAAAAGATACTCAACATCATTAGTCACTAGGGAAATGCAAAAACCACTATGAGATACCATTTCACACCCACTTTGTATGGCTATAATAATGGAGGGGTATAATTAAAAAAAAAGCCAATAACCAGTGCTGTCAAGGATGCGGAGAAATTGGAATCTTCATATATTGCTGGGGGGAATGTAGAATCATGCAGCACTTTGGAAGACAGGCAGTTTCTCAAAATGTTAAACACAGAATTACCACTCCTAGGTATATACTTGAAGGAAATGAAAACATATGTGCACTGGTAAACTTAATACACAAATCTTCAGGGCAGCATTATTTATAACAGCCAAAACGTGGAAGCAAGCATCTACTGAAGAACAGATAAACAAAATGTGGTATATCCATATAATGGAACTGGCAATAAAAAGGAATGAAGTATTGATACATGCTACCACACAGATGAAAATCAAAAATGTGCTAAGTGAAAGAAGCCAGTCATCAAAGACAACATTTTGTATGATTCCATGTTATAGACTGAACTGTGTCCCCGCAAAATTCATATGTTGAAGCCCTAAGCCCCAATGTGACTGCATTTAGAGATGAGATTAAATTAAGGTTAAATGAAGTCCTAAGGCTGGGGCCCTAATCTGGTAGGACTGATGTCCTTATAAGAAGAGAAAAAGACACCAAAGAATTCTCTCTCTACACGCGCGCGCACACACACACACACACACACACACACACACACACACACACACACAGAAGAGGCCACATGAGGAGACAGCAAGGTCACCTACAAATCAGGAAGAGAGGCCTCACCAGAAACCAATGCTGATGTCACCTTGATCTTGGACTTCTAGCCTCCAGAATTGTGAGAAAATAAATTTCTGTTGTTTAAGCTACCTGATGTGGTATTTTGCTATATCAGCCCTAAGGGACTAATGCATTCCATTTATATGAAATGTCCAAATAGGCAAATCTATCGAGACTGAAAGTAATTGGGTGGCTGTCCAAGGCTGAGGTTAGGGGTGAGGGTGGAATGGGGAATGACTGCTAAAGGGCACAGAGTTTCTTTTTGGGGTGATGGAAAATAATCTAAAACTAGGTTAGGAGGATGGTTGTAAAACTCTGTGTACATACTTAAAACACTGAGTTGCATGCTTTAAATGGGTGGATTTTATGGGAATTATATCTCAAAAATGCTGTAAAAGAAAAAAGATATTATAATAACTTTTAAAAAATAGTACCTTAAAAACTAAACAACTTACCAAATGTTGTATAATTCTGGGAAGAAATGTAAAACATGGAAAATATTTCCTAACAGAAATGGAAAAGGATTTCAACTGCAGTTCTTCTTCAGAAGTCTTTTCAAATATTGAAAAGGAGGTTGCACAAGCTATGAAGAATGCCGTCACTGTCACAACTGAGGGCATTAGGAGTTCATCCTTCAATAGAAGAGGCAGCATACTATATGGGAAAACAGAAAAAACGTTAAAAAAGAGAATTGTCAATTCAAACCATAATCACTTTGTAAAAAAGTTTTAAATGAGTTTATAAGTACTATACTGAAAATATTATACTGGAAATTGGTTTGACTCACCTAAATGTTGACACAAGTAAAAACCAAGTAGACATAAAAGGAATTTCCCTTAAAACTAAGCAGACTGGTCTAAAATGACAAAGAAAAATATGTTAATCTTAGAGAATATAATTTCAATGCTTACATGTAAAAATATGAATACATTTTACCTGTCTGATTTTTGAGGTAGTTAAGAAAAACACACGCACACACACAAAATACTCCATAGGGACCACTGATTCATTTTTTTATAACTATCAATCCAAACTAAATGAATCTAGACACAGAGAAGGTGTCAACTCCTCATAATAACTGGAAAACTGCTTCTTCCAGTATCCATTAATGAAACACTTTTTCCCTATCATACAAACAGTAGCTTAAAGAAAGGATCAAACAGAACTGAACATTCAGAGAAAAAGAGCTTTTTCACATATTTCATCCTACTTGGTAAACATGAATATCCTACTTGGTACAGTGGTTTTCAAACTTCTTTTTTATGATCTTCCATATGACATAATGCTCAGCTAAGTTAAAAACTAAAAGACAGGATCATCATCTGCCACTGCAGAGAGGGCAACAGAGGCAAGGAAGAATTATAAAGGGTTGATGATGGTAGAATAAAAGAAAAAAGGACAAAATGAGTAGGAAGAGGCTACATGAAAAGAGCAATAGTATAGGAAGAGGAAGCGTAACACCAGCAGATGGAACCACTGGCTTTATCAGAAAGCTGTGTAGGGTCATAGGTCCAAGCTCTGTGACCTTAGCACGACCCCTGCCTGGTTGCATTACCTTCTGGATTCAACTGTGGCAATGCTCCAAAAGAAGGGTCTAGTCAGAAGACTTAAGTCCTACCTAGTCCCATCCCTGCCACTTACTTACTGTTTGTCTTTGAACAAATGATTAATTTAACCTTTTTCTTATGTGTAAATGGAAATAACAATACCTTGGATTATTAAGTAGTTGAAAGAACTCTTCTGTGAGTATTATCTAGTGTTTATTTTTTAGTAAAACAAAAATAAAATAACTTTTTACTAATGGTGGTAGTTGTTGAATAATTATTTTTGTTGTTATTATTATTGGTCTCCTTATTTTAAAAGGTTTAAGTATTCTTCTTAGAAGGATGACTCTTCCTCATGTCAGCTAGAATATGAGATGGGAGGCCTAGGTTTATAAACTGATTGAAAACTACTGCACTAAAATAAAATACTAGAGGACTTTCAATTTCATTGCTTTATGCTTTTATAATTGGAATGTATTTTTGTTAATTACAAGCACACAGTAGGTGTTCAATAAACATTATTTTCTCTTTCTAGGTCTTAATTCTTTCCCACTTCATCATTCGGTATTCATTTACTGAACATAAGCATTTATTGAAAATGTATGTAAAAGCACTGCTCTGAAAGGAATGCAGTGATGAATGTAACTCAGCCCTTAACTTCTAGGTACTTAATATTTATAATCAAGCTACAAAATCGCCTACAACCTCAACCTCCTCTCTGAACCCTTCCTTTCATCACCTTGTTCAAAACAAATCCTGGTTCTCTCCCGCTAAGGAAAATGCTGCCCCTCTGCCCTGTCAATTGTGCCTGTTTTGTTGTTGTTTCCACAGCCTTCAAACAATTTAAAGGCCCTGAGAAGGGACATAACCTCTTTGCTCTTCATCAGTACTTCCACACTACTCTCCCTCTCCCCACCTTAACAATTTCCAGCTTTGAATCTCCTGTCATCTGGCTGTATATCCCCTATTATTCCTCATCTTTGTTATCATCCACCAGCCTCAAGGATCACTTCACTCATTACTCAATAATTTCAACTTCTTACACAGTCACTGTCTACAACCCTACTCATCTCAATTCTTGGCAATTTTAACATACACATAGATGATCTTCCAACACCCAGACCTCTCATTTGCTGGAACTCTTCTCTTCTAGTGATCTCATCTTCAGTCCTACACTTAGGGTCATATGCTAGACTGTAAGCCCTCCATAATCACAACTCATCAGTTGCATTCTGACTACTCTCTCCTACCTTTTCAGTACTCCAACAATCTCCCCCAAGACCTTCGATCCATTGTTCCTAGCACATTTTCACTTTGCCTCACTATTTTAATGGCCTTTTCCCTTCTTACCCAGGTTAAATTCTAAGATCAATCATTATAATCACTCCCATGTATTCAATCTCAAATCCCAAGCAAGTGAGTTATCCTCACTAGACAAAACCATAAACCTGGAAATACCCAACTCTCCACCTGCACTTACTCTGGCCTTACTGAGCAACTGCTCTGGAGGAAAACATTTACCCACACTAACTATTCTCACTTTAAATACGTGATCATTATATTCAAGTGTCCAGCAGTTAGTATATATTTCCCTAGTCTGTTCAATACTCTGTGTCTCCTTACAAAGATAATTCCACCTTCTCCTCTCTTCTCATATTCCCAACAGCTCTAACCCACTCTTTCCTAATGACTTTGCCTTCCATTTCAATAAGAAAACTAAAGCAATTAAAAGAGAACTTTCACAGATGTCATCATCAGATCTACTCTCTTCCCAGCATCTGTACTGATACAGTGTGTTCCCTCTTTTTATTAAGATGAACGATTCATGCAACTGTCTACAGCCAATCCTTCCATTTGTGCTCTAGATCCTACTCCACCTCTGTCTCTGAAGGACACTGCTCCAGCAACTCTTACCTCTCCTGTATCATCAATGTTCCCTCTTACTGACCATTCCCATGCCATTATCTCTCCTATCTGAAAACAAATAACAAACCTCTTTGACCCCACTTTCTCTACCAGTTATTGCTTAATTTCTCTGCTCTCCTTTTTGGCAAAACTAATCTAAAGAACTGCCTACCTATCTCACACCATATACAAAAATGCACTCAAAATGGATCAGAGACCTAAATATAAGAGCTAAATCCATAAGTTCTTAGAAGAAATATGAGGGTAAATATTACCTTGGATTTGGCAATGGTTTGTTAGATACAACATCAAAAGCACAAACAACAAAAGAAAGAATAGATAAATTGGATTTCATCAAATTAAAAATTCTGTGCATCAAAGAACACTATCAAGAAAATCCAAAGAACACTATCAAGAAAATCTGAAGAATGGAAGAAAGTATTTGTTAATCATATATCTGATAAAGGTTTAATACCCAGAATATATAAAGAACTTCTAAAACTCAACAAGAAAGAGAAGCAACCACTTAAAAATTGGACAAAGGATTTAAGTAGTAGGTATTTCTCTGAAGAAGATATACATATTGCCAACAAGGACATAAAAAGATGCTCAACATCATTAGTCTTTAGAGAAACGCAAATGAGAACCAGAATGAGATACCACTTCATACCTACTAGGATGGCAAAAACAATAACAGACAATAACAAGTGCTGACAAGCATGTAGAGAAATTGGAACACTTATAATTACTGGTGACAATGTAAAATTGTATAGCTACTGTGGAAATTAGTTTGGTGGTTCCACAGTAAGTTTACAGAATTATTATATGACCCAGAAATTCCACTCCTGGAGACCCAAGAGAACTGAAAACAAGTGTTCAAACAAAAACTTATACATGAATGTTCATAGTGGCACTATTCCCAATAGCCAAAGGTGAAAACAACTCAAAATGTCCATCAACTGATGCATGGACAAACAAAATGTAGTATATCCATATGATGCAATATTATTCAGGCATAAAAATGAAGTACCAATACATGGTACAACATGGATGAAACTTTGAAAATATTATGCTAAGTGAAACAGGTCAGAAACAAAAGGCCACATATTTTATGATTCCATTTATATGAAATAGCCAAGACAGGCAAATCCACAGAGACAAAGTAGATTAGTGCTTACGAGGATTAGGGGAAGGGGAGAATGGGGAATGACTGCTTACTGGGTATGGGGTTTTCCTTCTAGGGTGATGAAAATATTCTGTAAGTAGACAGTGGTGGTGGTTATACAACATTGTGAATGTACTAATAGTGTATTTCACCATTTTATATATATACATATAATATATACTTAAATATATATATATATATTTTTAAAAGAATCATCTATACTTATCTTCAATTCTTCTCTTCTCATTATGTCTTAAACCCACCCCAATCAGGCTCTTCCCTGCATCATTCTACCAACACTAGCCTTTTCTAAGTGACTTAGAAAAGTCACTTTTCATCAGTGACTTCCATTTCACTATGGCAAATAGTCTATTCTTAACCCTCATCTTATTTGACCTATTAACAGCATCTGATACAACTGATCACATCATGTCCTTTTTACCCGTTTTATTGAGATGTAACTGACGTATAACATTGCACAATGTGAACAAAGTGTACAATGTGATGATGTAGGTATATATTGCAAAATGATTACAAATGATGTGTTCATTAACACATCCATCAACTTAAAGTTACCTTTTGTGTGTGTGTGTGCCCTTGTGTGTGTCTGTGGTGACAACTTTTAAGATCTACTCTCCTCGCAACTTTCAAGTATACAATACAGTAAGTCCCCTACATACGAACAAGTTCCATAGTGAGAGCACGTTTGTAGTCCGATCTGTTTGTTAAGTCCAACAAAGTTAGCCTAGGTACCCAACTAACACAATCGGCTATAAAGTACCATACTGTAATAGGTTTATAATACTTTTCACACAAATAATACATGGAAAAAACAAACACAGAAAAATAAAACATTTTTAATCTTGCAGTACAGTACCTTGAAAAGTACAGTAGTACAGTACAAAGCCAGCATCCAGGGGCTGGCATCGAGTGAACAGGCAAGAAGAGTTACTGACTGGAGGAGGGAGAAAAGGTGGGAGATGGTAGAGCTGAAGGATCGTCAGCAACAGGAGACAGAGGGCAAGCTGCAATTTCACTCACACGTGACACTGAAGGAACGCACATTCCCATCCTTGAAAGTTCGCAACTTGAAGGTTCGTATGTAGGGGATTTGTTA
Organism: Lipotes vexillifer; assembly: GCF_000442215.2. NCBI lineage: Eukaryota > Metazoa > Chordata > Mammalia > Artiodactyla > Lipotidae > Lipotes > Lipotes vexillifer. The sequence goes on along the minus strand of NW_006791298.1, from coordinate 3,005,776 downwards.
ACTTTTGCTAACTACAGCCAGCTACAGTGTATGCCGTACATTAGATCCCCAGAACTTATTCGTCTCATAACTGTAAGTCTGTACTCTTTAACCACCTTCACCCATTTCCCCCCCACCCCAACTCAGGCAACCACCAACTTACTCTGTTTCTGTGAGTTTACTTTCGATGCTTCTATGTCTTAACATTCCTCATTTAAGTGAGCTCATACAGTATTTGTCTTTGTCTGTCTGACTTTACTACATTTAGCATAATGCCCTCAAGGTTCATCCATGTTGTTGCAAATGTTCTTCCATTTTTTTTCTTTGGCCACGCCACGGCATGGCAGTGGGATCTTGGTTCCCCAACCAGGGATCGGAACTGTGCCCCCTGCAGTGGAAACGTGGAGTCTTAACCACTGCAGGAAGGAAGCCCCCAGGATTTCCTTCCTTTTCTATGGCTGAATAATATTCCTCTGTGTGTGTTGGAGGGGGGAGTAATACGCCACTTTCTGTATTTATTCATCTGTTGACAGGCACTTCCATGTTTCCATGTCTCAGCTGTTGCAAGTAATGCTGCGAAGAACTAGGGGGTAAAGATGCCTCTTCAAGACAGTAATTTCATTTACTTCAGAAATATTGCTGGGTCATATGGTAGCTCTATTTTTAATTTTCTGAAAAACCTCCATACTGTTTTCCATAGTGACTGCACCAATTTACATTCCCACCAGTAGTACATAGGGTTCTCTTTTCTCCACATCCTCATCAGCATTTGTTATCTCTTGTCTTTTTTTTATATAAATTTATTGACTGATTGATTTTTGGCTGCGTTGGGTCTTTGTTGCTGTGTGTGGGCTTTCTCTAGTTGCGGCGAGCGGGGGCTACTCTTCGTCACGGTGTGCGGGCTTCTCATTGCGGTGGCTTCTCTTGTTGCGGAGCATGGGGTCTAGGCACACAGGCTTCAGTAGCTGTGGCACTTGGGCTCAGCAGTTGTGGCTCGCAGGCTCTAGAGTGCAGGCTCAGTAGTTGTGGTGCACGGGCTTAGCTGCTCCGTGGCATGTGGGATCTTCCCAGACCAGCGCTTGAACCCATGTCCTCTGCATTGGCAGGCGGATTCTTAACCACTGCACCACCAGGGAAGTCCCTCTTGTCTTTCTGATAAGAGCCATTCTAACAGGTGTGAGGTGATATCTCACTGTGGTTTTGATTTGCATTTCCCTGATGATTAGTGATGTTGAACACCTTCTCATGTACCTGTTGGCCATCTGTATGTCTTCTTTAGAAAAATATCTATTCAGGTCCTTTAGATTATTTGTTTTTTCTACTACTGAGTTGTATAAGTTCATTATATATTTTGGATAATTAATCCTTTATCAGATACATGATTTACAAATATTTTCTGCCATTCCACAGGTTGCCTTTTCATTTTGATATTTCTTTTGCTGTGCCGAAACTTTTTAGTGTGATGCTGTCCCAATTATTTATTTTTGCTTTTGTTCCTTCTGCTTTTGGTGTCATATCCAAAAAATCATTGCCAAGAACAATGTCAAGGAGCTTCTCCCTTATGTTTTCTTCTACAAGTTTTACAGTTTCAGGCCTTACACTTAAGTCTAAGCCATTTCAAGTTAATTTTTGTGAGTGGTGTAAGACAGGGGACCTTGTATCCTTAAAATTCCTTCTTCACTCAGCTTCCAGGACACCAACTCTTGTGGTTTGCATCCTACCTAGTTGGCCATTCCCATTTGCCTCTTCTCCCAGACCTCTCAATATTGTGTGGTCCAGAACTCAGTCTCTGGTATTCTTCTCTGTCTATACTCACTTCCTTGGTTATCTCATCTAGTCTCATGACTTTAAATGTCATCTCTACTGAGAAATTACTAATTTTATGTCTCTGGCTCAGTCTCTCTCTGGACTCCACTCATATATCCAACCCAGACTTGTATTTAAATACTAACTCAACACCTCCACTTGATGTCCAAAGACATGTCCAACACTAAACTTGGGAACCTCCCACCTTGTTCACATCTAGTGTAATCCTGCTCCACTTGCAGTCTTCCCCTTTTCAGTCAATGGCCACTCCATCCTTCCTGTTCCAAGCCAAAAACCATGAACACACCTTTGATTTTTCTCTTTCTCTCACATGCTACATCCAAATCATCAGGAAACCTTCAGGCTCAACTGACCACTTCTCACCTCTTCCACTATTACGATCTTGGTCCCAATCACCACCATCTCTCAACCTGGATAATGGTGATTGCCTTCTAAATGGTCTCTGTGTTTTCTACCCTTGCTCTGTACAATCTGTTCTTGACCTGCCACCAGAATGATCATTTTATTTTTTAACAGCTTTATTGAGGTATAACTGATATACAATTAACTGTACATATTTAACATGTATAATTTGATAAGCAAAGTGATCCTTTTAAAACATCAAGTCAGGGGACTTCCTTGGTGGTGCAGTGGTTCAGAATCCGCCTGCCAATGCGGGGGACACAGGTTTCAATCCCTAGTCCAGGAAGATCCCACATGCTGTGGAGCTACTAAGCCCGCGTGCCACAACTACTGGGCCCACGTGACACAACTACTGAAGCCCGCAGACCCTGGAGCCCGTACTCTGCAACAAAGAGGAGCCACCGCAATGAGAAGCCCATGCACCACAACGAAGAGTAGCCCCTGCTCGCTGCAACTAGAGAGAGAGAGCCAGTGTGCAGCAACAAAGACCCAATGCAGCCAAAAATTAAAAATAAATAAACAAAACAAAACAAAAAAAACACATCAAGTCAGATCATGCGTCTTCCTCAAAATCCTTCCATGGCTCCCCGTTTCCTTCAGAATAAAAGCCAAAGTTCCCAATATGGCCTACAAGATCCTATATAATTTACATGCCTGTTACCTCTTTAACTTCACCTCCTATTACTTCCTACATTGACCACTGCACTCTGGCCACACTGGCCATTCTGTTGTTCCCTAAACATATCAGGCATACTCCCTTCTTAGGGTCTTGGCACCGGCTGTCTAGAATGTTATTCTCCCAGATATCTACTTGGCTAACCCTCACCTCCTCCAGTCCACACAAGTATCTCCTCAACAAGGCCTACCTTGACATCCTTGTTTAAAACTGCAACCTGCACTTACTCCTGTACCCCCAGCTCCAGTACTCCCAACTTCCCTTATCCTCTTTTATGTATCCTTCATGACTTTTATTACCTGCTAACACATTATTTAATTTCTTATTTTTATTTAATTATTAGTGTCTGTCCTTGAGAATGAAAGCTAAGAAAGTAGGGATTTTTGTCTGTTTTGTTCACAGATATATCCCAGGTGCACAGAACAGTATCTAGCAAATAGTAGGCCCTCAATAAATATTTATTGGGTGAAATATTTGTTTAATGATAGCTTAGCTGGAACCAGGTCAAGAGGAACTTTAAAATATTTGATCAAAATTATATTAAAATCATGCACTGTTATGAATAATCTAGGTACAGTTGTAGAGTATGAACTTCCAGAAATTCAGGGCCCACGAGCTAATCTGAATGGTCAGATTATAGGTCACTCACTGATCGAGCTCCTTTCTCTGGAGTAGGAATCCTGAGGAAGATTATACATGTTTGAAAGCAATACCTCTCCATAGTTCCATCCCCTGGCACTAGGGATTTGCATAGGGTCAGCCTAGCCTCACATAACAGTGGTCAGATCTAACTCAAGTTTAGACTTCAGGGGATGAAATTAAGCTGCCCTCCCAGTCTGCAATGGTACGAGACTATTTTTTTCAGAGGAAAGAAGGCTTCCCCATAGGCCAGCCCCACCTACTATAAAGCTCTGCACTAAGGTTTTAGTTCAAAGCTCCACCTAATAAAAGCAATACACCCTTCCATTTGTCATTAGTCATTTCATACATGCATCTTCCACAGGAACCTAGCAAACACAGGGTGAGGGGTGCGGCAGGCATGGGTGGGATTGATCTTGGGCAGGATTCAAGTATTCCAATGTGTTCTGGGCAAATACTATTTTAATATTGGGATAATATACCCCCAACTGCCACTCAATTTCTATGAAGAACAGGAAAAAATTTTAATGCTCCTAAAAAAAAGGAGTCTGGTTAGGGATTGCCAATAGGGTCTAAACAAAGGTTTTGACAGAAGAACTAAAAAGGAGGCAACATATAAAATCCTCTAAAGAGGCTGATGGAGAGAACAGGCTATTGAATAGATGTGGAAATGAATGAAATGAAAAAGACAAAGAAGACAAACAGGCTCCAACCTAAGTAGAGCCTCTTTGGAAGACAGTTTTTATTAGCATATAGAAAATATAAATGAAAAAAATAGGAAGAAATAAGATGTCAGAAATTATTCCATAAAACTTCATCAGTTTAAAATATATCATAAAGAAGTAAAATTGTAAGAGATCATCATTCTGGAAAAAATGTGATTTTATGGAATAATTTTATGAAATTATGTAACATCTGCATAGTTTTGATTTGCACTTAGGTGATTAAATGTAAGTAATAAATTTATTTATATATTATAAACACATCATAATAAACAAATAAAACATACTTGAAACATTTTTACTTACAATGATACCAAAAGAATGGACTTCTCATGTACTTGGAAAGAAAATAGAAAGAATGACAGTGCACAGCTAACCTTAAGGAAAAAGGGGACAAAATCAGATAAAACAACTTATAAAATATCAATTTAATTATGAATCTGACTAAAAATCATTTCAAGTAAAATTTTAAAGTTTAATATAGCTTGTAGCTAGAAGGAAAATATATACACAACTCTAATGTGCGTAATATTTTATTCAAATTTAATAATCAAAATATTTTGAAAAATAATTATTATAAAGCTATACCTAAGCATCTACAACAAGTTCATTGAGTCTCAGTTATTAATAACAAAACTACTAAATAATCCAGACACAACAATCATACCTTCATCCTCCCTTGGAATCTCTGACAATTTAAATTAAAAAGCATGAAGGACAAGTAAGTCAAAATCTAAAACTGGCAAAGTAAATCCATTTTAGTGTTTTTAAAACGTGCACTTCAATAAAATATATTCAATGTTCTATAAAGTAATCATTTGCTATTTGGGATTTTAAATTAATAATTACTTAGATCTATTTTCAGGAGTTTATATTCTGCATATTAGACATTTATCTATATACATCCAATCTAGTTGCTCAAGCAAAAAACCTGGATCACCATCTTGTACATGCTATACATCCAATCCATCAGCAAATCCTATCTACACCATCTCCCAAAATCCACTGACTTCTCTCCACTCCCCTCTGCTGATGGTGGCAGAGGAGTGGTCTAAGCCACGCCCATCTTTCTGCTGGGCCACTGCAATAACCTCCCAACTGGTAATGCTCCTGCCCCCGACAATCCATTCTCCATTTAGCCACCATATCAGATCATGTAATTTCTCTGTTTAGAATCCTCCAATAGCTTCCCATTACACTTAGAATAAAATCCAAACTCCTACATAATCTGGGTCCTGCCTTCCTCTTCCAGTCTTTCTTACTGTCTCCCTCACTCATTTCACACCAGCCCCTTCATATTTGTCCCTTTAATGCTTTGAACATGCCAAATGTGTTCCTGCCTGGAGAAAAAACTTGCTTTTGTCAAGTCAGAGCCCAGATCTTCTTGTAATTGGTTCCTTCTGATCAATCAATCAATCAGTTCCAGGATGAAATGTCACTTCCCTAGAGAGGCCTCTTCCCTTACTCAATCTCAAGTAGTACCCCCCTAACCAAACCCCACCAGCCCTCTCTTCACATAATACTATTTTCTTCATAGTCCTCATCACCCCCAGATATCTTCCTGTTAACTGATTTGGTTTGTTTATTGTTCTTCTCCTGTCACTAGCATGAATGTCCCCCAATTAAGAGAGCAGGGATATTAGCTGCCATTCATTTATACGCCAATTCCTAGAAGAGGACCTGACACATTAGAGGGCACTTAATAAATACTACTTGAAAAGATATAGAAAAAAGTAACTTTGCTGCTATAGATATATTAGTATTCATACTATCAATTCCCTTAATTACAGACCTATATTAAGAAATAATTCAATCTAAATTGAAAGGAAAAAAACACTTTAAAATAATTATAATGGGAAATGTTTTAAAGCTCTCAGAAGTATTCAATAAGAATTTAAAACATTATCAGCAAAAATAAAATAAGTCATTAATATGTCTTTTTTATTTTTTAAACACAATGTTTGGTATTAAAACACAACAAACTAAATAAAACTAGGAAATTAAGAGAAAGAAAATGCTTTTTCTGCTTTATAATCCTAAAAGTAATCATCTCTAACACTGCTAGTTACCGAAACTCTGAAATTCCATTCCATCATCTTTGAAATATACCTTTATTTAGCATGATAAATAACCATTTTACATAAGCTTGCAAATATTTCAAGTTAGGGCTACTGAAGACATCAGAATATTACTAACCACATCCCTCCTATTCTAAACATTCTATAGAATATTAACTATAGATGACTTACTATGCTCAGAGCTCATTAACAGAATGGAAAAACAGACATCATCAATAAAAAGGTAACTTTAAAAAAGAGGAACATGAATCTTTTTGCACTGTGGAACCGATAAGCACTTTTGAAATATTTGACTGACATGCTCTGTTCTGGCTTGTTTTTATTTATTTTTTTATTTTTGTGGTATGCGGGCCTCTCACTGTTGTGGCCTCTACCGTTACGGAGCACAGGCTCCGGATGTGCAGGCTCAGTGGCCATGGCTCACGGGCCCAGCCGCTCTGCGGCATGTGGGATCTTCCCGGACCAGGGCACGAACCCGTGTCCCCTGCATCGGCAGGCGGACTCTCAACCACTGCGCCACCAGGGAAGCCCTCTGGCTTGTTTTTAGAATGCAGTATAAATAAGTGGCAGTCCCAGAATTGAAACCCCAATTTCTAAAATGTTGTCCCTTTAGGGAATTTCCTGGCAGTCCGGTGGTTAGGACTCCGTACATTCACTGCTGAGGGCCTGGGTTCAATCCCTGGTGAGGGAACTAAGATCTCGCAAGCTGCGTGGCACGGCCAAAAATTTTCTTTAAATAATAAAAAATAAAAGGTTGTCCCTTTATAAGTCCACTGACTGTTTTCATAAACTAACTCTTCTTGATATTTTAAAAGGATATTCTTTAAATGTCATTTTATAGACCAAGGTACACAGGAACAAATTTTAAATACCACAGAAATACAACCAGGAGGAATCTGTAAACCCACGCAGAGAAACCCTAAAATATAAAATATATACCCAATCCATGTTCCAACTGATACATGTCATGTTCCTAAAACAGAGATCTGTTCCCTCTCCTTCTCCAAAATCTTTTTTGCTCCTCTTGCACACAAATCAGACTCCAAATTTTTCAGCCCAGCATCCAAGCTCTTACATAATTTGATTCTTTCTGACTCTTCTCTCTCACTATATCCTCTCCTAACCTCAACACACACATACCCACATAAAAGTTACACAAATTTCATTGGTTAATAGCTGTTCCCAGATCATTCCCTATCCCTTCCCACATCTGTACCTTCAAGCTCTTCCTCCTGTCTCAAACTCTCCTGTTATATAACCACCTATTCCAAATCTTGCCCAGCTTTCAAAATTTGGCTCTGATCCCACTTGCTTTAAGAAATAGTCTAAAATCTGCCCTCAAAGTAATATATCCTTTTCCCACACTATCACAGCACTCCATTGTACCTGACAGAACCGTCTGCTTTATAGCATAATAATTTAAACATGTCTATCACCACTGTTTTCTTCTTTGTATTCCCTCACTGACCACCACAAAGAAATTAAATAGTTGTTGAATTAAACTGAAAGATTCTGATTGCTCAGCCTAGTGCAAAACAGCACCTAAGTATGTCAGACACACAGTAAGTGTTTGCCAAATAAATGAATGTCTTATGTCTCAATCCAATAAATCCTGTTCAAAGCAGGAAAATAATTATCTGTATTTTTAAAATATCAATTGCAGCAAGAATTAAGTATCTAAAGTAATGAGAAACTTACCAGAGTAAATTTGAATCCTTTGGGAGAGGGGTGAAGTGTCAATTTTATACATGCAGGAAGCAGGCTCAAAAATGTAAAACAAAAGCTAAAAAATTAATAAAAATTAGACATTTGTTTTCTTTATAAAAGTATATAGCTAAAACAAAGAAACAATTTTTTAATGTAAGGATCACATTACTTATCAACTTAAGTTGATTTCGAATTAAAGTTTTTTATGTATTAAATAACAAATTCAAGACCAAATAACATTTTAATAAAATCCATACACTGAAATATGTACACACTTTAATATATACATAATTATATAAAATAGAACAAAATATTATAGAACTAAATATTGCTTATGTCTTTTTAGTATTTAGTATCAATTATGGAAAAGATACAAAGATAGCTAAAAGTCAATTATCAAACAAACAAGAAAACATAACCAGGTATAAAGAGACAATGCTATATTTGTAACACAAACATTCATAAAAGTTACTCACAAGAGAACCTCTTTGGCCCTCAGTTTCACAAAAGTTGATTATCTGATTTTCAACCCATGATAAATCAGAAAGAATAAGCTAGAAGGGGAGTGGGAAGCTGCTAGAGCTTCTCCTTGTGATGGTTGATGGGCAAGGAGGAAAAAAGAACTCAACAAGCAGAGGAGTCTGGAGCCACTTAGTACCAAGGCAAACGGTCTTTGAAAGCCCTGAAAACAAGTATTATAATGCAAAGCAATAACTAATTTTCTCACGTGAGGTGGCTTTGTGGCTTCAGCTCGACTAGTCTGCTTCCTGTTATGGTGGGCTACAAAGGATACTCTCCAACCAAAAGAACTGGAGGAAAGAGAAAGGCAGCACACACACACACACTTCCCAGTTATTCAAACACTAATGTTGGTGCTGCTGTGAAGAGATCTGCAGATGTAATTAAAGTCCCTATTCAATTGATTTTAAGTTAATCAAAAGGGTGCGGCCTCGGGTGGGGCCTGAATCACTTGGAAGCCCTTTAAAAGAAGGCTTAGGCCTTCCCTGAGATCAGACTCCAAACAGCAGTGGGGTCAGTACAGCTCTTCCTTCCCTCTAGATAGGCCCTCCTGAATGTCTGTCTTATGGACTGGCATTCAGTTTGCTTAGCCAGTCCCCCACAATTGTATAAGCCAATTCCTCATAATAAATTCACACACACATACACACACAGAGTGATCTCCTACTCATTCTCCTTCTCTGGTCGACCGTGACTGATACACTGCTGAAAATTATGACTCTTCAAGGTTATATTAAATCATGTTTAATATATTGTTTAAGGAAGACGGAAGTAGGTAACAATAACTTTCACATAAAATGTTTCAAATAAAAGAGTTCTGTTATACAGAGCAATGAGTTTACATTATGTGGAATATTCACTAATGAAGACTACCTTACTCCCTATAATGCCAGATAAATGAGGTATTGCCATGACACTTTTAGAGTAGCTTATAAAACACTATATACAAACTTGGTGTCTCTTACCTGATCATTATCTGGATGTGATGTGGCAAAATATCCCTGATCTTCAGAAAGACACTGAAGGTGCACCAAATATTGGCTACTTTATCCTTAAAAGAAATTTGTTAGTTTTACATTCTAGTATAATTGAAAGAAATATTAAACTCCATGAAGTACAGCCCATAATCTCTAAATAGATAAACTTTTGGGTCATGAGAAGCGCTTGTTCACAATTTCATAACTAAGTTGATTAAACTCTCTAAGGAACACATACACACACATTTTTCGCAATAGGAGGTGATCTAGCCAACCATAATTTAGATGCACCCAAGAAATAATATTTTTCGAAGAGCAGCACATTATTCCTAAATACTGAAGTTATTCATCTTTGGAAATTACTTTCTAAAAAATCTTTACTTTGTCTAATGTAGAACACATATTGTTTGACCCATTTTACCACACACCTGAAATCAGAGTAATCTATTAGCTAATCTCCAAAATATACAAACAGCTCATGGAGCTCAATATCAAAAAAACAAACAACCCAATTAAAAAATAGGCAGAAGACCTAAATAGACGTTTCACCAAAGACATACAGATGGCCAAGAGACACATGAAAAGATGCTCAACATCACTAATTATTACAGAAATCCAAATAAAAACTACAATGAGGTTATCACCTCACACCAGTCAGAATGGCCATCATCATAAAACCTAAAAACAGTAAATGCTAGAGAGGGTGTGGAGAAAAGGGAAACCTCTTGCACTATTGTTGGGAATGTAAATTGATACAGCCACTGTGGAGAACAGTATGGAGGTTCCTTATAAAACTAAAAGTAGAACTACCATAAGACCCAGCAATCCCACTACTGGGCATATACCCAGAGAAGACCATAATTCAAAAGAACACATCTACCCCAATGTTCATTGCAGCACTATTTACAGTATCCAGGACATGGAAACGACCTAAATATCCAATGACTGATGAATGGATAAAGAAGATAAATATATACAATGGAATATTACTCAGCTATAAAAAGGAATGAAATTGCATCATTTGTAAAGATGTGGATGGACCTAGAGTCTGTCATACAGAGTGAAGTAAGCCAGAAAGAAAAACAAATACTGCACATTAACACATATATGTGGAATCTAGAAAAATGGTACAGATGAAACTATTTGCAGGGCAGGAATAGAGACACAGACATAGAGAACGGACATGTGGACACAGAGGGGAAGGGGAGGGTGGGGCAAATTGGGAGATTAGGATTGACATATACACTACCATGTGTAAAACAGATAGCCAGTGGGAATATGCTATAAAGCACAGGAAGCTCAGCTCAGTGCTCTGTGATGACCCACATGGGTGGGATTGTGGGGAGAGTGGGAAAGAGGTACAAGAGGGAGGGGATATAGGTATATGTATAGCTGATTCACTTCATTGTACAACAGAAACTAACACAACATTGTAAAGCAATTATACTCCAATTAAAAATAAATAAATAAATAAAAAGAAAGTAACTATCACCGGCAACTGTACCATCCTACTTCCCTCTGTCGGGCCAATGAAATTGCTCTTCAGATTTTGAGGGCAACAAGTGAGTGAAGGTAACCAACAGCACCATCAAAAGTGTATGACACTCATTTTTATAATTATCATGATAAATACCATTTCTGAAATACTAGGTTAGCCAAAAAGTTCGTTTGGGTTTTCTGTAAAATAGTATGGAAAACCCCGAACAAACTTTTTGGCCAACCCAATAGAAGGCAAGGCAAATAACCAGGCAGCTTACATGGAGAACTAAACTCTTCTTTATATAGGTATTAAGGTTAAAGGATATATAAAGAAGTTAGGAGCACAATGCTCAAAGTTCAAATTACAGCTCTGCCATGCAAAAGCTATATGAATCTCTGACCTCAGTTTTCTGATCTGTAAAGTGGGTATAACAGCTACTTCAGCACTATGGTTAAGGATCAAATAAAATTACATGTGAAGTGCCTGGTACCTAGTAAGAAAGTGGTGGTGACAGCAATAGTGATTATTTATGATTATCAGTACTATCACTATCATCATCCCCATTGACATACAGGACACACATTTCTGTTCCTTTACAACACCAAATTCTTTCTTAGCCTCTTTCAAAATGCTGGTTCCATCCTCCCACAGATCCACTGAAAGATACTCTATAGCATTTCATATACTCAAAAACTAGAAAGATATATATGCTTTTCTAATTCTTTTTAAAAGAAATATTTATTCAAAAGCAAATTATCTATAAATATGTTGTCTCTGTCTAACTTTATTAAAAGACCTTTTTGTTTCAGAAAAATGGTTTGTTTAATTTAATTACTAACTCTAAATCAAATTATCCATGCAATAAAAATTTAACAAGAGTGATTAAGCTGGCATTAAATGAAATGAAATGAATGATTCTCATTAAAAATTACTATGGATGAAAGCTATATACCTCATAAGGAATTATGAGATCTTTCTGAAGCAAACATGATTATTAGTTTAATAAATAATTTCCTAGGACTAAAAAGAGAATATAAACCAAAAAAACCCCACAAAGCTGTTACCTTTGTAGCTGCAACTTCTCATGCTGTCTTTCATTACGAACCCTATTTCATTAGAAAAATGTATAACTGAATTATGGATCTCATCATGGCATACATGTTACCTGTTTGTACAATGTACTGGAAAATGCCAGATGAGCTATAGCTTATGTACCAGATTAAATAACTGGCAAGGAATGACTGCAGGAGGAGAGCAGCTGAAGCGCTTCTACATGAAATCCCCAAAGGTCACAGGGAAGGTACTGTAACAGAAAGGAGCCAGAAAAGAGTTTTTAAACATGCCTCAAATAATCCACGATCAACTGGAAAGAGTCTTCTTAGAACCTGCAGGGTTTCTTCCCTTTCTGTAAAGAATGGCAGCCAGCAGAGAATGAAGGAAGCCACAACAGTACAAGCCAGTTTAATCAACAACACAAACCTAGAACAAAAACAAAGGGAACTGGTAAGATAGGGAGAGGTTAGTAATTCTGAGAAATCAATCTGCGTCTCATTACTATAAATATAATAAATGCAAATGTATAGTAATGATAAATCTATGCCACCAGTACGGGTTTAAGATGAGAGTCTACTTAAATCAGAGTTAAGAAATTCACAACTATTAAGATGTGCAATTCCCCAGCAAGAAGACTATCACCATCCTTCTTAACATTTAACTTAGATGCCACTCCTATGCAGCTATGAAGAAAAATGTCAAGTTGGGATGTATTTCTAATAAGTATATAATGTAATATGCTCTAAAGGGATGAAATCCTACAGCAATGTTCTAACAAGCCAATTCACATTACCTCCAGTAAATATACATCGATCAAAATATTTCTCCAGTTAGGAAGATTTAAAATACAATAATATAGAACATGACTTGATCTCTCTTTCCATTTACTCCATAGCCACCAACACATTAATAAGAAATCACCAAAAGGCAAAGGTAAGTATGCCAAATAAATTATCTGAAGTAATTTTTTGAATTCTGTTGTTTAGAAGACACTCACCCCTTTCCTCTGAGGCCTTTCTTAAAACACTTGCCAAGTAAAAAACAAAAAAATGGCAAGGAGTGGTAAAGTTCCATCTGCTTATAATTTATAGCTAAGCAAAACGCCAGGGACCCCAGCAGGTCCCAGTCGTAAGATACTCCAAGAACACCCCACAAGGCAAAGCCAAGACTCACAGAATTATATATGTTCCTGTGTCAAGGAATTATCTCAGTAATTAAAAGAGATAGATTTTGCATTTTATAGAACATTTTTCTTATGTGATTTTGTAATGATATATTATAATGAAAACGATTTCTAAATAAAAGCTGAAAGTATTGAATTGATAAACCAATTTGAAATTATATATAGTGGCTTCAAATATATTAAATCTACTACTAAACAGAGCAACTGATTTGTTTAGGTTTAAAAGAGCTCTAAATAGTTAACACATAGCTTTGTTTTCTGCTAGGCTATTTCACAATATTACTATAACACATACCAAAATCAATGCTCCAAAAGTTAAAAAAAAACACCAAACTTACTGATATCACTATTTTTCCTCTATAATATGCATCAATAATATAAATTAATATATGTGCTTGATTAGAAACTAATAACACTGTTATATGAAAACAATATCACAACTAGATTTTCAGTTGAAAACGGTGAGCTGAGTACTCAAGTTTACCTCCTCTCCTTCCTGAGACCCCCTTAAAATGATAGGGAATTTTTTAAAGTATAAATTCACAGCCATAAAGAGAACAGGAAGATGCATTACAAGAGATGAAGATTTCAACACATTTCTAGAAGATGGAAAGAGGACAGAGAAGTGGCAACAAATAAAATAAACTAGAAGAAGCCACAGCTTAGTGAATGCACAGAGGAAGCTCAGGCTAGCAAGGAGCCAATCCACCGTGCAAGCCCCAGAGAATTCTGGAAACAAGCAGGTTGGAGGCTTGAGTATGTTGAAGAGAAAACAAGAGGATTCACTGAAAACTCCTAGATGGAGATGTCAAATCCCACCTCACTCCTTTGCAAAGATTATCTGGCAGCCAAAACATTTACTACCAGGCAACAAAAGAAGGAATATTTCTCCAAAGAAATGGAATAAACTATCTGAGCAACTAGTGTAGAAGTCAACACTATAATGCAAATTCCTCCACATTGTGACATTTAAGGATCCCAGAGTACTGGCCAGAATCCTACCATGTACCCTATAGTGGACCAAATGTATAGAAAGCTCACATGCAGCTTTCTCTTCTGCCTTATTCTTAGAATAAATACACCAGGATCAAATAGACATATAAGGAACACCTATGACAGAAAAAGGACCAAAGTGAAGAGGAGAAAAGACTGACCCTAGGAGAATGGAAATAATTCAGGGAACAGTGGGGGAAAAAAGAGTAAACTGAAATTTAAGATACTAAATGCTTAACAGAACAAATGAAATTTAATAGAAGTGTTACTCATAAAGCAAGACAATCTTCAAAACTGTAAAACAAAATGACAAAGAGATGCTCAAGATGGAGCTGAAAGATCTAATATTTGTCTGATAAGCTCAAGAAAGAAGGGAGAGAATTATCAAAAAAAAAATAATTTATGAGAATTTCCCAGAACTGAAGAACATGAGTCTTCAAAATGAATGACCCATAGTGTCCAAAACAACTGTCAAAAATACCTTTGCCCAAACAAATCATTATAAAATTTCAGAGCCCAAAAAGTAACAAACAGGAACAACAAAAGCAGCAGCAGCAGTAACAGATAATAATAGCAATAAATACTTATGTAGTGCTTAGTACCTCCCAAGTACTGCTTTAAATGCTTTACAAATATGAATTCATTTAATTCTCAAAAAGCTTAAAAAGTAAGGGTTAATATCATCTCCATTTTACAAATGAGGAAAGTAAAGTAAATAGTGGTTAAAAAAAGGTGTCCCTACAAAATGACATAATCCCCAAAGCTTCCAGAGTTTGATTCAAATCATGGAGAAGATACCACTATGAATTTACCAGAATGGTTAAAAGGAAAATAACTGACAACTGGTGAAGGTGAACACCTGGAACTCCTACACCATTGCTAACAGGAGTATTAACTGGTAGATCATGCTTAAAAACCATATGGGAATATCTAAAATTAAGCAAGTGCACACCCTATAATTCAGCAATTCCACTCATAAGAAATATATTTACATGTGTACAAAGAGATATTTACAAGAAAGGTCAAAGCAACATAGTCATTATAGCCAAAACCTGGAAACACTCCAATGTCTATCAGTAATAAAATCATGTGTATTCATGCAATAGAATATTATAAAGCAATGAAAGAGAACGAACTACAGCTACATACAACTACACGAATAACTCACAAACAGAATGTTGAACCAAAAACACCAAGCACAAAGGAATACCTACTGTGTTGCCTTTTTTTTTTTTTTTTTTTTTTTTTT
>NW_006791298.1:2955856-2989967 GCF_000442215.2 Lipotes vexillifer | reverse complement strand
TTTTTTTTTTTTTTTTTTTTTTTTTTTGCGGTACGCAGGCCTCTCACTGTTGGGGCATCTCCCGTTGCGGAGCACAGGCTCCGGACGCGCAGGCCCAGCGGCCATGGCTCACGGGCCCAGGCGCTCCGCGGCATGTGGGATCTTCCCAGACCGGGGCACGAACTCGTGTCCCCTGCATCGGCAGGCGGACTCGCAACCACTGCGCCACCAGGGAAGCCCTGTGTTGTCTTTTTCATAGAAAGTTCAAAAAAGGGGGAGAACCAAACTACAGTACTAGCAGTCGGTTAAGTGGCTATCTTTGAGAAAGGAGGAAGGAGAACTACTTGGGATGCGTACAGGTGTGGTTTTGGATACTGGCAATGTTCTATTTCTCGACATGGATAATAGCCAATTCATTTACATTTTGTGTACTTCTCTGTATGAGTGTTAATATATATTTCAAAGTAAATATAGTATTAAAAAAATCTTGTAGGGCTTCCCTGGTGGCGCAGTGGCTGGGAGTCCGCCTGCCGATGCAGGGAACACGGGTTCGTGCCCCGGTCCGGGAAGATCCCACATGCCGCGGAGCGGCTGGGCCCGTGAGCCATGGCCGCTGAGCCTGCGCGTCCGGAGCCTGTGCTCCGCAACGGGAGAGGCCACAACAGTGAGAGGCCCGCGTACCGCAAAAAAAAAAAAAAAAAAAAAATCTTGTAAACAACTTTTTTCTTTTCTTTATTATCAGTGTTCTTGATATTATCAAACTATCTAAAAGCCATGATCCTATAATGCCAAAAAAAAGGGCTCAATTAGGAAAGACGACTGAATAAAAAATATGATGGAAGTAACCACCTATTTGAATATCTTTTGCAAGTCCTTTGACAGATACACATTTTAAATTTATAACTAAAACAGATTGGCACCAAAAGGAAAAAATATTAATTAAGCAATCATGGTGTGGATTATTTATTTTCCTTTAGGACAGACAGTAATATTTAATACATTAGATGACAAACTGGAGAGCCATGTACAGATTTTATCAACTTTCCTCTATAATTTGTTTATTTGAATGTTCCTTATTTTAGGTATCAAAAATTACACACATAAAATCCACATAGATTTATTCAATTTTAGTTTCCTAAAGCTCCCAGCTACCATTATCTGTTAGAGAAACATTTTGTTTTAAAACTCAAAAACTGGAAGACTATTTTTGTCAGCATCAGAAAACATTTACAAAAGATAGAAAATGTTTCACCTTTTCAGAATTAGCTCCAGAACAGCTAATCAGTTACCAACATTCTGTTCCCAATCCAAATAGTTGTGAAAAAACATTGCTACTTTTAATTTGTACTTTACCCTTCAACTAAACACTTGCTGAAGAGACTCTTTTACCATTTTAAAAATGGTTTATATAAGCAAGAACCCTAGTAAATAAGACATTACTAGATGACAACATTATACAAACTGAGCCTAGATTTCACGATATGCATCTGACTTCATTTCTAAATTAGTAAAGGATACTGAAAATGTCCATAGTCGATAAGAATAAGGCCTGGATACAGCAATATGCATAATGCATTAGCAATCTGTAAAGAAAATTATTGTGAAATAAGAAAGTAATCTGTTACTTGAATCAAACCGGGTAAAAGTGTAGTTTCATTTAACACAGTAGCAAATGTTCCCCTCTTACCTTCTACTTATCGAAATACTCCATTTTTATAAAGCAACTCTTTAAACACTAAAGTCTTCATGGAGGTGACATAGTATACTTCAGTAAAAAGGAAAAAAATCCCTAAAATGTGTTTGTCTGAGAAAGCACTTTTAGATATATAAATCAGATAAATTAATCTAATGATTAATCTATATAAAATGACCAAAGAGAATAGTCATGGGACTTCCGTGGTGGCGCAGTGTTTAAGAATCGGCCTGCCAATGCAGCGGACACGGGTTCGAGCCCTGGTCCAGGAAGATCCCACATGCTGCGGAGCAACTAAGCCCGTGCGCCACAACTCCTGAGCTTATACTCTAGAGCCCACAAGCCACAACTACTGAGCCCGTGAGCCACAACTATACTGAGCCTGCACACCTAGAGCCCACGAGGCACAACTACTGAGCCTGCACACCTAGAGCCTGTGCTCTGCAACAAAGTGAAGCCACCACAATGAGACCGCACACTGCAACGAAGAGTAGCCCCCGCTCACTGCAACTAGAGAAAGCCTGCATGCAGCAACGAAGACCCAACGCAGCCAATAAATAATAAATAAATAAAATTCTAACACAAACCATTTGATTTTTTTTAAAAAAAGAGCATATTCGTTAACTGTGAATATGAGAATATATCGCAACTTTTCAAAATGACTTTCAGTTGTCATTCTCACAAGCCAACTCAAATTTCAGATTTACCAGTTAAGCAATAAATTTAGCATGCTGTACAATTCAGCAGTATATAACTTCTAAAATTCAGTGCATCTTATTACTATATTTGGACATTAAAATAATTACTCTAAGTTAATGTTTCTAAATGAAAATTAATTGACAGAAGATATACTGTTCCCTATTATCTATTCCCGAAAGCATGACTTCCTTAAGCTCTACACTTAATAGTTAAGGTAATAAAACATTTCAGAGATGAAATGTCAGGTTACTTCAAAACTTACCTTTTTCTTAGTTGAGATTTCTTTTAAACAACAACAGTACAAAACCACTGCAGGTATGTAAATCAGCAAATCAGCAATTAACACTGAAAAAACAAGCAAATGATTTTAAGCGTTGAGTCCATCAGGATCTACTATAACCTATTAACAGCCTTCCTCCAACCCCGAGTGGGAATTCTATTAACAAGAGGTTCCTACCCACTCTGGACAAGTCCTTTCCACCTTGAGCACTTTCCATTCCCTTCACCTGTGTCTAATTTCAACTGATACAGTACTAGAGTCTCTTAATTTTCTCTAACAAATTCACACATTAAATCAAGTAGCTGTATCTAAAACCAGTTCTCTCTTTGCTCTGACTTGGACATAAAAATTAATACTCAAAGCAAGGGAAGGAAACTTTCATTTTCGCCTCAATATCTGTATACTCCAAATTTTCTGATGTGAACAATACCTCAAATGTGGAGATGCATAGGAGAATCTTTTTTAATGTGAATATTTATAAAAAGTCATAAATTTTTGCTAATTAATGCCTACAAAGAGCTTGATAGGTCCAGGTGAGGAGGAAACTGAAAAAAAGTGGGGGAAAAAATAAAGCAATTCATAATTCTGAATGTTCAGTCCTTTTAGAACAAAGGAAAACTAATATATTAAGTTCTTCAACAGTACAACATAGCTATCCAAAAAGCCTATTTTTTTCTTGTACCACACATATATATTTGTGCACAATAAGATAAATGATAGTAAACTGTCAGTGTTAGATGCATGCAATCCTATTTTCAGCTCCAGATGCCACATTTTAGATGACACTGACAAACTGTAACATATTTGAAGGAGCACAACCAGAGGCCTCAAAACCATAATCACATTCAAGAAACTGGTCGTCTAAGAAACAGCTGAAGTATTTACGAATGTTCAACCTCGAGAGGAGATGACTTCAAATGTCTGAAGGGTGTTAGATATATAAAGGATCAGACTTGTTCTATGTAGCCCAAGGAAACAGAACCTAAAATGACTAGTGAAGGTTCAATATAAGAAGGAAATTTCTAAAAAAAAAAGAAGGAATTTCTAATGACTGGGGCTCTCTGAAAATAGAATAGAGTCTCTAAAGGTTGTAAGTTCCCTGCAGATACAGGTATTGGGTCAGAAGCTAAATATCATGTGGTGAGTATGTGGTTCAAAAAGGATTAAAGCATTAAAGCATTTGGGAAGAGGGAGTGGTGTGGGAGAGAGAAAGACAGGCAATACAAGTTATCTCTTGGGCCTGATATTCCACGACTGGATGAATAGTAAAGAGAACAAACCCTGACTAGATTTAGACTAATTAAGGAAAAGACCCAGGCTAGCATTAAAGCCTAAGTCTTGTAAAGCTTTTAAAGAAATTTAAGCTTATTACTTTCAACTCTTAAACAGCACACAATAAATGCTCAATAAACATTTGTTGTAAAGATTAATTTAGCAACACTGCACAGCAATACAATATATGACATACAGCTGTAATTCACTGTAAAAGTGAAAGGGATTTATTAAAGCAACAGCCTAAACAAATAAAACTTTAATTTAGAGCTAACCAACTTCAGGTGAGCTATTAATATTAGCCTCACTTTACTAGGGCTCAGTTTCCTCAGCTTAAAGCAAGGATAACAACAGTATTTACCTCATTTGGGTGTCCAAATTATTAAGGAAGATAATAGTAAATGTAAAGCACCCAGAATTATTAGTTTCTACTCTTTTGTTTTTTAGCTTACATATACATTTGCTCACATATTATACATATATATGCATATTTATAGTTACACAACTATAAAAGTAAGGACAATAATAGAACCTGTCATCAGTTCAAAAAAAATTTTAATCAAATTTTATACTCAATGCCTATTGCTATTTTACCTGTTGCACGCATGAAGAGCTTATGTGCCTGACTCTCATATCCACGTGATGTATGGAGAGCAATCCAGTCTGGATTTATAAACTTTGCCCTGCAAATCAAACATATGTACATGCACTTTATTCCCCATTACTTTTAGCAGTAAGGACATCTGAGGACATATGAATCTATTTTGAGAAGTGGCCATTGCTCCTATAAAGCAATGGAGTTAAGGCTTAAGCGTTACTCTTTGTATTTAACCATGTGAAACTGACTAACGCTATCAGAATCTGCCATGCTTATCTTCCAAAAAACCCATGTAGCGTGTTAAATAAAAGCCCTACCTTCATGATTCTTCCAGTGTGAAAACAATCTGATGTCACATTTCATTTATTAAACATATACTTTGTAAAGAGCAATACACTAATATTGACAAGAGGATCA
This sequence comes from Lipotes vexillifer, assembly GCF_000442215.2. Lineage (NCBI taxonomy): Eukaryota > Metazoa > Chordata > Mammalia > Artiodactyla > Lipotidae > Lipotes > Lipotes vexillifer. Next base: position 2,985,029 of record NW_006791298.1, on the reverse strand, counting down.
CAGTTTTATAATTTATCATCTTTTCAGTCATCATAATAGGCTACAATAAATAGCTATTAATCATTGCATAAAACTGAACATAATTATTAAAGATAAATTAAGTTTTCAATCATACTGCATTCTCCAGAACACTGCAAAGTGTATCTGATTATCCTGAAGTTTGGAAACTTATTTTTAATCCAGGACGCTAATTTTTACAAAATATGAAATGGAACAAATAAAAATGAGTTCAGAAGATAATGTGAAGAAGTTCCTCAAATGTCTGCTGATACACCTCAAGTCTGAAATGGAATATATACCAGGACAGAGCAGAACTGGTTCTCCACTAAACAGAAGCACCTAATCTTCTATAAACCATTCCATTTCTGTAAAAGAAAAAGGAATTCCAATCCCGATCTTAAATCATAAGTGAAACACTACGGTACTTCTAGTTTCTTACTTGACAGGCTAGTCAGAATACCATTTAGACCTTTATTTCTCATTTACTTTGGGCCATGCCAGGAAAAAAGCTTTTCTATGCACAACTAACCGTATTAGATATATTTCTCAGTAATCCATGCGTAGTTGGTAACATCTCTACTTCAAAACAAAGCTAGATTTTTGCATCTCTTTCTAGACTTTCCTCCAAAAAACTTATGAAAATAGTCAAACTCTGATAAACTTTCCTACAATCCAATTATAAAGGTATGGTGCTCTACAAACCATAATACAATAGTAGCTACAAACGACCTCTTCTCTATTCAACAAACTCTTCCTTACTACATCTGCTAAGGGCATAAATATTTAAAGTTATGTTAAGGAAGAAAAACTTACACATATGCACATAAAAGACTGTGGTAAGCTGTAAGAGGTGGATAGTCCAATCCCCAATACTGTAAGTTGTTATCACTGCCGTTAAAATACCTGAAGAAAAAGGAAAAAGAAAGCGCTATTCCAACAATCAATATTCAAGAAATACTTATATTTAACATCTCACTTCATTTAACTTAATTAACATGAAAAAATGTTATACAAGGTTAAAAAAAAAATCATCTAAACTTCTCCTCTCTCCTAAAAATTTTTGTGAACTCACAATTAAAAGTTGTTATTGAGTAGTGTGACTAAATAATTTATTGTCTAAACCAAGGTACTCTTAAGAAAGAAGCTGTAAATAATTAAGCCATAACAACAGAGGCAAACCAAGATTCTCACAGGCAAACCGGAACTTGTTATCACTCTACTAATAGTAAACTTAATGACCAACACTTATAGAAAAGAAAATATGCAACAAAAAGAGAATTTGCTTCTGACAGTCTAAAAAATTAAAGAAACAATATGAAATCACAATTTAAATAAAAAATGAATGTCCAAGACCACATAAAGATTTGGTTTACAAAGAAAGAAATATTGCATGAAACAGGTATACTTTTATTAATAACACTTTGAACACAATTCAACCAACATGTAATGCGGGCCTATTACATGCAAAATTCTGTGAATTAAGGAAGAAAGCTAGATCTAATGTTCATAACTTAACAGCCTCTAACTGGTCAGAATGGGAAGGAACGAAATTATATTCAAGAGTGTTATCATTAACTTCAAAATGTAATTTTTTCTAACATATCATGGGTATTTTTGCTTTTCACAAAAATATACTTTAATTTAAAATAGTTCCAGGACTTCCCTGGTGGCACAGTGGTTAAGAATCCACCTGCCAATGCAGGGGACATGGGTTTGAGCCCTGGTCCAGGAAGATCCCACATGCCATGGAGCAACTAAGCCCGTGCACCACAACTACTGAGCCTGCGCTCTACAGCCCACGAGCCACAACTACTGAGTCCACATGCCACAACTACTGAAGCCTGTGCACCTAGAAACCTTGCTCTGCAACGAGAAGCCACTGCAATCAGAAGCCCACACACTGCAACAAAGAGAAGCCCTCGCCCATCACAACTAGAGAAAGCCCGTGCGCAGCAACGAAGACCCAACACAGCCAAAAAAAATTTTTATTAATAATAAATAAATAAAATTAAAAAATAAATAGTTCCAAACTTAAAAGTTTCAAGAACAGTTCAAAGAGCTTCTGAACATCAAATGTAAAAATTTATTTAACAAAAGACACCATAAGAAAAATTCAAAGACAAGAACAAACAGGAAGAAGATATTTATTTTATACATATACACACACCAAAAACTGATTAAAATATAGAATACTATTGTATACTGTTGAATACTGTGGCAGACAGACTTTAAGGTCATCCCCATGAACCCATCTCCTGGTGTTCCTGCCTTAAGTGTGTACAATCAATCCCCTCCCCTCAAGTGTGGGCAAGACCTGTGACTTGCTTGTAAACAACAAAATACGACAAATGTGACAGGATGGTCATGCCTGTGCTTATGTTTTATGTATATGTAAGATTCCATCTTGCTGGCAAAGCTACAGAGACTCCCTTTCACTGACTTGGAAGAATCAAGCTGTCATGTTTTAGTAAGTGGGCATACTGGAGAAGCCACATGGCAAGAAACTGCAAGTAGACCCTAGGAAATAAGGGTAGCTTCCAACAAGAAAGCAAAGCCCTTAGTCTTGTAAATGCAAGGAAATTAATTCTGCCAATAACTTGAGGGAACTTACAAACAGTTCCTTCCCCAGTTGAGCCTCTGATAAGACTGCAGCCTCAGGTGACAACTGGACTGCAACCTCCTGAGATCCTCCCTGATCATAATATTGAACTAAGCTGTGCCCAGACTTCTAACCTAAAGAAACTACAATAATAAATGTGTGTTTAAGTAAGTACCATTTATGGTCACTTGTTAACACAGCACAGAAAATTAATGCAATTGTTGATTTTAAAATCATATAAAAATCATTACAAAAAAGATCAGCAATCCATCAGAAACATGGGGGAAATATATAAATATGCAAATTTGAGAAAAAATATGATGGTCAGTAAATATATTAAAAGATACTCAACAACATAAGTACTGAAGGAAATGGAAATTTTAGAAGTCTGGTGTTAATTGTTATTATTAAATATTGGTAAGGGTATATGGGAAGAGATATTCTTGTGTTGGTATCCATTAAAACTGGCTACTTTAGAGATTCCACTTCTAGGAATCTACCTAGGAAAAACATGTACACAGGAGAAATGTACTTTATCATTCACCTACTAAAAGATATTTAGAGTGTTTCAGGCTTCTCATAATTATAAACAATGCTGAAATAAAGTCATTCCCACAATTCCTGACTTATAAACCTGTGATTTTTTTTAAAAAGCAACATGCTTAGGGTAGGTGGACTCTTCTCCTAACCCTGGTATAAACCACACCTGCACTGAGCCAGGCGTTTCCTTCTATTAATGATTGCTTTAAGGGTAGGAAAGATTTTACTCCTGAACAAAAAAAGAGGTAAAAAATAAGGTATTCCTATTATTCCTGCCTTGAATATGGTTGTACAAAGTAACAGTGCTGGTAGCCCTGGCAGTCATCTATTGATCATGGGGTGAAAAGCCTCAGGATGAAAAGCCAACATGCCAAGAAGAATGAATGAAAGAGAAGAAAAATGGAAAAGCCTGAGTCCTTGATTGCTATTATTATTTTTTTAATATTTATTTATTTATTTGGCTGTGCTGGGTCTTAGTTGCGGCACGCAGGATCTTCGTTGAGGCATGTGGGCTCTAGTTCCCTGACCAGGGATTGAACCCAGGCCCCCTGCATTGGGAGTGCGGAGTCTTGACTGGTGGACCACCAGGGAAGTCCCTTGATTGCTATCATTGAGCCAGTTTACCAGCCCTGCAAAGACCTACTTATTGAGATAATTATTTTATTGCTTAAACTACTATTACTTAGGCTTTCTACTACTTGATGCCAAAAGTACGCCTGACTTCACACATAAAGAACTGTCATTATAAAATTAAAGAAAAAAAGTTCAATTTTCCTCTATTACTTACAACTATGTATATTGAAATGGAATAAATAAGTGTTTAAATTTAGAATTATAAAACTGACTTTTTTTTTTTTTACAAACTTCTTTATTTATTTATTTTTGGCTGCATTGGGTCTTCGTTGCAGTGTGCGGGCTTCTCACTGCAGTGGCTTCTCTTGTTGTGGAGCACAGGCTCTAGGCACGTCTGCTTCAGTAGTTGTGGCACACGGGCTCAGTAGTTGTGGCTCTCAGGCTCTAGAGTGCAAGCTCAATAGTTGTGGTGCATGGGCTCAGTTGCTCCGCAGCATGTGGGATCTTCCCAGACCAGGGCTCAAACCTGTGTCCCCTGCGTTGGCAGGCAGATTCTTAACCACTGTGCCACCAGGGAAGTCCCAAAACTGACATTTTTAAAGTTTACCTCATAGATCCTGATTTCACATTTTAGACAACTTTGTCACTTGAAAGTTTTGACTACACTATGGCTAACTTTCTAGATGAAGACAGAAAGATTTCACTCTTGGAAAAAAAATGTTTTAATATTTATTTATTTATTTGGCTGCGTGGCGTTTTAAGTTGCCACATGATCTTTAGTTGCGGCATGCAGGATTTTTAGTTGTGGCATGTGGGCTCTTAGTTGCATCATGTGGAATCTAGTTCCCTGATCAGGGATTGAACCAGGGGCCTCCTGCATTGGGAGCATGGAGTCTTAACCACTGGACCACCAGGGAAGTCCCCACTCTTGGAAAACTGAAGTTAAAAAATGAGAAACCATTCCTCAGCCACATTGCTAGGTAACAATAATGGCAAACTAATCAAATTTGACAAAATTAGCCAAAAAATTCAGAATATTAGAAATGTTATTTTCAATATAGATTTATATCCACTGTTGATAACAGTGAACCTGTCCCAAGGATATATTTTCTGTTTTATGAACTGTGCCATTGAGATATATCTTTTTCAGTGATAGTCATTATGAATCATACAGCAATGAACTTCAAACTAGGGGAAAAAAAAGAAATCACACCATTTAAATATTAGAACTCGGCACTTTCACTGCCATGGCCTAGGTTCAGTACCGGGTCAGGGAACTAAGACCCCACAAGCTGCGCAGTGAGGTCAAGTAAATAAACAAACAAACATGCACACACCTATTAAAAAAAAAGAATAGTATCAAATATTTAGCTGCCTCTATTTTAAATACTCCAAACTTGGACTAGGGTACAGCCAACCTATTAACAGAGAGTTCAATATGAACTTCTTGTATGTAACTCTCTCAGAAAGGAGTTATATAAAAGCAGTGACCAAAGCAATCAACATAACAATATAAACAGTTTGCATAGCCAGGTTTAATCAATAATCTACTAGGCACCTAATAAGTAAAAAAATACCGTCATCAATTGTTATCAGAATGTGTTCAACAAAAATGACAGTGCATGGATTTCTGTGAGATATAACTACAGCTAACATTTATTGAGAACTCATTACACTTCAGGCACTGGTCTAAAGTGCTTTAAATGAATCATTTTATTTAATCCTCACAATAACCCAGTGAAATATGTATTCTATTATTTCCATTCTATGAGTGATAAAACTGTGGCAGAGATAGTTAAATAACTTGCAAAAGCTCCCACTGCTAGTAAAGAGGACAAGCCTTGATCTGAAGTCTGGCAGTCTGACTCTAGCCCTACACTCTTCACCACGAAGCTACTGCTTTTTTTTCATCTCATATGTTCCTTACAGGAGGAAGCTTTGCGAAACCTCCAGAAGAAATACTCTTAGTCCATAAACTTCCACAGTTTATGTCCTGAGGATCTTCCATGGCATACAGTGTCCTATCCTCAAAGTTCTAGTTCTGCACCATATTCCAGCTGGTAACTAAATATATGGGTAACTTTCAGGAGGATGAAATTTCAAAATGGACCAACAGTATGCAGGGTAATATATGTGACATCAGAGTACAGGAAGATGAGGATTCTGAAGATGAAGAAATAGCATATTTTCCTTTTAAGTATCTTCAAATAATCTACATTAACTGACCGATAATAAAATCAAGTTAAAATTATCCATACCATTGTTTGATCGGTAAATTAATAGTAATCTCTTGCCAGTGTCTCTGAGCTTCATAATCACCAAACATAGGGGGCTTTCCAGCACCTAAGATGAAAGGTAAAAAAAGCAAAATAAAAATACACTTTAGTATATCAGTGATTTTATTTCCTTATGCAATAAAATCCTTATGAAAATTTTCTAAATTATAGAGATAGTATAGGTGGAGGAAAAGAACACAGAAGTTACCTAAAAAGTCAGAGAGATGAGGTCTGAATCCTAGCACTGCTAGCACACTGAGTGACTGTGTAACCCTGAGCAAATGACTTAACCTCCCTAAGCCTCAGTACATTACAAACAGAATCAATACTGTCACCTAAAGGACTGTTGGAATAAAGAAATTAATGAACATAAAATAACCTGTATAGTATCTGGCACACATAAACATTCAATAAATATTGTTAACATTAATTAGTTATTAACATTAGTTTTTTTTTTTTTTTTTTGGCCATGCTGCGCGGCATGTGGGATCTTAGTTCCCCAACCAGGGATCAGACCTGCACACCCTGCACTGGAAGCACGGAGTCTTAACCACTGGACCACCAGGGAAGTCCCTTAATTAGTTTTTAATTAATTAGTTGATAATACTAATCATAAGATATCCAAGTTTATTTTTACTTCATGAGAAAGACTGTCAACTATACTGCCCAATAAGTATCATAAAACAATAATAATAACAAATGTCTATATTTTACCAAGGGCTTTCACAAGCTAAGCATAAATAACTTAAGGTCAAGTACAGAACCAAAAACGGACTACATATTGCAAAGACATTGGTTAGGTCAGGCTTTGATGTCAAATGAGTTATATAAAAACTGCCAATTTATAGTTTTTTTTTTACTTCAAAATTGCAAATAAGGATAATGGATCTTTAATAACTAACAATTGACAGTGTCTACTACATGCCAAATACAACAATGGAGCAGTTATTATTATCATCCCTATTTTACAGCTAGCAAAACAGAGGCAATGGTCACCCAGGTAATGAATAGCAGAGTCTGGACTGGAACCCAGGCAGACTGGCTCCATAAGCCATGTTCTTGGTTCCTACTGTGTATTGCCTCACAACTTGGTTAAGGTAGGTTGTTAACCTTAAATCATTTTAAATGATATAAAGGTAATTCCATTTAGTAAATAGTAAACAACCACTATTTAGCTAGCAGTTGACTACAAAACTGTGAGAAGGCCCAAATAGGTACAGTACAGACACAGGTTTCTTAATCAGCAAGTGAAAATCACATATAGTCAAATATATTCATTAATCCATTGGGAAGGTGTGCCACATTGGTGAATGATATGTTATCAATCACCGAACTCTAACCCAGACGTTCTCCAGCTTTGGAACACTATATTAAGTAGATTTTTTTTGCATTTAACAGCTGTATTATACCACTATTCTTTAAATGCTAGCATCTCCACCCAAGGAGATACTCCCAGTATGAGATAATCATGGGAAAAGAAGGTTAACATCTCCAAAGCATATACACATTGAGTGATTGCCGCAAAAAATTACCCACAGTACAGGCACATGTATACACACAAACAAACCTACCCCTGTCTCTCTCTTAGAAAGTACCGTATCTTATTCACTTTTGCATTCTCAGGATGTAATTGCACCTAGCAGATTCTCAGTGAATGATGATGTAGGAAGGATGTCAATATTATCAGTATGATATAGCAAGGATTTTAAGTTCAAAAAGATTTGAATTTTTGAGTCCCTGATTTTCCACTTACTGAATGTGCAACACTAAGCAGTTTGTGATGGCAGACCAATTAATTATGCGAAGGCTACTTTAACACAATGCCCATATACTGGTTCTTGTCTCAAAACATCTTTAAGTTACTATCTGGCATTTTGAAATTCCAAGCCTCTGCTCATGCTGCTTACTTCCTCTCCCTATTCATACACCTCTTTTATCAACTCGTATCCAACCTTTAAGAACCATCCCAACTGCCAAATTCTCCACAAAACCTTCCCTTATAAATTAAAAACATACTGATCATTAATTATTGACTTCTTAGAACTAATATTTATTAAGGGCAAACTATAGACATCATGCTTATATATATTATTTTATTATTCATTACAGTAAGTCTAACAAGCAAGTGTTGAAATACTTATTTTCTTCATATTAGGCTAGGGATTGTCAGAGTGATTAAGGAAAATGAATTATTAGCAACTGCAGTAGTGAAAACTTTATTAAGTACTTAAGAGCAAAATAAAATGCCAAGAGCTTTAGATGTAACTCATTTGATCTGCAACCTATGATTTTACCAGCATTTTACTGATGAGGAGACTGAGACCCTGAAATTTTAAAATAACTTGCCCAGTGTCACACAGCCAATAAGACACAGCTAGTAACATTCAAACCCACCAGCGTTAAATCTCAATACCTGTGTCCTTGTCAGAGAGTAAACAGTAGAGCCATGATTTGAATAGGAAATAGAAGACAATAGCCATAACAAAAAATAAATACCAAACTTGAAATATATCAATTGTTTAGTGAATTGAAAACCCATTACCACAGTATCTCAGAGCTATATCTCCTCCTTCTGTTTAATAAACAGCATGTGAAAAAATGTAGAAATCAAAATAGGTAAGTCAAGTAGATTTTAAAAAGGAAAAAAAAATTATTTACTTCTCATAATACTTATATTTTCAGTATCATATATTTTGTCACATGATTATACTATTTTCTAATAGCTACCCAAATAAGAATTTTAATTCCAGTGGACATAGAATGTGATTTTCCCAGAGTTCACAGGAAACATATTGCTAGGCATATAGTACATACTTTGAGTTAAAACTTGCTCAGTTAACTGAACAGGAGGGGGGATTAACTTACAATTTTTTTAAAGAAGGAAAATAATTTCCCACTGAATTAACTGCATCTTTACGCGTGCACTTTATAGATGTGTGTGTGCTGTGAGGGTAGTTTCTCTTTTTGGTGATACAGCTGCTATCTACAGGGAGAAAGGAATTGATTTTTATTTTTTTTCTTTTGCTTTTGTTTGCTTGTTTTTGGCCCACTGGGATAATACCTATACAGTGGGCATAGGAAACTACTTAAGTCATAGAGGATCTTAAGTAGTTTCCTACACCCGAAAAAATCCAACTATCTAGATTTTCTGAAATTGCTCTAGACTTGGGGTCAGTGTGGAAGAATTTATTACCATTCTCTAACAAAGAGAAGAGTGGATAATGACTCTCTTCAGGGTTGAGAAACAAGTTTCTTTCCAGAGTCTGACCTACTTCAATAAATTCAGCTGACACTGGCTATGAAATTAGTACTTAAGTTTTTAAAACTGCTAAAGTGCCCTTAAAGCAACCCAGAAGAGCAACCCAACTGTACCTATGGGAGCTTCACTTGGAAAGGGCAAAATGGATTCCTTCTACTGTGATTAATTCTACAAATTCATTTACATGAGATTCAAAATTACATAAAGAAAACGTATTAATGTACATTTACAAAGCTTCAATTTTGTCTCATTCTTAGGAAAATGGGCTTAAGCACCACTTAAATGTTCATTTTATTAATTGCTGCACTATTCAGAATTATGTTAGAATTTAAAAAACAAGTAGTTTCTTTGATAACAATACATACTAATTGCCTTTACAATGAAACTTTAAACATTCTAAGGGAAGAGAACTTGGTTAAAATTTTCCATAATAATCCCCCTTTTATATATTCCTAGTGAGAAGAAACATTACAAATAACAATGGGTAAGCTGAGAGAAACTATACAGTATGTGCATTTCCAAAGAAGAAATAACGGACTAATACTAACCAAGCTCACCTGAGCTTCCTCACTCCAGTGCTTCCTAATTACAATCTTAAAACAAGAAAAACAGAAAGCAAACTAAAATAAGCATGTTAAAAGCAAACTATAACCAAAATAAGTATTTTAATTAATAGAGGGAAAAAATCTCAACGGAATCACAGATGTTACACTCATTCAGTAATCCTCCCAGCCTCCTCTGATATGGAAGTTCATCACACGTGAACACTAAATGTCACACTGTTTACGATGGAGTTGGGAACTCTGACAGAATCACCATTTTTCTTAGTATTTAGCATTTTTATTTTTCTCATCTGAAAAATGACAAAAATATATAACAACCACTTACAAAAGATGCTACAAATATTTTAATATGCAATAACAATACTCCCCTTACATAGTGATCCAAAAATACTCTTGTTCTGTTGACTTTCTTAGAAGACAATTTAAGAGTAAGGTTTAACTTTTTTGTTTTTGAAGCATAGTTGATCTACAATGCGGTGTTAGTTTCAGGTATACAGCAAAGTGATTCACTTATACATACATATATAGCTATTCTTTTTAAAATTCTTTTCCCTATAGATTATTACAAGATATTTAGTATTAGTTCCCTGCGCTATACAGAAGGTCCTTGTTGGTTATCTATTTTATATATATATATAGTAGCGTTTATATGTTAATCCCTAACTCCTAATTTATCCCTCCTCTCCCTTTCCCCTTTGGTAACCATAAATTTGTTTTCTATGTCTGTGAGTCTATTTCTGTTTTATAAGTAAGTTCATTTGTATCATTTTTTTTAGATTCCACATACAAGTGATATCATATTTGTCTGTCAGGCTTACTTCACTTAGTACGATAATATCTAGGTCCATCCATATTGCTGCAAACAGCATCATTTCATTCTTTTTTATGACTGAGTAATAGTCTATCGTACATATTCTTTAACCACTCATCTGTCAATGGACATTTAGGTTCCTTCCATTGTATATACTACTGCAATGAACACTGGGGTGCATGTATCTTTTCAAATTATAGTTTTCGCCAGATATATGCCCAGGAGAGGGATCGCTGGATCATACAGTAACTCTACTTTTAGTTTTTTAAGTAAACTCTATACTGTTAAGAGTAAGGTCTAAAATAAGTAACAGGACTTTCCTGGTGGCGCAGTGGTTAAGAATCCGCCTGCCAATGCAGGGGATACAGGTTTGAGCCCTGCTCCGGGAAGATCTCACATGCCACAGAGCAACTAAGCCCGTGTGCCACAACTACTGAGCCTGGGCTCTAGAGTCCGTGAGCCACAACTACTGAGCCTGCATGTCACAACTACTGAAGCCCGTGCACCTAGAGACCACGCGCTGCAACAAGAGAAGCCACCGCAAGGAAAAGCCTGCGCACCACAACAAAGAGTAGACCCCGCTCGCAGTAACTAGAGAAAGCCCGCAGCAGCAACGAAGACCCAACACAGCCAAAAATAAATAAATTAAATAAATAAATAAATAAATAAAATAAGTAACAGGAGTCCTGTTTTCAGATGAGGGAAGTAACTGAGTAAACTCAGACTTTAGGAGAGAAATGTTAGAATAAGTAATGTATGTAAGCCACAGGGATAGAAAAGTATTATATATGCATGTTGTCCTCTACTTGATTCCCATTAAGCATTTGATTATGTACACTAGTAATACTGAAATGATGTGATTTTTTAAAATTATTTAACCCTATACCCTGATATTAATTTAACTTTCTCTTGAGATAAAGAGTGCAAAGAAAATAATATATGTGTCAAAATTAGAAGACTAAAGGAAAATTAGAAGACATAGGATTGCAAACTAAATAACGATCAGGAGTAATACAGCCTGAAGTAAGAAAAGGGAATGACTACCCAAAGGAACAGTTATGGATTGAAAGCAAAGGTAACACAAATTACATATTTCATATGACAACTTTTAACTGGGCTTTTCCTCAGCCCTCCTTTATCCCATTCCAGCTACCAATTAACTCCCTCCTTCCACTCACTAACAAACTTCCTAAAAGCTGCTATGTCCACTTATTAACTCCCATTTAGTCCATTATGGTCTGGTAGTTAGGAAACTCACAATGGCATCCTAGTGATCCTTTGTCTATTTTAAATTTTCATTCTACTTGACATGTCTAGAACTTGACACTGTTGGCCAGTCCTTATTTCTTAAAATTCTCTAATTCCCCGGCTTCCAGGATAATAACTTCTCCAGGCTCTAATCTTACATGATTTCTTCTCAGTCTCCTTTAATCACTACCCCTTCTCTGTGAAGATGATCAGTGGTTAAACTCATTTTCTTCTGTACTACAGATGCTCCCAACTCTGTGGCTTCAACCATCATCTCTATCAACCTTTTGTAAAAATCAGAATAACCTGTGGAGCTTTAAAAATACAGATGAAACTAGTTTCCAGCAACATGGCAGACTCAGAAGGTCAGAAAAACACCTCCAATACAGGAAAAGTATGTATTTTTTAATTATTTATTTTATATATTATGCATGTACAATTTTAATATATGGCTGAATCAGCAGCAAAATAAGAGAATTCCTTAGAGGCCAGAAACAACAAAAAAAGCGTAGACCCAGAAGAGTAAGCATTTGTCCTGAGGGAATCCAATGATCTTTGGTGGCCTATACCCTAGGTACTGAAAAGCTCTATGCCATAAGTAAGGAGGCAAAGCCTGAGTACTTGAACAAGTAGGAATTCAGTGTCAGAAAAATCTCTACTAGGATTAAAACTACAAAGCCTTTGAAGAGATGGTGAAGATAGTATTTATCTCTGCCTTGGCTCTTGGTATTACAGGAAAAAAGAAGTCTCCCAAAAATTCCTAACCATAAGCCTGCACTCACCCAGTTTGGGGCCTGAATTCACATCAAGTATTTGCCAAAGGAACCTTAAGATGAGAATTTAGTTTGACTTTTGTTAAAAGTGCCTCAGGTGCCTGGGAGAAGGCAACCCAAACCCTCTGTGGAGAAATACACAGTAAACTGAGGCCTCAAAGAATTCCCACAGATAAAAGTTCTAAGTAACATGAGCTCACAATTTTAAAAAATCACTAAACTCATGAAGAAACAAAATAACATAAGCAAGAGTCAACAACAAACAACAAACTATGAAATCAGACTGCAGGTATTAGAATTTTCTGATAGGTAATATAAAATAAGCATGTTTAGTATGTTTAAAGATATAAGAGAAGACATTAAGAGTATGTTGAAGAACAAGAGACCTTCAGAAATGATCAAAAAGATCTGAAAAGGAAACAAGTAGAAGTTCTGGAAATTAAAAATGTAATAGTTGAAATTTGAAAACTCAATAGACAGGTAAAAAAAAAAACAGATTAAACACAGCTAAAGAGAAAAGTAATGAACAGGAAGACAGATCTGATGATTATACAGAAAGCAGTATGAAGAAACTATGAGAAGGGAAAGACAAGCAATTATGAGGTATAGAGCAAATGAAAAGACCCAACATAGTTTGAACAAGAAGAATAGAAATGAGAGAGATGCAATATCTGAAGAGATAACAAAATTATGAAGTCAATGAGGTGAAGAAACTGTTGTCTATTTTATTCTCTGCTATATCACCTACCCTTGGCATAAAGTGAGTGTCGTACACACACCGGCTGAACGGTTAAAAGAACAAAGATATAACATATATCTAACCAGAGTTCTACAAGGAAGAAAAAGTATGAAAAAAGACAGTTGGCTGAGCAGTTTCTAAACAGACACAAGGTACAATTCCTTAGAGTCAGAAATCCCAAAAAATCCTAAGATAAAATTTTTAATATTCACATGTAGATATACCATAGTGAAATTGCAGCAAGAGAGAAAAGACAAATCACCTACTAAGGAATAACAATTAAAATGACAGCTGATGTCTGAACATAAGCAACAGAAACTAAAAAACGATAAGAGAAGATTTTCAAAGTATTAACAGAAAATAACTGTCAATACAGAATTCCATACCCAGAAAAACTTTACAACAAAGAGCAAAATAAAGGTATTTTCAGACAAAAATGGAGTTTGCCAGCAACAGACTCTCACTGAAAAAAAAAATACCTCCCAAAAAATACCTCCCAGGAAGAAAGAAAATGATCTCAAAGGAATATGTACTATGTAAGAAGGAAGGGTAAAAAGAAAATGAGGGTAAAACTGGGTAACTATAAATTGTATAAAATAACAGTGACTAACATCTAAAATCATGAAGGAACTGAAATCCTAGGCAATAATACCATTTTAATTTGGGGCAGGAGGTGAAGATTTGTAACTAGAGTTAAAACATTCTAAGGTCCTAGTGTTGTTCAAAAAGAGGATATAAATATGAATTTTAGGTTTTGTTAAGTTAAATATGTATGTGAAAATCTCCAGAGTAAGCCCTGAAAGAACAAAATAAAGTATAGCTTCCAAATCAGTAGGGGAGAGAAAATGGAATTAGGGAGGGGAATTGGTTAGACATATTTAAATCATAGGGATTCAGAGGTAGAGGGTAAAAGAATAGAAGAAGATATACCAAGCAAAAATTAACCTAAAGAAAACTAGTAAAGCTATATTAATTTTATAGGAAATAGACTTTAAGACAAAAGCATTACTGTTAATAAACAGGGACATGACAATGATGTCATGAAATTCAAGTCACAAGGAAAAATATTCTAAATCACCTAATAATATAGATTCAAAATATTCAAACAAAAATTGACAGAACTACAAAAAGAAACTGCAGCTCTCTCAATAACTGGTAGATCAACTGGGCAAAAATCAGTAAGAATATAAAAAATTTGAATCAAAACAACTGATATTAAGTAAATGGATATATGCAGACTATTAAACTGGAGAATATATATTTTAAACCAAAAACAATTCCAGTCTTGAGTACTATTCCAGATTTTAGGAAAAGAGGGTATACTCCCTAATTCATTTTATGTGGCTAGCACATCCTTGATAACAAATCTGACAAAGGCATTTTAAGGAAGTAAAATTGTAGGCCAATTTTATTTGTAAGCATGGATGCTAAAATCATAAATAAAAAATTAATAAGTCAAATCTATCAATATACTTTAAAAAAAAGATAATATATCACAAATAGAGTTATTCTAGGAATGCAAGGTTGGTGCAATGCTAGAAAGAACAGAAACATACTCAATGGTAAATTAAAAGCATCTATTAAAATTAGGAACAAGAGAAAGAAGCCTGAATCACGACTTCTATTCAACACTGTAATAAGGTCCTAGAATTAAGAAGACAAGAAAAAGGAAATAAAAAGGGTAGGAAGTAGAAAAGAAGAAATAATACTGTCATTATTCATAGGTCACTTTATTTTACACAGAAGATCCAAAAAATACTTCAGAGAAATTATTAGAATTACAAGTTTAGGAAAGTTATCAAATATTAAAAAATAAACCACATTTTTATACCCCTGGAAAAAGCATTTAGAAAAGCAATTTTTTAAAAGATACCATCTACAATGGTGAGGAAGAAAAGATATTTAAGACACCTAGGAGTACATCTAAGAAAGGATGTATAAGACTTTCATGTAGAAAACTATAAAATTTTGTTGAAAGACATTAAAGAAGACAAATAAATGGAGAAGCATACCATCTTAATGAATCAGAAGCCCTACCTACTATGGTAATGATTGTCAATTCCACCCAAATTAATCAATAGTATAGAATATAATTCCAGTCAAAATCCCCACAGGGTTTTTCATAGGACTTTAACAATCTGATTTTCAAAAAAGACATATATGGGGAATTCCTTGATGGTCCAGTGGTTGTGACTCGGCGCTTTCACTGCCGTTCAATCCCTGGTCAGGGAACTAAGATCCCATCAGCCAAAAAAAAAGACACACGTGTGTACTAGCTTTCTATTGCTGCATAACAATTATTACAAAATTAGCAGCTTAAAACAATATTCTTTTGTAATCTAATAGTTCTATAGGTCAGAAGTCTGGGTGGGCATAACTTGGTTCTCTGTTCAGGGCTCACAAGGCCAAAATAAGGTATCAGCCAGTCTAGACGGTTACCTGGAGGCCTGGGGAAAGAATTCAGTTCCAAGTTCATTCAGGCGATTGGCTGCAGGTCTGAGGTCGCTGTATCTTGCTGACTATCAGCTGGGGGCTACTCTCTGCAACTAGAGGCCACTCCTATTCCTTCTCACATGGCCCCCTCCATTGTCAAACCAGCAAAAGTGCTGAGTCCTTATGATCTGAATCTCTCCAGGGTTCCCTTCTACTGTCAACTGGAGCAAGTTCTCTGCTTTTAAGGTCTCATGTGATTACAGTGGGCAAACCTGGATAATCCAATGCAATCTCTCTATCTTAAAGTCAATTATGTCATATGACATAACATAATCACTCCCAAATAGATCTCATCATTTTCACAGGTTCTAGGGATTAAGGCAGGACATCTCTGGGGGACCATTTAAGAAATTCTTCCTACTACAATATGAAAGAGAAAAGCCCAGAATAGCTCAGACACCAGTGAAGTGGAACTATCAGGTGGAAGAACTTGCCTCACAACATATCAAGACAAGGTAAAATTATAGTAATAAGACATGGCAGTGACGAACCAATGGATCAGAATGGAGAGCCAGAAACAGACCCTTGTGTGTATGAAAACCTGATACAGACAGAGCTGGTACTGCAGATTTATGGGAAAGGATGGACTATTCAACAAATGAGCTGAAACAACTGTTTTTATCCATGTGAAAAAGAAAAATTTTAATGGCTCCCTAACTTACATGTTATACATAAAGTTCAGTTCTAAGGAGATAAAGACTTAAACTGGAAGGACAAATCTTACAATTTTTGTTGTTGTTGTTGTGGGCCACGCAACGTGGCTTGCAGGATCTTAGTTCCCTGACCAGGGATTGAACCCACGCCCTCAGCATTGAAAGTGCAGAGTCCTAACCACTGGAACGCCAGGGAATTCCCAAATCTTGCAATTTTTAGAAGAAAATTTTAGAAAAATATCTTTGTGACCTAGAAGTAGGGAAGAATTTCTTAAAGATACAAAAGCACAAATCGTAAAGGAAAAAGATTGATAAATTTCATTATTTTAAAGTCAAAAACTCTTGTTCACCAAAAGACACTGTAAAGTGTGAAAAGATAAGCCATTACCTGGGAGAAGATATCTGCAACTTGTACAAAGGTTAGCTTCCAGTATACAGAACACATAGGAAAAAAACAAAAGCCAAAATATAGAATACATAAGAAAAAAACTAATATAAATGTACAAATGACATAAGCAAATATCACAGAGAAGGAAATACAAATGACTAATAAACACAAAAGTATGCTCAATCTTTTAGAAATGAAATTCAAAATAAATAAATGAATTCAGCAACGAAGGAAATTAAAATCACAATAAAATATCATTTCACACACTCCAGCCTGGCAAAAATTCAGAAGTTTAACACTACCAAATGCTGTGAAGAATGTGGAGTAATAGAAGCCCTCCCACTTGGGAAGTGCCTCAATACTAGAAAGGCTCAGAATAGACCACCCACATAAAATTGGCTCTAGGAATTGGCACAAATGATTTCTGGTTCATCTCTTGCACTTGCTTTGTTCTAGCTCTGAGGTTAGGCATGAGCTTAAAGAGAAATTGGACAAAATACGATCTGCCTACTTTGATTCTAGCCAAGAAAAAAGAAGTCCTGCTATTGGCCCTGCCAAGGTCACCACCAGGCTGCACTGGAGTATGAAGCTAGAAACTAACTCTAATAACAAAGTGTTCTCTGTGACCAGCTGAAGATGGATTTATGTGTTCCTGTGCCCCCAGCCAAATTGCATCTCCCAGAATTCCCGCTTTTTTATATGACTAAAATGCACCCAAATCTTAACATAACCAAAAGAGAATTCATTACCTTCCCCCACTGAATCTGCCCTACCTCTCAGTTTTCAGTCTCAGTATCTCTAAACTTAGAAACCAGACTCATTCTCAAACTTTTCCTTCTTATTTATCCTTGCATACAATTAGTCATTAAATTTTGCTGATTTTTACCTAATGTGGCTCTCAAACTTAGTCACATTTTTACCTAATATGGCTCTCAAATTTAGTCACTTAGTCCAGGCCCTCATCATCCCTTTCCAAGACCATTGAAACCAGCTATGCGTAACAACTTCAAATAAGCATTATAAACATACATGAGGCCACTGCACATAGATGGTACCATCAGTCTCTACACGTTCTACTCCAAACACCATGCTGCCTCTAAAGCTGTCTTCTTAAAAAACAAATCTGATTATGTGAATTCCCGGCTTAAAAACCTCTATTGCCCAAAAGATAAATCCCTCACATGTTACTTTGGCTCACAGTCTGCCTCAAATTTATTTCTGCCACCCCATCTCTTACTGTTCCACTTACCATGCACCCTGTATTCCAGTCACACCTACATCCTCACCAAACCTCAAAGAACTCTCATCCCTTGGTCATGCTATTTCCTCGTACTGGAATACTCTCCTCACCTCCTTTTCTGCCTAGTAAAATTCTTCCCTCCCGTTTAGAACAAACTTTAATGTTATACAGCAAATCCCCTAGACACTAATGAGTTCCATTCCAAGAGCATGTTCGTTAAGTCCAACAAAGTTAGCCTAGGTACCCAACTAACACAACTGGCTATATAGTACTGTACTGTAATAGGTATAATACTTTTCACACAAATAATACATAAAAAGCAAACGAACACAAAAAATAAAGAAAACATTTTTAATCTTACAGTACAGTACCTTGAAAAGTACAGTAGTACAGTACAACAGCCGACATACAGGGGCTGGCATCGAGTGAACAGGGAAGAAGAGTTACTGACTGGAGGACGGAGAGGAGGTGGGAAATGGTAGAGCTGAAAGATCGTCAGCAACAGGAGACAGAGGGCAAGCTGCAATTTCACTCAGCCCTTACGTTGACGGCACAGGTTCTGGTTCCTTGCTGGATTCAATTCTACCTACCCTCTTGAAAAAACAATCCAGTGATGTCTGGGCAGTAGCTCTTTTTTTCTCGTCATAGATGACACGGTAGCACTGAATTGCATTCTGTATGGCTGCTGCAACCTTCGTGTACCGTTCTACGTTCGGGTCCTGTGCCTCAAAACTAACAGTGCCTCCTCAAATAAAGAAAATCCCCTTGCCACTTCCTGCGTCGTGAATCTCTTCGGTTCTTCAGTTACTTCTGCTTCCTCTTGTCTCTCTTCGTCCTTTCTCTGGGCCTCCAATTCCTGGCACTTCTTAGCAGTACCAGCTATGTCACTGCTGCTTTTACGCTTGCTTCTGGACATTCTGGGCTTGAAATAAAGATACTGTACTATACTCTATACAGTACTGTACAGTAAGGTACACAAAAGCACAGCCACTTGTAGAGGATGCATACACGTGACAAGGTACGCCAGTCACGTGAACTTACATGACTGGACAGGCGAACACACGTCCGCATCTTTGAAAGTTCACAATTTGAAGGTTCGTATGTAGGGAACTTACTGCATTCTAAGCCTTTCTTATCTGAATTAGAAGTCCCTTGTGCTCCCAGTCTACTTGGTTTATACCACACTATATTTTAATGTAATATATATCTACATGTCTGCCCTACCCACTAGACTGTGAACTTCTCTAGGGAAGTAAAAGTGTGATTCTAAGACCCAATTACAACATTTCGGGGGGGGCGGTTTCCCACACACATCCAGCAAGCAATTTTCTGGATACCACCTGGGTATCCTATATCTCAACTAAATTCTGACATTATCTACCTGGAGACAGCATTAGATCCCATAAGTTATGGGTTCAGTCCTACAAGACTGCATCCCACACCCCACCCCCACTTCAGACACCACTGTCAAGACCTACTGCCTACAGGTTGCAGGTTGCCCCCTCCAACTCAGGGTGTCAATGGCAAATCCAGGTTATCACACGTACTTCTGACTGACAGGCTATAGATCAGAGGTACCCACAATCTCCTCTTTAGGTTCGATCAATTTGCTAGAGTGGCTCACAGAACTCAGAGAAACATTTTTCTTAACTAGATTACTGGTTTATTATAAAAGGATGTAAGTTGGGAACAGCCAGATGGAAGAGATGCATAGAGCAAGGTGTGGGGAAAAGAGAGCAGAGCTTCCATGCCCACTCCAGGCATGCCACTCTACCTGCATCTCCACGTGTTCACCAACCCAGAAGTTCTCCAAATCCAGTCCTTTTGGGTTTTAATAGAGGCTTCATTACATAAGCATGACTAATTAATTAAATCACTGGCCATAGGCAATGATTCAATCTCTAACCCTTCCCCTCCCCTCCCCAGAAATCAGGGGGTGGGATTGAAAGTTCCCACCCTCTAAGCATAAGGTTGGTTTGCCTGGCAACCAGCCTCCATCCTTAAGTGGGGGACCCAAAGCCACCTCATTAACATAACAAAAGACAACTTTATCATCTCACTTAGAAAATTCCAGCAGTTTTAGGAGCTTTGTGCCAAAACCACAGATGAAGATCAAATATATATGTCTTATTATGAATCACAATATCACAGGTACTTACCATGTATTATTCTTGGTCACCCTAAAGACCAGACCTAAAGATATGATCACCAGCAAGGCCTATTTTTGCTGCACAGCAGACACTCGATAAACATTTTGGAGTTAAATGATCTGATGTCAGGATCAAATGAGAGAACAGTTATGAACCACGAATGTGCTGATTATATTCCTACATTACCAAAAATAAAGCACAATCCATACATATTATCTCAATCCTCACAACAACTCTGTTAAAGTACATATTAATATTCATACTTTGTAGAAGAGGCACACAAGTTCATGGAGATTAAGAACCTTCTCCAACATCAGGCAGCCAACAGGTGAAAGAACTAAGATTTGAACCCAGGCCTATGGCTGCATTCAAGTGATTTTACTTCCTCAATATTCCTTAAATTCATTTCTCCATCTTTCAACTGACTGCCTTAGTTCAAGACTTCTTTCTCAGAGGCCAGAGAGCAGAGTTAAAGCACTGACTCTGGAATAAAATAACTATATTTGAGTCCCAGTTGTCATTTATTGGTTGTCTCATTTTCCACTTGTAAATTAGAGATAATACCTATCTTCAGTGGTGTGGTATTAAGGAAAATGCTCAGTGTCTAGCATTTGGTAAATACTTAAAAAAGAGTAGCTCTTACTTCTATTATTAAGATTGTCTCATTTGCCTCTTTACACCCAACCTTCTTGCTACAATCATTTTTTATTACAATGAAAGTTATTTTTCTAAGACACAAATAATTTCCCGAGCTAACTGTATAGCCAAACCTCTAGCCATCCCTCCCCATCCTTTTCGTTCCTTCTTTTTATGCTATCCAATACCAAACACTTCTAACCATGCTCTCATGCCATCTACCATGTCTTTGCACATGTTCTGCTGTCTAGAATATCTTCCCCATTTCATTTGCCTAGCAAATTTCAACTCAACCTTCAAACCCTGAACTCAAAAATCATCTTCTCTGAAAAGTTTTCTCCAGTGCATCCTGATCACTCATTTCTCTATGTTACCTTTGAACCTCACACATACTTCAACATTATAATTATCACATTGTATTGTGACTACTTATCTACTAAAATGTGGACTCTTTAAGTGCTGGAGCCATTAAATATTTAAGTATTCACCTGGAATTTCTAGCACTTAGCATAATGCCTGGAACATGAGAAGTATTAAATAAACACTCACAAGGTTAAATTTAATCCCATCCCCAGCCTCCAGGACCACACTCCACCAATTCCTCCTCCCTTTCTCTCACATCGTCCCCAATCTTGTTCTCCACTGATCTCTTCCTTTCAATGTAGTAACATGCCTTCTCTACCCTAAACAAACAAAAAAGCCTCTTTTGATTCTGCTCCCTCTTTGAAGTACTAGCTCATTTCTCTCTTCAATGCCTAATAGATAATTGTTTCTCAACCTGTCATCTTCCCAGTTAAAACACATCTTTGTTTTATCATTATCACAAAGCCCATGCTTCTATTTAGCTCTTATACAAATTCTATTTATTAGAATTAGATGCTTAAGTGTATTTTCTTGACTACACCAATAAAACTTAAAATTCTTCTCTGTCCCGGTCAGAAGACTATAAATTATTACCAAAAACTAAAAACCTCAAAAAACAAACAAGAAAAATGATTCAAAAAATTATTTACCTATCTTAAATGAAAAATGCATTACTGGGGCTTCCCTGGTGGCGCAGTGGTTGAGAGTCCGCCTGCCGATGCAGGGGACACGGGTTTGAGCCCTGGTCCGGGAGGATCCCACATGCTGCGGAGCAACTAAGCCTGTGCTTCACAACTACTGTGCCTGCCCTCTAGAGCCCGTGCTCCGCAATGAGAAGCCACCGCAATGAGAAGCCTGCACACAACGAATAATAACCCCCGCTCACCACAAATAGAGAACGCCCGCATGCAGCAACGAAGACCCAATGCAGCCAAAAATAAATAAATAAAAATAAATATATTTAAAAAAAAAAAATGCATTACCTGAGTAAGAATTAAGAGAAACTGTCCACCGTACTGTTAGTCCTAGTAAGACAACAACTGTCATCAAGTAGCATTTCTCCATATTTCTTCTCAAATTTAGGGAGAGGAAAAATAACAGGACCAATGCTGGAATACTTTTAACACACAGTCAATCACTTCTTTTCTTGATCAGAGAAATGTTATCAATTCTTTGGAATTAGGAATTTGAGAGGATTTTAAGTGATGCTTCGTTTCCAGTCAAATACTGATTTTTATGTCTATGAAGAAGCAGCCTGCAGGAAAAAAGAAAAAAGATACCAAGAGTTAGCTGAGCATAGTACCTACAACAACAAACCCATTAAACCAAGTAGAAAGATGGAGAAGTGGAATGGAGATGGAGGCGGGGAATCGAGGAAAGGGGATAATTTTAAGTTCCTTATCCCCTAGTCCTCTAGTTGGGAAATGTACCTCAAAAGGTAGCTCTCCCTATTAAATGTGACTCAATATATCTAAATATATAGTAAGGATCTGCTCTCACAAGGAAATATTTCTGAGTGAAGAAAAACAACAGAGATATGTAGATAGTAGGTCAGTTCTAAACAGAGAATTTTTACCTACAGGTAAAAACAAGACCACAAAGACAAACAAAGGGGTGATTTTACCTTTGGTGTAGACAGAAAGAGGACTTTTATCTTTATGTTCAGCTTGAGAAAATCTTCCACTAAAGTAATTTATGTAGTTTGATTTTTCTTTTCTTCCAATATATACTTGAACTAACTACACCAACTTTCCATTCTAGAGAATGAACCTTTGTAAGAATCAATAATAGCCCCAACTCTTAAGAGAAAACACAAAAGCAGTAAAATACAATTAACCACTTACATGCTTCATTTTTTTTTACTTTTTCCCTATTGGGTCGGGGTTCTAAAAGTTCAAAGATTTGAAAAATCATGGGCCGTTTTAACCACAGGATATAATTTAATTTACATATATTCAGAAAAATGCAATTAATATATAAATGAAAAATTTAGGGAAAAATTGGCATATTCTACCTACAGGTCAAAAAAGTATTTTCTTACTTAAAAATAGCAAGGGACAACTCTAGAACTAATAAGTCTAGCATCTCAATCAGGTAGAATGACTCAAAGCATTTAATAAGGCTATGTGACTATATTATTCAAATTTGGTTTACACAAATTCCCTTTTTCTTTCCTCCCTCCTACTGCATCCACCTTTGATCATTCCACTGTTCATTAGAAATTCTACCGCAGAGGCAAGGTAGGAGGAAAAATTAAAATTAAATCACTTTCCGATGTTTATTTCAGGTTTGACACAGTTTATAGGCCATTATAAACTTTTCAAATCCTTTTTTAGTCTAACTCGAAAAGCCCCTTTTAACAACGCATTGCACTATATATTTCAGAATTGCATTACAACACTCTATTTTCTGCTGAGATATCAAGTTTAAAATTGACTTTACAAATGCTAATTCCTGGATTTAAAAATACAGCTTAACTAATATTCCATCTTGGAAATTTAAATCACTAATACAAACAAGTTAAATCAATAATCCACAACATGTAATAATCATAATAAACTTTAAAAGAACATAATGCTTAACTAATAACATGCTGATCAAGTTTTTTTGTTTTCTGGCCGCACCGCGTGGCTTGCGGGATCTCAGTTCCCCAACCAGGGATTGAACCCAGGCCCCCGGCAGTGAAAGCAAGGAATCCTAACCACTAGGCCACCACGGAACTTTTCTGATCAAGTTTGTTAAAAGCACAAAGATGGGGCTTCCCTGGTGGTGCAGTGGTTAGGAGTCCACCTGCCAATGCAGGAGACATGGGTTCGAGCCCTGATCTGGGAAGATCCCACATGCCGCGGAGCAGCTGAGCCCGTGCACCACAACTACTGAGCCTGCGCTCTAGAGCCCACGAGCCACAACGACTGAAGCCTGTGTGCCTAGAGCCCGTGCTCTGCAACAAGAGAAGCCACCTCAGTGAGAAGCCCGCGCACCTCAACAACAACAAAAAAAGAGTAGCCCCAAGTAGAGGAAGCCCGCGCACACCAACAAAGACCCAACACAGCCAAAATTAAACAAATAAATTTAAAAATAAAAAAAATTTTTAAATTAAAAATAAGCACAAAGGTGGAAGAGCTGACAGATGAAAGAATCACATCCAAAAAGATCTGGACAACATCTATGATGGACCAAATCTAACTCCAGAAATTACAGGGATAAATTCAAATAAATTCAAAGTTCTGCACTTAAATGTGAAAAAAACAACAAAAATCAACTGCTTGAGTATTTAAAGGGAGGCAAAAGATAACAGATGATAATTATCAGTTCTGTATGGATGCAGAACTGATGACCAATATTAGATTAAATATTAGAAAAACTTTTCTAACAACTAGAGCCGTCCAAAAATTAAATGAGCTTCTTCTTGAGAAAGGAGTTTCCCTTTGAAAGGTTCAAGCAGAAGCTAAGCAACAACCTGAAAAGAATATTTTAGAGTGGAGAACAGATAACTAATTTCTAAACTGTGTTTTAAATCTGATTTTGGATGCATATTATGTATCTAAATTAATATAAATCCTGACAGTACAAAAGATGATTTCGTCTCTCAACATGTCCTAATCCCCAGTAAGTGACAAGTATTGCCACTTTTGTAGGGTTTCTTTAATGAGTAAAATGGGTAGGCCTTCACATCCTCCACAAGTGGCTCATGTTAGAAACTGAAGGACATCAAAAACATCTCTTCCTGGGCTTCCCTGGTGGCGCAGTGGTTGAGAGTCCACCTGCCAATGCAGGGGACACGGGTTCGTGCCCCGGTCCGGGAAGATCCCACATGCCGCGGAGCGGCTGGGCGCGTGAGCCATGGCCACCGAGCCTGCGCTCCGCAACACGAGAGGCCACAACAGTGAGAGGCCCGCGTACCGCAAAAAAAAAAAAAAAAAAAAAAAAATCTCTTCCTGGCATCTATTAAGCTTAGAATAAAATCCAAGTACCTCAGCCATAAGATCCTGCCTACCTCTCCGATTTCATCTCCTCCCACTTTCCCCCAAGTTCTTCCCTCTTTCTAGAACCTGCCCATTTCATTCATACCTCAGTTCCTTTCCAATTCTATTCCCTTTGCTTGGAACGCTCTTAAGTCAGCTCACTGGCCAATCTTTTGTCATTCAGCTTATACCTCAAGTCATCCCCTCAGAAAGTTTATCCCTGACCACCCTTACTAAGGTTTCCACTTCTTACTGTTTGTACCGTTACCTTCTTTTATTTTCTTCCTAATTCTTTTCACTATCAGAAGTTATATTTTCACACAACATGAAACAATCTCACAAACATAATCTTGAGTTTAAAAAGCTAGACACCAAAGAATGCACACCATATGGTTCCATTTACAAAAGGCTCATAAATAGGAAAAACTAATCTGTGGTGTTAGAAATCAGAAAAGAGGTCACCTTTGGGGAGGAAAGGAGATGGCGATTGGGAGAGGTCTCCAGGAAGGTCTTCTGAGAAGATGCTGTGAATGTTGCTTCCTGATTTGAGTGGTGGTTAAAAGAAGTGCTTACTTAATGATAAATCAACTAGTTACAATTTATGATTTGGGTACAGTATTTTCTTGTATATGTTATATTCCAATTAAAAAGTATAAAGGAAATTACATTTATTTGCCAACTAGAATATAAGCTCCAGGCAAGTAGGGATCCTCCTACCTTAGTCGTGGCTGGGTTCCCTGCGCTTAGAACAATGTTGGCAGAAAGCAGGTACTCAAAAAGTATTATATTTGCTGAATGGAGATCTTCGTGTGTGAAGGGAAGTACCTAATTTTACTGAGTCCTTTATGGTTAAAGATATTCTGTGAGACTTTTAACCGATCTCTTCTCCTTGCACAGTAAAAAGGGTTATTACTTTTCCCATCTGTAAAGCAAAGCAAAATAACTTCCTAACCCATCCTCGCGCCACGAAGTTGCCACGCGGACAGCAGAGGAGTTTTCCGTCCTACGTTGCCCCAAGGGTGCGTCTCGACAGAAAAAAAAAGTCTGCCGTCCACGTCCCAGGGCCGAACTTGCTCCTTTCAGCCTGAAAGGTGCCTCCCCCAGGTGGACACCACAGCCAGGGACTACTGCTATCCCAGGTGAGCACGTCTCGCCAAAGGGACCCCTCCTGATGTGTCTCTCCCTTTCTCCGGCGGGCCAGACCCTCAGGACCGCAGGAACAAGGGTGCCAAGCCGCTCCAGCCCAGGGTCCCCCCACCATCACCGCGTCCCCCAGCCGACTCCCAAGCGAGCCTGCGGGCTGGTCTGCGGAGGCCTCGCGTGCCGTTCCTCTGAGCTAAGCGGTGCCGGGAGCCGGGCCGCCAGCCCCAGTCTCTCCCCACCCCGGCCGGGCGCCCCAGAACAGCAGTGACCCTTACCCCGCAGCCCGCGGAACGCGAGGATTCGCGCCGCAGCGGGTCCCAGGAAGGCGCCTGCGCGCTCGCCCCCGCGGTGGAGGGCCCTGCCGGCCTTCCTTCCGCGTCCGCGTGGTCGCGCGCCGCCCGCGTGCCCTGCGCGGGAGCGAGCCCGTCGAGCGTGAGGGGAGGGGCGGGGAAAAGGCGCGGAGAGGAGGCGGTCGGCTTTGGAGGCGGAGCCCCAGCGGCTGGAACCCGAGAGGCCTGGTGTCCGGGTGAGGCTTGGGGCAGGTGGAAAGCCCCTTGCTCTTCTTTCCTGGGATCTGGGCCAAGGCCTGAAAGGCTGCTTAGTCCACGGATTCCTGTCAGGGGCGCGTCCTGGCTCGCTTCCCACAGTGAACAGCCTCATGGCTAGTCCTGCTTTACTTTCCTCAAGCTACATGCCTGCGAAGAAGAAGGTATTAAGGCTGGGAAGTCAATTCATGGAAGAAAGAGTATTGAACGTACAGCCATCATTTTTTTTTTTTTTTTTTGCGGTACGCGGGTCTCTGACTGTTGTGGCCTGTCCCGTAGCGGAGCACAGGCTCCGGACGCGCGGGCTCAGCGGCCATGGCTCACGGGCCTGTGGGATCTTCCCGGACCGGGGCACGAACCCGCGTCGTCTGCATGGGCAGGCGGACTCTCAACCACTGCGCCACCAGGGAAGTCCAACGTCCAGCCATTTTTGAGAGACTGTTGGTGATGCAGAAGAGCAGCCCTGCCCTCCAGTAGCCACCACAATCCCCATCAGTCAGCTTGGATCACCTGTGCCCAAACTTGCAAATAATAACCACATTCCCTTCCTTTAGTCAAAGAATGCCCTCATATCCCCCTTCTGAATCTTGCCATTCTGTAAAAGCCAACCCCTCTGTAACCCGTAACTACCAGCAAATATTTGGCTTTAGCTATGGCTTTATACTAAGTGGATCTGAACAACTCTGGATCTCGGTTTCTTCATCTATGAAATGAGTGAGTGGGCTAGGTAAACTTCCAAAAATAAAATTTCATCCTACTATGTTTAAAAGACCATCGGCCCTGGAAATATGAAGAAATATGGCCAAGTCCCTGACCTCTAGAGATTTAATTCTCATTGGAAAGTCATTTTCATGCATAAAAGTATAGAAGAACAGATGCTAAATGTCAGATTACTGGTATATGCTTTAAGTACTGTAGGAGTTCAGAGAAGAGGGTTCACTGTAAACTAAGAACTATCAGGAAATGCTGTCCTTGGAGAAGTCAGCTGAGCTCTGAAGGAAAGCCTGGGCCTTCATAAGCCAGGAGGATGGGAGTAGGACTCTAGACAAAGGAAATGGTTCAAGCCAAAGTTGTAGCGGTTGAAAAGTGCAGAACATTTCCTCCAGTTGAGATGGTGGGTGATGAAGCTGGAAAGGACTAATTGTGGAGAGTTTTGAATACCAGGCTGTGGTGTTCAGAATTTATTCAGTGATCAGTAAGGGACCATTGAATGACTTAGCATGTAATGGCTTTTAGCAAGTGTACAGTAAAGTGTTAGAGAAAATTTTAAGTAGTAATAAGGGATAAGATAAATCAGAGGTAGAAGTAGAAATCTTTTTAGTAGTCCATGCATGATTAGACAAGAGCCAGGACTGAGATGGCAATAG
The DNA here is from genome assembly GCF_000442215.2 of Lipotes vexillifer. NCBI lineage: Eukaryota > Metazoa > Chordata > Mammalia > Artiodactyla > Lipotidae > Lipotes > Lipotes vexillifer. The sequence goes on along the minus strand of NW_006791298.1, from coordinate 2,956,705 downwards.
TGGAACTGGAAAGGAAGAGATCAATGCCAAAGGAGGAATATACAGGTCTTGGTAACATAGTAGATATGTAGAAGTGAAACAAAGGAGAGGGGAAAGTCAAGCATGGCTCCCATGGTGTCAAGTCTGAATTACCAGAAGAACTGAAAGATCTAGAGAAGGCTGAAGGAGAAACTGGCTTGGAGGGAAATATGATGCATTGTATTAAGTGTGAGGTGACTGACGTCAAGACAACAAAGCAGTAATATTCAAGTACCAGTTTTGAATCAGAGCCCAGGAAAGAAGTTGGGGCTGAAGATAGAGATATGAACATCTTTCATTTGGCTGAAGAAACATGGAGACAGTACAAAAAGAAAATAGACAACCATACTTGAGTACACACATATTTAAGGCCAAGAGGAAAAAGGCAAGCTGATGAAGGATATTACGTGGGTAGGAGGAAATCCAGTACATCACAGGATCATAAATATTAAGCATCTTGTGAATAAGAACTGTGTTTGGCAGACCAAAAATCATGTTTTAGTAAATCTAATTGGCTCTGTCAGTTGTAAGAAGCACCACTATTTTATGCACCACTGAGAGAGAAACAAAAGTTACCATCTAAACTTACTATGATTGTAAAACACATATAATTTCAGAAATATCAATACATGATAAAAGATGTATCTTCAAATGATGACAGTTGGTATCAGTCTCTCCTTTCTGCCTCCCAACCCAATAGCTTCTGACACAGTATTTAGAACAAAGTTGATGCTTAAAATGTTCATTGAATAAATAGTGGAAGGAACGTCAAAGCCTCTAATTCATACCTGAACTACCCCACCACTACACTTATATACCTACTCCTGCTCT
>NW_006791298.1:2942506-2955846 GCF_000442215.2 Lipotes vexillifer | reverse complement strand
CCTGCTCTTCCCCTCCACTAGGTACTATCACCTCTGAATGTCCAGTGCCTATATATAATAGATGCTCAGTAAATGCGTTTTGAATGAGGTCATTAGGGTAGAACCGAATTCATTATGACTGGTATCCTTATAAGATGAGGAAATTTGGCAACGGACATGCCCACGAGCAGAGGACAATGTGAAGACATGAAGATGGCAGTCTACAAGCCAAGGAGAGAAGTCTCAGAAGAAACCAACCCCACTGACACCTTGATCTCAGACTTCTAGCCTCCAGAAGTATGAGAGTATACACTTCTGTTGTTTAAGCCACCCAGTCTCTGGTTTTCTGTGTGGCAGCCCTAACAAATTAGTATATACCTTATCAAAGGTACTCTGAATACTCAATGTACTAGGCAAACTTCCTCACACAAATCATACTTTTATAGTAGTTTCTAGTCCCGTCCCCAGATCATTTCCACTTATTAAGAAAACAAACCCTTTTCTATATCAAGCCCAGGACTTCCCTGATTCTAGGTGAAAACCATTCATCTGATCATAGCTGTTTTCTGAAATATTTTTTCTTCTCTGTACATCTTCCTCAATTGACCCTTATATGTCATTTGCCACTCTTCTGAAATCTCCAGGTTTCATCATACCTTTGCCTACTCCAGGGAATAGGTCCACCTAAGCAGCATAGAGTTAGAGTGAACCTCCAAATTTCCATATAGCCATTGGCAAAATAGTGTTCTCTTTTATATGCTAAAAGTTGTTCATATCCAATTCACTCGATCCTCACAATAACCCTGAGAATGGTAGAACAGGTATTATTATCCTTTTTGGACATACAAGAGAACTTGACATCAACATTTCCCAAAGTATGTTCCACAGAACTGTCATTCAGTGTGATACCTATTGTCAAAGAAAACAAAAGGTAAAAGAAAAGTATGGGGACCATCTTTTGATACAGAGATAAGTTTGAAAACAATGGGTTACACAAATCTAAAAAAGGATTCTTTACTCCAGGTTTTCTCAGGGGCTTTTGTGTGTTACTGTAAGTCATGACTCTCCAAGAGCGTACAGAATTTTCAGACATTAACCATGAAATCCTATCCCCACACCCCAACCCAACTCTGACACCCCACCGTACAGCATGGTTCATGAAACACACTTTTTGGAAATGCTGGTTTGAGACATTGTGTAATTTCCCTAAGAAATACAGCAAATAGATGTCAGGACTATAATTAAACATGAATCTTAGTTACTTTCATTCATTTTCAAGTCATTTTCATTTTTTGCACCTCTAAAAAAAGACAAAATATTGATGAAGACTGTCCTTAGTATGATTATGAACTTTGAAAATCAAATTAATTATAAAACAAAATTAAGTGGAAAAAAAATAAATCCCCCAAAACCAGAAATAGAATGAAACAAAAGAAATTTGGATACAATGTGTATCCAGTTGGTGGCTCAACTACACAGAGAATAAATGTTCCAAGTGACTTTATTATTTCTTCTTTTTTGGCCATGCTGCGTGGCTTGAGGGATCTTAGTTCCCCAACCAGAGATCGAACACAGGCCCCCAGCGGTGGAAGTGTGGAGTCCTAACCACTGGACAACTAGGGAATTCTCCCAAGTGACTTTAAAACACTGTAATTAAAAAAAAAAACCCATGATGTACCCCAAGTGCAATATACCCTAAGAAAAAAAAGATCTGTTAAAAAAAAATTAAATGATTGTTGTTAGTAACTCATGTTGTTGGCATTAGGATTAGTGTTATTATTTTAAGACTACTGTATGTGTAAAGTGGGGTATAGAAAATGAAGATTTATGTGGTATTCAAACTCTACCATCCCGGTATTTTGATACCAGGATTCTTGGTGTGGGAAAGGAGTAAAAGGTGTAAGATAGAAGTTAAGTATCAATATGGACTTATGATTTCTTTTACCTAATTACTGAAGAGAAAAAAGGGAGGGAGAGAGGAGAGGGAAGGAGGGGGGAAAAGGGAGGGAGGGAGGGAGGAAATATTTCCTAGTTCTTTTTACTGAAAAGACTAAAAACAAAGACCAATTCAATAACAACGAGCATCCTTAGCATACAGACTGTAGTCTTGAAACACCATTGCTACTAAAAAGGAAAGGGAGATCACAGGAGACGTAGCTAATTACAGGTTTGGAAAAGAAATACATAAAAATAAATCTGGAAACTTTTGTTCACCAGGTATCAAGGAAACTATCAAAGACTACTGGGGTCAATGTCAGAAAGACTCCAGAGCCGCCTTGAAGAGACTCCCGAGGGCTACGGATGGGACACACTGAGCATCAGTAAGCATAATAACTACAATGGATTGAAACACATCAAACGTGAATTGTCTGTCACATTGTCCATGCGCTCGTAAAGATACTTTAAAAAAGGAAAAGGTCACCAATGGAGGAAGCTAGCAAACCACTCATTATTTTGAAAACTGGTAAATAAAGAAAAAGAATCAAGTAGTTATTCTGTCTTTGTTATATAAATTATTCCGGTGGGTAGCCAAATAGTTGATACGGGAAGGATTCTCTTTATAGAGTATTCAACTTACCTTTCTCTTCCCTCTCCCCCTCTTCCTTCCTCTCCCTTCCCTCCCTCTCCCTTTTTACACACACACACACACACACACACACACACACACACACGCACACACGCACACGCACACGCACAGAATCACCCTTGTTTCAAACCACCAAATAGCCTTATAGATGAGATGAACTGTTTTGGGAACTTCAGAAACTAAGCCCCTATTTGAAAGAGACCAAGGTGGAATCAACATAAAACTGCATTATCTGCTGTGAAAGTATAATTATTTAAATTTCTTTACTGCTTAAATGAAGCTAATCAAGTTCATCTATAATTACTTATGGATATATTCATTTATTCAACAAATAGTTTTTGAATAAATAACCTGCCCTTAAGGTGTTTATAGACCAGTATTGTATACAGCCCAGGAGAATATAAATTATTGTTATTTTTGCTGTCAATTTCAGATGCCACTTGGAATTACTCTCACACAAATAGATTTTTCAACTGTATATATGTACATAATCATACATATAATTTTGTCAATTTGGACCATAAAAGAAATAATACATGTTCCTGCCATATAGTTGGAATGGTGTTATTGTCACAGAATCTAGGAACAATTTTAAGAACATCATTTTTATATCTTTATTTTTATCCAGATGTTATTTAAATAAGACAGAAGAAATATAAATGTATAAAGGTCCACAGATATAATTTGGTATGGAAGTCTAAGCTTTATAAACTCATAAGATTTTAAAATTCTGTTTTTAAAAGTTATTAAAATATAGGATGGTGCTTATATCTTTACAGATAAAAAGAGATCTTTAATGTGGCAATGCAATATATTCATTGGTTCATGGACCCCCAAACCTCCAAGGAGTGTCATAAATCTACATCTCTCTCAGTCCAGGACTTTGAATTTAAATTTAAATATATGATATAACTTAGCCCAACATATTTTGGAGAATTATAAACATCTATAATTTCCAATAATGAGAAACACTGATGGGCCAATGTTTAAGTAGATTTGTAAACCCAATGTGATAACACAAATGCAATTTTATTACTTTATCTTCAGTGCCTTTCACAACTGAGTGGATTGTCACACTCAATGTGGCCCACAGATCCACTGGCTAGAGCTATCACGGTACTTGTCTAAAATGGTCTTTGAAAATGAAATTTTGGGCTAAATATAAAGGAGGCAACCTGCCAGTAAGAACTATTCAGACCAAAAAGTCTCCCCAAGGGAAATGGTAAGAACTCCATTTTAAAATCATATAAATCAAGATGGTAGGAGGTTCCAACTTGTAAATTTTACAGTAAATACATCAAGATTTAAAGTCAGATTTTTAAGTAAATTTTTATTTGTAGTAAAGAATGAAAGTCCATACCAGAAAAAACAGGTAAGTCACAAAATAAAGCCTTGCTTCCTAGCTTTTGCTCACCAATTTTTAAAAAAGATTACCAAACTAAAAAAGAGCTCTGAGGAGAGGGGAAGGACACAAAATACGTAGGGTGTGATTTTTTTTTTTTTAATCACCATTTTGTTTTACAGTGGGTTTTGGGTTTGGTTTTAATGAGAAAGGAGATGGCAGATGTTGTCAGTAGTAGCACTCTGCCTCTAGGAGCTTGGATTTAAAAATCTAAATGAGATACCACATGTGCCCAATAATAGTAGCTACTACATATCACCTGAATGATTCTCATAAAATGAAGGGAAGAACCTAGGTGCTTTGATGGTGTGAAGGAAAATAATCCTTTCTGGATATGCAGTGAAGGCAGGTTTGGAAAAAACTATCCAAAGTTTTTTATCCAAAAGTTTCCAAACTTTTTATTTGGAAAAAATAAAAAGTTATTTTCTATAATTGATGGAGTTAGTTTTCTGGAATAAGAGCTGAACTGAACAGAACTAAACTATTATTGAATCTACAGTAGTCAGTTCATAACCTCTGGGTGCCCTTTCTCCTCTAGGATTTCTTTCAGGATCTGGAGAAGAGGGCTAGGAAAAGAAAAACATCCTCTCCCTTCAGTTGACACTTGCAACCCAAGAACATATGATAAGAAAAATTAAAAACAAACAAACAAAAAACAGCCACAAGTTTTTCCCAAAACCCCTATACAAAGGTGTAGTAGAGTATCATTGTGTTTACTATCCAAATAATGGAGCTCTTGTTCTTTATAATTGTTCTTGGGAAAGATTGGAACTATTGCATTACCCTAGGTATGCATTTGGGCTGATTGCAAGGTTGGGGCCAGAGAGTACTAAATCCTATTCAAATAAATGAGGGGGCTGGAGAAGAAAAGTGTGAACAGTGATTCTCCAAAATAGACCCCAGTGAAGTGCAATTACGATTTATCAGATACCCTGCATTTTCCTCTCCATAGACTTCTACAGAACACTGTGATTTAAATGAAATGCACCAAGGCTGATATCTAGTTACATTAAGCCCTAATTTGACTCCTTGGTTTGTTCTCTGCCGGAAGCTTTTCTGTCTGTGTATACTTCTCTTCCCAAATGAATTTTCCCTAGAGGCATCAGGGAAGTGGAAAGTCTTTCTCTGGAGGCTCCTTTTTTAATTTTTGTCTTACTTTTTGTGAAATACTCAGTTCCTTTAAGCCATTTCACAGTGTAAGATTTAATTACATTCTGGTTTGCTTTTTTCCTGGGCTCTCCTTGGTGTTACCGATTTGATCAAAACCACCAAGCAAAGATTTTTATTGAGTCCTAAAACCTAAGACATCCAGATCAAATTTTGGAAAACTTGGTGTTCTTAATAAACTTCTCTACTTTCTCAGCACGCTTATCTTACATTGAATTAATAAAGTTTTGGTAGTTGCTTAAATAGATTAAATGTCACACTTTGAATAGAAAGAGAAGGCTCTGCCTAACTGACCTATTTTTCATCTGTGATTTAGAAAAAGGTGAGATTAGCATGGATATTGCATTTTCAAGGACCTCACCACTATTAAATAGACTGTTAAGTGCATTTTATGGCTGAAGAGTCTGTTCCCAGTTCAGTCTCAAGACGTGCTAAGTTCATCTCTACCTGCTACATTGAACATTCACTGACTAAAATACTTTCTGTAGATGTAATACCTATGCTCTGTATCTTCTAAGTATATAACTCTAAATATTTTAGGACTAGTAAAACATAACTCAATAAAAGTCCCAAGAATATGTGTTGTCCCTCAAGAAAAATACAGTGTTCTTATTTATCCAATGATATACATCCTGTGCTCCATTAGCTGCTGCATATCATAAGGTGACCGGATGTTGAAAAAATAACATAGGCACTCATAAAATGAGACTCCAAGTCTTATTTAAACCAAAAAAACAACAATAACTGCTTAAAACTGCACCCTCACATCAACTCAACTTGTTCTGAGGATTTCAAGGCTCTTAAAGGAGTAGTTTATGGGTTTCTAATGAACAGAAATATTTTACCACTCATTCTTACTGCAACTTGGGCCACCTTGAGCATTTTTCTCTTGTTGTCTTTTAAGGAACTTCTGCCTGGCTGTTTGCCTTTTTATTTAGGTGATCCTTGAACACAAAAGAAAATGTCAATGAATGAACATAAGATAAACCTTTAATATAAAAAATTAAAAATACTTACATAGGGCTTCCCTGGTGGTGCAGTGGTTGAGAGTCCGCCTGCCGATGCAGGGGACACGGGTTCGTGCCCTGGTCCAGGAGGATCCCACATGCCGTGGAGTGGCTGGGCCTGTGAGCCATGGCCGCTGAGCCTGCGCGTCCGGAGCCTATGCCCCGCAGCGGGAGAGGCCACCACAGTGAGAGGCCTGCATACCGCAAACGTAAATTAAGAAGTTATCTTCCTGTGTCTCCCCTTTTTCATCAAAGTTTACAATCTATTGTACTGTGTTAGCAAACCCAAAAAGAAGTAAGTCTGTTAATGGAGAATTCTGTTAGAAAGGCTTCTTACCTGCTTTTGCTTCTTTGGCATGCCAGAACTTTGATTTTAATTGTTCGGTAGACTCCATCTAATCCAGATATCCATACGTAATAATGATTACAGGGATTCTTCAATTCAGAACTTTATGTACCCCAAAAATCCCCTTATGGGGAAAAAATGACTATCTGTTCTGAGGGTTCCCAATAACCCAGACATGCATCTTAAGCATTTAAACCTTTTAAATTCCCCAACTTCCACTTCCTGTGAAGAAATTCTATTAACCACTCTATATATAGAAAAAGTTTCTTTTGGTTCTTCTTCCTTTCTGCCACAAACGATATAGCCTTTACCACTCTGCCCAGCTGGCATTACTTCAATTGTTCTGCTATATTCTTATTCCACTTTGCTAATATCTCCCTTACAGCATCTAATTCATTCCTCTTTGTGTTATAGTTAGCTATATACATGTTTGTCCCCAACAAGAAGTTAAGCTTCTTAAAAGGAGATTAAATACCTTATTCTATTTTATATTCTTTACAATTGTCAGCACAATATTTTGAATTAGTGGGTTCACAATAAACATTTTGCTGAATTAATTAAAAATTCATTAACCAACCAATTAATAATAAAGATTACATTAATTAAAGACTAAGCAGAGCTGTTAGAGAACACTTAAATTACCAGTGGAATCAACAAGAATAACTTGAATATACTTGACAGTACATTTGTTTTTTTGTTTGTTTTTTAATTTATTTATTTATTTTTGGCTGAGTTGGGTCTTCGTTGCTGCACGTGGGCTTTCTCTAGCTGTGGCGAGCGGGGGCTACTCTTTCTTGCAGTGCATGGGCTTCTCATTGTGGTAGCTTCTCTTTGATGCAGAGCATGGGCTCTAGGCACACGGGCTTCAGTAGTTGTGGCATGTGAGCTCAGTAGTTGTGGCTCATGGGCTCTAGAGCGCAGGCTCAGTAGTGGTGGTGCTGGGCCTTAGTAGCTCCGTGGCATGGGGGATCTTCCTGGTCCAGGGCTCAAACCCGTGTCCCCTGCATTGGCAGGTGGATTCTTAACCACTCTGCCACCAGGGAAGTCCCAGTACATTTGTTTTTAAAAATATCCCAAGAGGAAAAATCATCTAGACCCATTTGAACATTTCATGAAGCAATTTTAACCAAGTTATTTATGAATTGGTGAATTATTTATCCTACAGATACACTAAGGTTATGTTTCTTAAAAAAAAAATGGAGCAATGAGACTAGATTACCTAGATAATTCAAATTCCCATTTTACTTTTCTCAGAATTGTTTCTTGGATTCTTTCTTTAGTCTTTTGCTTTGCTTGGTTGAGCTATAATCTTTAAAGTTTTTAAGTATAAAAGCAGTAGAGCTATGTTGTCAGGTTCTGTAGAACAAAGATCACCAATAAGCTTTGTTTGCAAAAAGAAATCCTATTGTGGAATTAAGAGTACACGCCTGGAAGTCAGAGACCTGGTTCTAATCCTGGTGCTGTTACTATGTTATCTTATCCAAAATACTTTACCTTTCTGACCATAGTTTCCTTTTTTATACAATTAGACGGTTTTTATACTAATCTCCAAAGTTCCACCAAATTATTAAAATACTCTAAATTTATTACAAATAGCATTGATACTTATTTTTTTATGGAAGTATAGTTGATTTACAATATTGTGTTAGTTTCAGGTTGTACAGCAAAGTGACTATATATATATAGTCTCCTGTGCTATACAGTAAATCCTTGTTGTCTATTTCATATACAGTAGTGTGTATCTGTTAATCCTATACTCCCAATTTATCCCTTCCCCCACTTCCCCTGTGGTAACCATAAGTTTGTTTTCTATGTCTGTCAGTCTCTTTCTGTTTTGCAGAAAAGTTCATTTGTACTGTTTTTTAGATTCCATATATAAGTGATATCATATGATATTTCTCTTTCTGACTTACTTCCCTTAGTATGATAACCTCTAGGTTCATCCATATTGCTACAAATGGCATTATTTCATTCTTTTTATGGCTGAGTAATATTCCATTATATATATGTACCACATCTTTTTTATCCATTCATATGTTGATGGACACTTAGGTTTCTTCCATGTCTTGCTATTGTAAATAGTGCTGCTATGAACACTGGGGTCCATGTATCTTTCTGAATTAGAGTTTTCTCTGGATATATGCCCAGGAGTGGGATTGCTAGATCATATGGTAACTCTATTTTTAGTTTTTAAGGAACCTCCAAACTGTTTTCCATAGTGGCTGCACCAATTTACATTCCCACCAACAGTGTAGGAGGGCTCCCTTTTCTCCACATGCTCTCCAGCATTTACTATTTGTGGACTTTTTGATGGTGGCCATTCTGAGTGGTGTGAGGTGATATCTCATTGTAGTTTTGATTTGCATTTCTCCAACAATTTGTGATGTTGAGCATCTTTTCATGTATTTGTTAGCCATCTGTGTGTCTTCTTTGGAGAAATGTCTATTTAGGTCTTCTGCCCATTTTTTTGATTGGGCTGTTTGTTTTTATGATATTGAGTTGCATGAGCTGTTTGTATATTTTGGAAATTAATTCCTTGTCAATCACATCATTTCCAATTATTTTCTTCCAGTCTGTAGGTTGTCTTTTCATTTTGTTTATGGTTTCCTTTGCTGTGCAAAAGCTCATACATTTGATTAGGTCCCACTTGTTTACATACTTTTTTTTTAATTAAGTAGCCTTTTATTGGAAAGAGTAATATGTGTGTGTGGTAGATTAAAATTGGCCACAAATTCTTCAATGCTCCTCCCTGTAAGAGATAGAGTCTATTTCCTCAGTCCTTGAAGCTGGGCTGGCCATATGACTTTCTCTGACTGACAGAATATGGCAGAAGTGTTGTGTGAGTTCCTGTGAGTCTAGGCCTCAAGAGGCCTTGCAACTTCAGCTCTTGCTCTCCTTGAACACAGGCATCATGTCAAGAAGCTGAGGCTGACCTGCTAGAGGCAGATGGCACACATGACAGCCAGCATCCACAGCCAGACACCTAAATGAGTCCACGTTAAATCATCCAGCTCTTGTCCAATTACCAGACTCCTGCAGCCACATGACCAAGAGAAGACCAGGAGAACTACCTGGTGAGCCCAGCCCTAACTGCTCACCCTTAGAATTGTTACGAAAGAAAATGGGTGTTTAGTCACTAAGTTTTGAAGTGATTTGTTATGTATAGCAATAGATAACTAGTATAATACCACCAGTTAAAAAAAAAAAATCAGAGGGCTTCCCTGGTGGCGCAGTGGTGGGGAGTCCGCTTGCCGATGCAGGGGACGCAGGTTTGTGCCCCGGTCCGGGAGGATCCCACATGCTGCGGAGCGGCTGGGCCCGTGAGCCATGGCTGCTCACGGGCCAACTTAATTAAGCCAACTTAATTTTTTTTTTAGCTTTTATTGTTCTGTCAGAGTCACTCTGTTGTTCTCAGTGCTGTGTGTTTCTTCTGGTATACCACAGCAGGCTTCTGAACTTTTGTCAAAAGCTGCAGTTGCCATATACTTTGCCCAGACATCCATTGTATGCCAGGGAGTCTATCTAAGCTTCTGACTATGATCACCAATCTCATCACTGCCTCTCACTGAGGAAAGCCTGTCCCCACAAGAGAATTATCAAGCAGGTAAACACTGATAAAAATCATACCTAGATTTCTCTGCATTATATCCCTCATAGGATACTTGATTTTACCTCTCTTTCCCCTCTCCACTCCAGCTCTCACCTTCTTTTGTGCTTTCTAGGGCCCTTCTTCTGACTAAGTTTTCAGCTTTCACTCGTTCTTACAGTTTTAGAGCAGGCTTGACCCTCTCCACAAATGCCTGATGGGAAGAATCCACTTATGAAGAACACAGGCTTCCCGTGCTCTGGTTCAAGGCACACACCAGTACTCTCCAGCCAAAGGCTCTCAAATGCTCTCCATTATCATTTTCCGAAAATACTTCAACCCCGGATTATGAGAAGCCCAGTTTCTGAGACACTCCATCACTGTGCCTCAGGCTGCTGTGGGTGAATGACACACAGCACATAGGACCAAGATTTTCCCATGGCCCTTGCTCCCAGATGAAAGACACCTTCAATCATATACTCCCAGGTTCTACACCCCAACATAACCTCTTACGCTTTCATTAATAATGAACGGAACCGGGCTTCCCTGGTGGCACAGTGGTTGAGAGTCCACCTGCCGATGCAGGGGACGCAGGTTCGTGCCCCGGTCCAGGAGGCTCCCACATGCCGCGGAGCGGCTGGGCCCGTGAGCCATGGCTGCTGTCCCTGCGCGTCAGGAGCCTGTGCTCCACAGCAGGAGAGGCCACGGCAGTGAGAGGCCCACATACTGCAAAAAAATAAAATAAAATAATGAACTGAACCCATCTACAAAACAAATGAAGCTGGAAAGTGAGATACTTTCCTACCCTCCCTTGCAGGTACAAGTAGCCATTGTGTCCAAGTTCTGGTCAGTGATGTGTATGGGGAAGTCAGCTGGTAGGGCATCTGTGAACGTTTTTTCCTTTTCTAACAAAAGGGGTAAATGCAGTGTGTTCTGCCCTTCTAGCTCCTATCTCTTCTTCCTGCATTAAATACAAAAATACCTGGAGCTCTGACAGCCATTTTGCAACCATGGGTGATGTATTAATTTTCTATTGCCAAATTACCACAAACTTAGTAGCTTAAAAAAAAGACAAATTTATTATATTACAGTTCTGGAAGTTAGATCTTTGCCACCTTTTAAAAGCTGCCTGCATTCCTTGGCTCACGGCCCCTTCCTCCATCTTCAAAATCAGCAGCATAATAGCTTCAAATCTCTGTTTCTCTGACCTCTGCTTCTTTCAATACATTTCCTTCTCTGAGTCTGATGCTCTTGCCTCCCTCTTATAAGGACCATTGTTTACATGACACCTACCTGGATAAACCGGATTACTCTTCCCATCTCAAGATTCTTAACTAAATCACATCTACAAAGTCCCTTTGGCCATCAAAAGTTATACATTCATAGGTTTTGAGTATATGGATGTGGACATCTTTGGGGAGTTTTTATTCTCTCTACCAAAAGTAATATGCATAATAACCAAAAGCTGAGGATGATAAAACAGAAAGATAGAAGAGCCCACATGCTTGATGACATTACAGAATCACAGTACCAGTCCTGGGCTGTATACCTCTACGTAGTAAAATGTCTTCATTGCTTAAGTCACCATTAATTGGGTTTTCATTTTCTTGCAACTGAACACATTGTAAGTGGTACAATGTTTTCATTGTGCAAGATTTAACATGATTTCTGGGCAGATTCTTCCACATAGAACAAGATGGCCACCAGTAGCTTCAAGATTACCTTTTACCAACTTCGCAGCCTAGATGGAAAGAGAGAATCTCTCTCACATTAGGCCCAGAAAAAGATCTGGCCTGACTCTCACTGTCCTAAATTGAGCTAGGCCTGGGCCATATACCAACTCGTGGAGCAGAGATATATGGGGTCAGCCCCACCAGAACCTCAAGAACTGAGAATAAGGAAGTGGAAGTTTCACAAAGGAGAACTGGGGCTTTGCTACTAGAAAATCAGCAGATAGATGCTGGGCAGCAAAAGCAACTGAAGATTACTAGAGAAGGTGACACATAAAGCGTTCTTTTCTTGAGCACTTACTATGTTCCAGACACCAGGCTAAGCCATTTTTATTCATTCAAAAAACAGTTACTGAGCACCTACTACATGCTAGGCAGGAGAAAAAGAAAGATACGGTTCCTGTTCCCAAGGCAGTTAATATTTGAAGTAATATGCATAATAACCAAAAGCTGAGGATGATAAAACAGAAAGATAGAAGAGCAGAAAGATACAAGTATTATCTCATTTAATCCTTTCAACCATGATATGACAGGTATTTTATTTATCCCTACCTAATAGATTAAAACATAAAATGCCATATAGCATAGAGTGCTTAAGTGACCTGCTCATGGTAGTGAGTGGCAGAGCTGGAATTCAAGGTTTATCTGGGAAGTCTAGCCCTAATCTAATATACATGCTGCAAGTATAGATGAGAAGTAAGGTGAAAGGGGATAGCACTGCCCCTAGTGACCTACAGGACTAGGCCTGTTCCAGGGAATGCTGAGGACCCATACAAGATACTTCAGTCAAGTTAAAATGGATATCAAGAGCTGGTAGAGAAAAACATATGTGAAAGAAGGAAGACAGACCCCTGTAGCCTGCAGGAGTGAAAGGGAACTTGGGGACCAATTATATATTTCATTTCATCTTTTACATAAATGAGACCTCATCCTCACTCTTTGCTCCATTTTCACCCCCTATAGTCATTAACTAATAGAACCCAAGAGTTGGAAGACGAGTTATAGAGCTTCTAGTCAAAAGCTCTTCATAACCCAGATGGCAGCCAAAGTCTCCCTGCCTCTTAAGACCAAGCAAAATTGACTCAAACTTCCATTCCACCTGCTATGGAATATCGAATGCCCTTTCCAACATCACTGAAAAAACCTAGGTACTTATCCTCATGGAAGCCACTTCTGGCTCTAACTACTTTGTTTTCCAAGTTGTTGGTCTCTATATTGTTGCTTCTCCTTCATCGCAGCCTTGTCATCAATTCAGATGTGTAATTCAACCCAATTAATACACTAATCTCCTGCACCTCATTTTATACTAAGGAAAAAACTGAGACATGAAGAGGTTAAAAGACTTACACCAGGGCTTCCCTGGTGGCGCAGTGGTTGAGAGTCCGCCTGCCGATGCAGGGGACACGGGTTCGTACCCCGGTCCGGGAAGATCCCACATGCCGCGGAGCGGCTAAGCCCGTGAGCCATGGCCGCTGAGCCTGCGCGTCCAGAGCCTGTGCTCCGCAACGGGAGAGGCCGCAACAGTGAGAGGCCCGC
>NW_006791298.1:2937193-2942266 GCF_000442215.2 Lipotes vexillifer | reverse complement strand
TGGGAGGCCCCCGTACCGCAAAAAAAAAAAAAAAAGACTTACACCAAATCATTCAGTTGATGAGGGGCAGGCCTGGGCCAAGATGTCAGGCCTTCTTTCTACTTCATCATTCTGCTCCATCAGGCACCTTTGTGTAGGGCAGAATGGGAAAAGAAAACTTGGGTGACTGTTGCCTCGCCCTTATGACCTCATGTAACTTTATCTCCCAGAGACCCTGTCTCCAAATACAGTCATTTTGAGGTTACAACTTAACACATGAATGTTGAATGGGACACAGTGCAGTCCACAGCACGACCTCATTAAAAGTTAGGAAAAAAACAATGTGTCAGCCATAAAAAGGAACGAAATTGGGTCATTTGTAGAGACGTGGATGGATCTAGAGACTGTCATACAGAGTGAAGTCAGAAAAACAAATATCGTATATTAACACATGTATGTGGAACCTAGAAAAATGGTACAGATGAACTGGTTTGCAGGGCAGAAATAGAGACACAGATGTAGAGAACAAATGTATGGACACCAAGGGGAGAAAGTGGCGGGGGGTGGTGGTGGGATGAATTGGGAGATTGGGATTGACATGTATACATTAATATATATAAAATAGATAACTAATAAGAACCTGCTGCATAAAAAATAAATTAAATTAAATTTAAAAAACTAAAAACAATCTGTCATCTCAGAAAAACAATTTCACCTGCCTTCTCAACTCTTAATGGTCTTAATTATTAAAATATTAAATATTAAATATTATTAAAATAATTAGTGATAAATAAACTCTTAAGTTTTCATTAATAGGGCAAAAGAACTTGCAAATCACCTAACAATCCTTGAGTGCCTAGTATGTGCCAGACACTGTTACAAACACCTTACATATATTAACTAAAGTCATCCTCACACCACCTTATTAGGTAGATACTATTTCAATTCCTGTTTTGCAGATGAAGAAATGGAACCTGCCTAATATCACACAGCTAGTAAGAGGCAAGGCTACAATTCAAACTCAAATAGTCTGGCTCTAAGCCTGTGCTCTTAATTCTAACTCAACATAGCTTATACTTATTATAGTCATTTCCAATTTATTTATGTTGTAAATAAACATGGTTATACAAAAACAATGAATTATATTTGTATAGCTTATTCACATAAAGTGCTTAGAACAAATTCTCAATTAAAAAGGAAAAATAGAATTGAAAATTATAGCCAACTCAAGTCAGTAATGCATGAATAAAGCATCCCTCCTAAAAATTTGGGGAGTTCCAGCTATCTACTTATGTCATATATAATGGAAACACTGAAATATTGCCAAGTCTTGCCTTTATTAGTAGAATACTAAATTAGAGTCCTCAATATACCCTAACAACACTTAATTTTTTGTAAATATCAAGTATAATTGGAAACAGAAGACCACCCCCAACTAGGATGACCAACTGTCCCAGTTTGCCTGGGGCTGTCCTTGAGTTCTCTTCTAGTCCAGAAAATTTGCATCTCCTCTGGAACCAGAAACAACTGTACTCATCCAAACATGTTTTTCATTTTTTTTGTTTTGCCACGTCTTTGGGTTTTGGTGCTCAAAAGCTAAATATTTAACATTTTGTTTCTTATGGTTTCCTTTTCCTGTGGCAGTGGATGATATCCTAGTTTGAACTGGAGAGAGGGATGGGATTTAAAAATAAAAGATTACATCTCAGGAGTCCAAAAAATATTAACAGGATACAAAATTCTCATCCACAGGGACATTTATCCCAACTCTGGAATCAGCCTGGCTTGGGGAAGGTCCCATTTACCCCCATCAGCTTCCCCCTGGTTGCTTCTCTTCTCTCCTCTCCAAGGCTAAGAAAGTTTATACACTTTGGCCAGCTGTGAGTCTTTACCTATTGTTCCAAAATCAACTGTTAATGATGTAAACTTCCCCCGACCCCCAGTACTTTGGTTTTTGACAGGCAAGGAGCCCAGTTTCTTTCCAAAAGCCTTCCTTCCTTTTTGCCATCAATTTCAAAATGTCTGTTTTAAAACTCAAAACTAAGCAGACACTTTTTCCCTCTGAATTTTTTTCTGCTATAACAAATAGTAACAGCTAATATACCATATATTTAATGATAATGGTACTACCCCATGGACTTTAGGTGGTACCAAAATGGAAGAGAATTATTATTATTTTTGCAGTATGTGGGCCTCTCAATGTTGTGGCCTCTCCCGTTGTGGAGCACAGGCTCCGGACACGCAGGCCCAGCAGCCATGGCTCACGGGCCTAGCCACTCCGCGGCATGTGGGATCTTCCCGGACTGGGGCATGAACCCGTGTCTCCTGCATCGGCAGGCTGACTCTCAACCACTGCGCCACCAGGGAAGCCCAATGGAAGAGAATTAAATGCTGACATTGTCTAACAGGACTTGGTACTCTACAGGTGTTTGCTGGCCAAGCACTGTTGTAAGCACTTCACATGTATTCTCACAGCAACTTCATGAGGTAGGTACTATTATTATCCTCTTATTCCAGATGAAGACACTAAGTAACAGTACGGTTACACAGTCACATGACTAGTTAAGTGGCAGGGATGTATTTCAAGCAGTCAAGATTCAGATCCATTCTCTATGCCACACTGCTTCTGCCTCTGAGAGGAAATAGAGGAGTTGCAGGAAATTTCAAGGAAAGAATCAGTGGTTAGCATTTCAGAATATTGCTGCAACACTCTCCTTGAAATGCATCAGAAAAGTAAAATGGAATGATGGATGGATGAAGAATGAATGGCTGGATCAACTACATGATGGAGCAAGTGTATTAAAATGTTAATGGTAAAATGATGAGTATACAGGTGTTTATTGCAAAAGTCTTTCAACTTTTCTGTATGTTTGAAATTTTCCATGACAAAATGTTGAACATCTCCCCCAAATAACTGCAGCACATTTGTACCCTAAGAAGGGCAGCTCAGGTGCTTCTGTCTTTTTTTTAAATGCTACTCTATCCAGCACCCCATTACCTATGACAGCACATATTTTATTGCTAAATTGTATAGGATAGGCAAAGTGACTCTGAAATAAGAGCAAGCACAGCAGGCTAGCCTGAAGACCTCAAGGAAGAAGTCTAAACGTGTCCCTAAGGAATGTCGCTGAGTCACATTGCTATAGATTGTGATAAGTAGAGATAAAAGACTAAATTATGTTTAGCCTAGAAATTAACCAGTAGAAAGCCCCTGTGAAGACAATCAGTAAATCAACATCTTTAAGGAGGGAAGTTAGAAGCTGAATGCAAATTATTTGCAAATTTTAGATTGTATCTTTGGGTTACTAGTATTAATATAATAATAAGAAAAGCTAACATTTGTTGAATGCTTATTGTATACCAAGGACTATTCTAAACATTTTACATGTATTAACTTATTTAATCCTCTCACCAACTCTATGAGGGTAGGTACTATTATTGTCCCCGATTTACGGATAAGGTAACTAAGCCACAGAGAGTTTAAGTAACTTGCACAAGGTAACACAGCTGAAAAGTAATGCAGCCAGAATTTGAAATTAGGCAATCTCATTTCCACACTTGTGGCCTTAACCACTCACTCCCTTATACTGTCTCTTGTTAGGGTTTTAAGCGGCTAATTCATAACCCTTCTGTTTCCTACCTAAATTTAAAACCAACTGAGAAGTAGACACAGGAATCAGAGATAAGAAGTACTAGCTTTAGTTCTAATGAAATCTAAATTAAATGATGTGCAACCAAATGGACTTGCTTATAGTTGCTGAACTAGTCAGACTTTCCTACCCAGTCATAGGAAGTACTGAACAGTTGCAGACCTCAACCACAAGCACAGAGCATGTTCCATGCTCTGCTAAGGTCATGGCATGGCAGAGGCTGCAAGCCAGAAGGCATCCTCTCTGTGAGCAGGCAAGTCCAAAATGTGCAGGAGTGGCTGGTTCACAAATGCCTGGTTCATTCTTCTAAACTCACCAATAAGAGAAGTCATCCTCCCTCCCTCAGGAGAGGAGGGAGTTATAGAGGGAAAGGCTCACATGTCCTCTAGTAAAAAGTCCTTCCCATGGAAACATATTGAATAGGAAATAAGTATTTTCTCACCTAGCACTTCTTAGTTATTAAATTCAGCAATATAACAAGGAAAAAAAAATGGTTATACACACACATACACACACACACACACACAAGTAATGTGGAGGCATCCCAGAAAGTGTACAAAATATTTGAAATTGCAGAGCCTTAGGAGAGCCTAGAAGGATAGAAATCTAAGAGGAAAAACTCCTCCCAAAGCAGTATCTAATTGAGATAATCTACTTAAAGAAGGAAACACATTTCCTGGCAGGTGGTAAGTGGTCAACTCATCTTCTTAGCTCCTATCCTTATTATTATTATTATTGTGCTTATTGTTCTGTACTCAACCACAATTCACTTTCTGTATGCAACACAGAATAAAACCATTTAAGTGGAGTCCTGGCCAAGTCTTGTCCAGAGAAAAGAAACATTTTACATTTTATAGCACTGTGAATTTTGCAAAGCACTTTAACATATATTATCTCATTTGATTCCCAGAACAACCCTGGTAAGGCAGATATTACAATGGAAATTGCATTTTGTCCAGGAGCTAAAGTAACATGTAAGGTAAAAAAAATCAAATATAATAAAAATTGGTCACAAACTCCCTTAAATTTTCCCTTACGGTATAGAAGCATACCATCGCTCCCTTAATCTAATTGTCAGCTTTTCCACTGTTGGAACAGGTTGATACCTCTTTGGTTGAACTCTAGATGTAAGAACTGGCTTGTGTTTAGAGTCCATGTTGTACAAAAATATAAGGGCAGTATATTTAACCATAGAGATGTCATCCCATTTTCTGTAGCAAGATGCTTACATTGTAAAATGCATAAGGGAATGGAGACTAACTGCATCTAGCAACTTCATGCCACCCTTTCTTCATTTCCCTCTGTCCATGCCCACTGAATGGAATTCATGGCAACTTCACATTTAAATGATTTTTCATTCTCTCTTTTGACTTTTTTCTCTCTGTCTCTGTTTCTTTCTCATACTTTTATTTTTTTTTTATTTTTTTTTTTTTCTTTTTTTTTT
>NW_006791298.1:2927565-2936304 GCF_000442215.2 Lipotes vexillifer | reverse complement strand
CCCGCGTCTCCTGCATCGGCAGGCGGACTCTCAAGCACTGCGCCACCAGGGAAGCCCTCTCATACTTTTAAAGTGATGTTTGGTTTAACTTAAGCTAAATAGACATAGAATGTCCCCACTAGATTATCATAATCTGAGGTTTACAGTTTCAAGTAACTTAGCCAAAATCATCAGGCCGCAAAAGTCAATTGGCTGACTTCTACCCCATCTTCTTTTAACTATGCAACATCACATCCTCCCATTAACCAGATAGTATAACTGAGGTAGTCTTTACAAGCTGAAAATTAGGTATTTGCCTGATCAGATACAATCTGATAACTTCTTTTAGTGTAATCTTAGTGTAGATCTAGAAAAATGTTAAAATTAGTCTACCTAGACCAGAGCTCAGCAAAGACATAAGGCACATGTCCTTGCTCTTGTGAAAGTGCTATCATATCTTTAATGACTATTGTCAAGACCTCTCACCCACAAGACTGAAAAATACACTGAAAGTGAAAAAGTGATTTACCAAGTGGCACTACAGAGTAAATTGTTTCACATTTGTTAAGTTGTGAGAACACAAAAATGATACCTAGCTCAAACAGATGGAAGGGACAGTGGTATCAGCAATGTGATTTTAAAATATGAAATGTGACAACCATGGGTATATAATATCAGAGAAAAAAAAAAGCTAGCCTCATGAAAATATGACGGCTATTAAATCAGCAAAACTATAAAGTAATAATAGCCACCATTATTGAGCACTCCAAATACATATTATAGTGAATCTTCATATTATGTTCCCATTTCATAGATAAGAAAATTGAAATTCAGAGAGGCCAAATACCTTTGATCAAAATCACATTTCAGAAGTGACAGAGCCAGGATTTAATTGACTGTAGGACTATCCGATCCAAAGCCCATGCTCTTTCCAGATAATCATTCTGCATCTCAAACCCTCCCTAGAATTTTGAAAATACAGTATAGCTATCTCTTACACAGTAAGTTTTTAGCTCTTATAATTTAATAATTTTTTCTCACACTTCATCTCATTTATGTAAGAATATTTAAAAGCAATAGATAAATAAATGTAACCCATTAAGACTTCCCTGGTGGTCCAGTACTTAAGACTCTGCACTTCCACTGCAAGAGACACGGGTTTGATCCCTGGTCAGGAAACTAAGATCCCAAGTGACGCACTGTGCGGCCAAAAAAAAAAAAAAAAAGTAACCCATTAAGTACATATATTGAATATTCTGTACTAGAATATGGTTCCCAAAGTAGAGAGCAGATTCGCTCAATCTCCTGTGGGGCTTCTTCACTTAATTCATGGGGCCCCATGGGTGGTGGCGGTAGAGGAGGGTGATTCAGTCTCCTCCCCTGAACTACAATATACACTATCAATATCAGAGGGAAGGAGTCATCAAACTGCCGGAGGCTTGAACGACAGGTATCTTGGAATATCAGATATCTCAAATCAAGACAAAAGTGAAATTAAGGTTTAAAAAAAAATCTCTAAATGTCTAAATAGTTACTCAAAAATATCTGTTACCGGAAATGTTGAAATGATAGTTATCATAGTATAATTCCTCTGTTTCCTTTCTTTCTCTCAGCTAAATTTTCAATAGTGGTCTTTACAGAGAAAGACAAATACTGTATGATATCACTTATATGTGGAATCTAAAAAATACAACAAACTAGTGAATATAACAAAAAAGAAACAGACTCACAGATAAAGACAACAAAGTAGTGGTTACCAGTGGGGAGAGGGAAGGGGGGGCAATACAGGAGTATAGGATTAAGTACAAACTATTATGTACAAAATAATCTACAAGAAGGAACTTCCTTGATCGTTCAGTGGTTAAGACTTCCCCTTCCAATGCAGTGGGTGTGGGTTCGAACACTGGTTGGGAAGCAAAGATCCCACATGCCTCGAGGCCAAAAAACCAAAACACATAAAACAGAAGCAAAATTGTAAGAAATTCAGTAAAGACTTTAAAAATGGTCCACATCAAAAAAATCTTAAAAAAAAAAAAAAAAACCAAGGGGAATTCCCTGGTGGTCCAGTGGCTAAGACTCCTTGCTCCCAATACAGGGGGCCTGGGTTCCATCCCTGGTCAGGGAACTAGATCCCACATGCCACAACTAAAAGATCCTGCATGCCGCAACTAAGACCCAGCTCAGCCAAATTAAAAAAAAAGGAAAAAAAAGCTACAAGGATATATTGTATAATACAGGAAATATAGCCAATATTCTATAATAAAAAAAAATAGTGGTCTTTTTGTGGGCCGACTCAATGAGATACTTCCAAGTTCAATGTCAGGCCTAGGACTAAGAATTAGTCTTGTCCTTTAATCCAATCTGTTAACTCTTATACTCGATTCCCTCCAGCAGCAAGAGCAACTTTTATCATAAAATCATAATTCCTGATGTATGTGGAAAGGTGATGCTGCTGAAGTACCATCAATAAAGCAGATGTTTCACAGTGGTTGTGATTAATTTGTGCTGATCTTGATACCACTTTGCTCTTGTAACCAACATTTACATTTGTAAAATGGCAGAATTTGAGACATGGATTACTGATATAATCTGTAACAATGGCAAAGAAAGAAGCTAACTGAGCTATATAAAGACTAAATCAGTAAATCAACTATACTTCAGTAATAAAAAAAAAAAACACCTAAATCAATAGGGACCACACAAACTAGATATAAATTTGCAAAAAAAAAAAAAAAATGCATTAAGTGTATAACACTAAAGAGCATATTATCTTGATCCCAATTGGAGGGCAATGACAAAATAATCTGGGATTTTCTTTCTTCTTCTCTATATTAAATACTAGAATCTGTATGAATATCTTTCAGGGAAGCCATCTAAGGTCCTAGTTTTCGTATGGTGAATGGTTTAGATAACTGACAGGTGAGAGATTAACGTTTATGCCAATGTTCACAGCAATGAAGGATAAATTATATAACCGTTTAAGCTTTTAAAAATGCCTTTTTTTTTTCTCATTAAAAAAAAGAATGAGATTCTGACAACTATCCCACAAAAATTTTACCACCAGTATAGTCTGAACCCAACCCTGGGAGAGGTGGTAAATAACTAGGGATCTCCAAATAGATCTCAGAGCAGGCCCCATAGACAGCCCTGGAACATGTATACTGAATACAGAATCCTGATACTTTCTCAAAGCTATAGCTTTTGCTCAGTTTTCTCCACAAACAGTAGTCTTAACATAGAGGCCAAACCACGGTGAATTCTTTGTGTGTCAAGATAAAGAAACCCAACACATGACAATATAACATCTTTAGTATTGAAATCTAAGCAAATGACTCTCAAATTCTCTATACTTTACTAAGGAAATAAAAGTTCTATAAAAGAAAGACACTCTAACAAATAAAGCTGCCCCTGTGTGCAATGGATGTTTTGTGAGGTAGTGATTCCTTTTCTATTGGGAGAACTGAAGCAGAGGCTGGCTGAAAACCCCGAGGTACTCTAGAGGAGTTTTCTTCATTAGGCTGGAGGTGGAACTGTCTGCTGGTACTTTAGGCTAGGCCAAGGAGTTTTCAACTAATTTCACAGTGGCAGAAAAAATATCGCAGAAAATCCAATTATATTATGAACGTTGAAATGTGTTATACTTTTTAAATCTCTAATAAATGCTTTTTAAATTCCTTCATTAAAAAAATTAACACGGTGTTTATAAAAGCATTTATTATAAAAAAGGGGGGACTGAAGGAAAGAAATGGGAAGAAAACAATCCCCCAAACTTGAGAAAAACCTCATTCGATCAATAAGCACCCTTCAAGATTCCTCATCCCCACTCCCATGGTCCTAGTCTGTCTTTTACTAGACAAATACTTTTGATCGTCCCCTTTGTGCTCAGCAATGTTAGACGGTAAGGAGCTCACAGGGCATCGTAGACAACGGTTCACTAGTTGACACCGTGGGCTCCAAGAAGGCGCAAGCGACCTGAGCTGGGAGGCTCAGGAAGGCTTCCCGGAGGAGGCGGTGCCTCCCAGGTGGAGCTTGAAAGCAAAGAGAAAATTTAAGGTTTGGGGTTGCTAGGTCGCTGTGATCCCCGGCATGCGCCTCTTGCTAGGGTAACGGCGAAAATGTGTTGTTGGTCTTTTGGAGAAAACTGAGTCTCGCTTACCATCTGTCGAGAGGAGAGAGTGGAAGGAATGGAGGCAGGAAAAGAACCAAAGCTCCCCTCTTCGATAAGACGTGCACTGCAGCTCCTGGTGCCGGATCCCGGGAAGACGCGTTCCAAATGCCCACTCCGCTGAAGCGGAAGCAGCTGGGCGGTGATGGCGGAGAGGAGACTTCTTGCCACGCGTTGGCGGCCGGGCGAACAGGCCCAAGTCGAGGGGCACTCCCGTCCCAAGACCCTGGCCTTGTCGCCCGAGTTCTCACGACCCTCCTTAAGGCTGTGGCTTAACTAGAATCTAGTAGCGCTGTCCCTGATTCCCCAGAGATCCTGGGTTGGGGCTTCTCGGCCGCCCTGGTTCGCACCGCGGAGATTTGTTCCCGTCGCGAGCTTACCCAGCGCGGGCCCCGGGGCGCCGCGAGAGCGGGTGTCGTTTTACGGATGGGTTTCCTCCCTAAGCAATTCAAATTCTCTTCGCCCCCGCAACCCCGGCCCCCTGCCTCACCCCCAGGCAGAGGGAGCTGGAGTCCCGCAGGCCGAGCCCTAGTGGTTGGCGCAAAGGTGGACCCGGCGTGGGAGGGGGTGGAGACGCCCATGGAGGCCGAGTCCCGACACCCGGGCGATGAGGCTGGACCTCTGACCCTCGGGGTGAGCGGAGCTTCGGGCCTGGATTTCCCGCCTTCGTTCTTCCCCTCCCAAATCCCGAGGCAAGAAGGAGATCTAGCCGTCGGTCCCCGGAGAACCGCTCAGCCCTGGGCGAGCAGAGCGGCTAGGCCCGGGCGGGTTGGGGCGGATCGGGCGCCCAGGACCGCGGGGCCACCCAGGGTCTAGGTCTTGGTCTTCCGCGAGCTGAGTCCCGCTCGGCCCAGTGTTTCTCTGCGTTTGTCTTTTGTTTTTTTTTCTTTCCACTCTTCCCAACCTTCTTTGCCCCATTGTTCGCATTTTTTCCTTTCCTCAAGGGGGGCATCCTTCCTGGGTAGAGAACAATTGTTCCTCCGCTGAGTATTTCCATGGCTTACCCTTGGGCCGCTGAGTGACCTTGGGGAAGTCACTGAACTTTCAGGAACTGTGTGAAAAGAGGGAAGGGTGCTCTCTAGGGCTGTTTTTCTGAAGATGCCTCCGAAATGTAGCCCCAGAGGACTCAAGGGAATGAAGGTGTTCCCTCTCCCTCCCCATCTCACCACTGATAGGACGGAGCTGTGTGCATAAGCACAAAATCATCTGAAAAAGGAGGGCTTTTGGTACGAGTTTTATATTAAAATAAGGGAGGTAACTAACTTCTTATTTTGAAAAATTCGGATGTAACACACCCTATTGGGAAATAAAAATAAGGTGATGCTTTCTATGACTCCTTCGCTGATTTTGCAACATTTCTTTTCAAATTTTGTTCTGCGTACTCGCCCCCCTTGGCTGGTGCTGCCCTCGGGGAGCAAAGAATGGCTGGTACATTCCTGAGAGGGCAAGGGGAGGGTGTAGTGATGGTTAAGAGAGAAGTTGGCTCTGGGTGTAACTATGCCAACTGTTGGAGGGAGGCAAAGGGAGGGTGGTCTTTTACGCGGGTCTGAGATCTGGTTGCCTTTAATTCGCCCTGAGACTGCATGTTGCGTTAATGGGCATCTGTCAGCGGAGGGCTCAGGTTTCCCCACTTGCCTCGGACAGTGGAAGCAAAGGGGCAAAAAGCAAAGTAGACCGCTCAACCAGAAAGAAATATGCCAGGCCTCTGGAACAGGGGGTGCGGACTGAGAGTGAGTGGGCACCGCGGGCTTCTCCTCAGGCCCAGGGTGGGGCCGAAGGACTCAAGACCAGGAGGAGACCCCACCTTTGAAAAGCCCCTTCTGATGAGACTCTCTTTTGCTCCATCCTTTCAGATAGCAAGGGACTGGAATAGGTTATGCAACCCCTCATAGAAAAAAAATTTTTACACCTAAAATCTAGTTGTTCAAAACCAAGCCAAACACTGCAAGTGTTTGTAACAGAGTTGTTTGTCTTTCTAGAAGCCATTAATAAACAAATAAACTCCTTACATCCCCTTAGGTCTCTACAGTTTATAAAACATTTTTCACTGACACCAACTCACCTAACCCTGCAAGCCCAAGTGACAAATAGACTCCTCATTCTCATTGTAGAGGCAAGGGAATGGAGAGAAAGAAACCAAGCAGTTTGTCCAAGGTCACAGTCAGGAAGTACCCATTCCCTGATTGGGACGCCTCCCCCGCCTCTGGAAGGCATGTATCATTCCACTGCTTCCTGTCATTCCCTCCCATGAAATAGACACACACACAACCGCCACGAGACCTGGGCACTCTGAGAATACCTTCCAGCCTCCCCATCCACCTCCCAGAGAGGCGTTCATTTACTAATTATGCTGCAGTTTGCAGCATGTCTAATAGACACATGGCTCTGGAACTGGCTTTCCTTCACATTATAGTCTCTTCAGTACAGTTCTTCAAGGAACCCACGTTAAAACGTGCACACACACACACACACACACACACACACACACACACCAGCCTTTCATAGTCCCCTCACTGCCAAGACTCTTCCTATAAACCATATAAAATAAATAACCTCAAACATAACTCTTAATTGCTTCCAAGTCCATGTTTCCTCATCACTAAACTTTATTGCTTCCCAATCTTTAGGGCAAACTTCCCTCGGGACTTTGTCCCTTCCAGGAGAGAGGCCGAGAAAAACAGTTTTTCCTTGATTCGACCTGGGTGTCCCAGGCCGGGAGGATGAGCACGGGAAGGGTGTCAGTGTGCTCAGAGCCTGGGAGGGAAGCAGAGGTCTCTCAGGGTTGGGAGTGGACCCTCGGAGACAAAACGCGGAAGTTTTCCATCTGCTCGTTGCCCCCTACAGGCCACGTCCGCCATCGCAGCAAGAGCCCTGCAGAGCCCATGCATGTATTCTAGCCTTCGTTCGCGTTTCCCTGGACCTCCGAATCCACCCTCTATTTCCGGAGGGACTGAGTACCGGGACCCCACTCAGGGACTCCGTCCAGGGGATACTCTAAGGGCCACAGGCCTTGGAACTGGATGGACTTTCTAGAAATGAGTGCCGGAAGAAGTGGAAACCAGTTTAAATTCGTGTGTAGCCGAAAGCTAAAATCCTCCCCATAAAAAATAACGTTTCTTCTTTTTATTACAAATAAATCTGCCTAAGTGAAATAAAAAGTCGATATCAGTCGTGTTGTCTTTAAATCTCAGTGTAAAAGGAGATTTCAGTGCCTTTCCTCGCTGCTGCCCGCGTCCGCTCATATCAAATGTGGGTTTCAAGCCCTCCCTTCCCCAAGTGCTTGCGTTCATTATATACAATATTTGCATTTTTCCCTTCTGTTCTAAGCCTTCGTGGTTTAGCAAGCTTAAACCAAAAAGAGCTTTTCAGCTGAGCTATGGCCAGGCCTATCTCCCTGACATCTGCCGGGACTTTAAACAGCCGCTGGTCGGTTTGGGGTCTGCGTCTAAGAGTCTCCTACCCTCCAAGAAATAAAGGAGGGGGACCATCTTCAGGCTCTAGTTCAAGGTTAATAAGTGTCTGGAAGGAAAGTTGCCGGGGGATCTCTCCTCTACACTCCACCGCCTAATGCATCGGGGGAGGGGGGTGGGAAGCCCTGCGAATCTCAAGCGGCAGCTTGTGGCCGAGTGTCACGCTGCGAGCGCAGGCTCGGCCGGTATTGCTGCTATGCGCGGAAATATGAGCGAGTAATTTTATAAGTAACAAAGGATCAGGGATGGAATGAGGCCCCTGTTATCCAATGTCATTTAGAAGCCTTGGATCAGCAGCTTCTTGAGGCTAAAAGTGAATTCAAGAAGCCCTGCCTTTCCCTTTTCCCAGGGGTGTCGGCTAAATTTAGAAATAACCTCTATGTCTTTGCACAAATCATGTACCATTTGCTGTTTGTGTAAAAACCGATTAGCCAGACACAACTGTGAAACAACTTGTTACTTTTATAGCTGCAACACACAAACAAATTTAGATCCGTTTATTTTTCCTTGTAAAAAGAGATTAGAAGGGACCCGCCCGGAGACTGTGTGGTCCATAATCTCTTCTCCGTGAAGGTAACTGTTGCTCCTCTCGGTGGCGGTTGATTATCAAGTTCTTGTTTATCAAGTTAAACGATCTCACCCCCGGCAGCTTGTTTTATTTTAGGACTCTGATCCAGAAGGAATGTTTACTCAGGACACAATAATGTTTACTGTTTACCAGGGAGATCGATTCGGTTTTTGCGAGGAAGGGTCTTTTAAAGCGACTCCCTAGCCCACGCCGACAGCAGGGAAATAAGGCTCGGATCAGCAGCCGGGAGGCATCTCCGCGACCAGGGAGGCGAGGTGGACGCCAGCGCCAGAGACTGGCGGCGTTTTGCAAACAGCACGCGCATAGGGCCGAGCTGACAGTACTGCTACCCGCTCTAGTTGAAAAAAGCGATTTCGCATACGTAATGGTAACAGCTAAATTAATTAAGAAATAATTAGAATTGATGCCATTTGAGGATATGTTATTGGTGATGGGAACCGGCTTCCCGCGTCTAGATGTTTCATTTCTACCTTAATACTTAAGGTTGCAACAGCTGAAATGCACATTAAAAATAATCCGCAAGGACATCTCCCCAT
>NW_006791298.1:2925690-2927555 GCF_000442215.2 Lipotes vexillifer | reverse complement strand
CCTGCTCTGTGATCTCGCATTTCACACTAAACTAGCCTAAGGTATTTTTAAAAAGGTTAAAAAACGGGGTGATGTGCATCTGTTTTTCAAAGGATATTAAGGCCACTATTTCTTGGCCTTTGGAAAAGCTGCGGGTTGGAGGAGGCATCTACAGGAATCCTTCAGAAATCCAAATTATGTTGTGGACTACTGTCATAGAAAAGAGGTATCTTATTTGAACATATTATGAAAGAATAAAACAACTATGTATCATCTATCAGGTTAATATAGGTAATACAACCCCACTGCAAAATTTAAAATGCCATACATATATTTAAAAAGTTAATTGGGTTTATTACCACTTCCACTTAGGGGATGAAAATAAACAGTTTGAAAAATCAAGGCTTTACATGCTAAAATGAGGGAGATGTTTGGAATTAACATTTTTTTGAAAGGATAATTGAAACGACTAAGAACTCTCATTTGAGAAGTTTTCATTGTGAAAGATAAAGTCTTGTATTTAAAAAATATTTAAATTGTGCTGATGTTTAGAATTAGGTTGGTTTTTTAAATGGCAGCTTACTTTATCTTCAGAAATATCTAGTCATTTAGATTTAATGAATTGATTAGGAAGGAGATCACCACCAACATCCCGATTTTATATGAAAACTAAAAGAAAATATTAATACAATTTAAATTAGGTATATTCTTTCTCCAATTAAAATTTCTTACACCCAAATCATGAATTAGCAAAGTCTGTAAAGGCCATTCCTTGAAACTCCTCCAATATCTGGGGAAAATAAAATGCAAATACTATTTTAAAATCTTGTCATTTATCTCAGACACCTAAATAAAACACTAGGCTGAGCCTTTAAAAATTTTATTTACAAAGTTGTGTACAACACGATGGAATAACATTTAGAATACCATATATATTCATTCATATATAAACAGACTTTTATAATAGAATGACACTTTTCGCCTTGTGAAAATTTTTTAATATTTAAAATCTCCCAACATCTCTATACATTTTTTTCTCACATAAAACTGCGGAGAGTGAACCTTCAGAAAAAATGAAAGTTCAGAGCTCTAAATCTACTGAATTTGTTTTTTCTTAAAAAAATAAAAACCCCAAAAGGAAAGTCAATAATTTTTATACAAATATATACAAAGAATTTCCCTCCCATCCCCAAGGTACTGAGAGCAGGCGCCGTCGGGGTACATTTTCGGAAATCCGGTTTTCGGTTTTACCTGTACGGAAAGCTATTCCCCGCGGGTGAGCGGTGAGAGTTTGCTCCGCCAGCCTAGGTATGCAGGACCGGGTGGAGGCCGCCGAAGGTCGGTGTTGACGGGTTGGAGGAAGGAAATGGAAGAGAGGCAAAGTCCAGGATTGGGCAGGGGGGCCAGGAGCGGGGCGGGGCGCGCAGCTTGCAAATGCAGCCGACGCTGGAGGCCGCCGCCGGGCCCAGCATCCCGGCCACCGGCACGTCCCTATTGAGCGGGCCACTTGGCCTGCGCTGCGGCGGCGGCAGCGGCGGCGGCCGAGGCTGCAGGCTGCAGAAACTGTCCAGAGAGCGGCACGCTCAGGATGGGCGCGATGGTCGCCGTCGTCCGACTCAGCGAGAGAGGCTGGTGCGTGGCTATGAGCGCTGCTGACTGCACGGTCCCAGGCGGCCGCAGGAAGGACTGTGCCGCCCCGCCGCCCCCGCTACCCCCGGTGCCCCCAGTTACCCCGGCGCCCCCAGCGCCCGCCGCCGAGCCCCCGGGCGCCGCGGGGCCCCCACCGATGATGTTCTCGATGCTGAACGACGGTCGCGCACTCGGCTCGGACTTAATGAGCGACGCCGTGGTGCCAGCGGCGCCCGCCGTACCCGCGGCGGCCGCGG
>NW_006791298.1:2911907-2925536 GCF_000442215.2 Lipotes vexillifer | reverse complement strand
CGCCGGCCGCGGCCGCAGGGTGCAGACCGTAGGGGCGGCCGTAGGGCCCCGCGGCGCCGGCCGCCGCCGCCAGGCTGTAGGCGCCGAAGCTCTGCATCATGAGCGCCGTCTGCTCACGCAGGTGCTCCTGCTGGTGGCGCTTGAAGCGTTTCCGGCGCCGCAGGAAGCTGCCGTTGTCGAACATGTCCTCGGACTGCGGGTCCAGGGTCCAGTAGTTGCCCTTCCCCGGGTTGCCCGGTTCACGGGGGATCTTGACGAAGCAGTCGTTGAGCGAGAGATTGTGGCGGATGCTGTTCTGCCAGGCGGGGAACTTCTCCCGGTAGTAGGGGAAGCGGTTGCTGATGAACTCGCAGATGCCACTCAGGGTCAGCTTCTTCTGCGGGCTCTGCAGGATAGCCATAGTGATGAGCGCGATGTACGAGTAGGGCGGCTTCACCAGGCTGTTCTTGGGCTTGTTCGGAGCCAGGCCTCCCGCCGCACCGCTGCCCGAGCCAGGCCCGCCACCGCTCCCGCCGCTCTCCTCGCCGCCAACGCCGCCCTTGCAGCCGTCGGCCTCGGACGCGCCCGCCTCGCCCCCTGGCCCGGCCCCGGCTCCAGCGGCCTCCTTGGGCAGTGCCAGGGGCTGCTGGTGCGGCGGCTGAGGCTGCCCGTGGTGGGGGGCCGCCAGCGTCACCTCGTCCGCCTCGTCCAGGCGCAGCTCGGGCGGCCCCGCGGGGCTATCGCAGCCCGCGTCGCTGTCCTTCTCCTCCAGCCCGTCATCGCCCTCGCCCACCACATCGATGTCCACGTCCTCGGCCGTCAGCACCGTCTGGCCGGACATGTCGCTGGAGCTGCCGCCGCCGGAGAGGGTCATCCCTCCTCGGGGTTTGGTGGCGGCGGCGGGGAAGGAGTGGTGCGCGATGGGCGTCTTCAGGGGCTGCCGCCAACCTCAGAGAAGGGGTTTTGGGCGCCCCCGAAAGATGGGGGATTGGGAGAGGGGAGGGGGGCGTAGGTGGTTCGGGGCTCTCCGGGCTTGGCTCACACTCGGCGGCCCGGCATCGCGCGGAGCGGGCTCTGCCGTCCGCCCCCAGTGGCAGCGCTCCGCAAACTCCAGCTGTCTCTGGCGCTCGGTACTAGGCGCTCGCTGCCGCTGCCAGCCCCGGCGGCTTCTCCACGCCGCGCCCCCTCACTTCGCCCGCCTTCCTCTGCCCCTGGCCCGGGAGTGGGGAGCAGGAGCAGTGCTGGCGGGCGCGGGACGCCGGGCGCCGAGCAGCTCGGGAGGGCGCGGGCAGGGGCAACGGGGGGAGGGGGTGTCAGGGGCGCTGAAGCCCCCGTAGTCGAAAGTCGCGTTTTAAGGACTGGCCTGATAGATTACTTTCTACTTAAAGATCCAGCGGGAGGCGGGGCCACGTGACCGTGCGTGACGTCAGGGCCGCCGCTGAGCCGGCCAAACTCAAGTTGGTTGAGAGAATTGTCAACAAAGGGACGAGGGACGCGCAACTCCGCGCCGCACCGTGCGCCAGCATCCCGCGGGTCCCGAGGGCGCCCCGGTCCGCCCCGAGACCCCACCTTGGGCTGGAGCCTGGCGCGGGGGTCGAGGGACCCTGTGGGTGTGAGTGCGGATGGGTGCGTGTGAACGAGTGAGGCTGTGGGCCTGTGAGCGTCCGCCGAACCCCGAAGCTCCGCTGCCCTGCCCTACCCGCCCCCTCTCCTTTCTCCCCGCTTTGCCAACGCTCCCTAGGCAAGGACTGGGCGTAGAACATAGGACAAGATTCCCATCCTGTTGTTATTATTATTTTTTTAAAAGAAAAACTTAGTAGTCTCTGTTTTCTTTTTGTTTGATTCTTTTTAGCTCTAAAGAGTAAGGGCTGCGCCCCGGCTCTCTCTTGCTAATTAGACTTAAGAGCCACTCCTGCCTCAGTGCTTAGTCGGCGGAGACACCTACTGAGGGGAGGCGCTCCTCCTCCCCCTAAAGTCAAACCACCTGGTCCTGCCTTCGCTTTCCAGGCTCGATGTGGGCGTGTTTATATGTATATATATATATATATATATATTTTTTTTTTTTTCCCGCTCGGCCACAGCAGCATCAGTTGGGGTTCCCGAAGATCAGAAAATGGCTATTGATTAATCTATTAGAATAGTTGCCGAGAGAAATAAAAAAGACTTAAAATAACAGGGAACCTATAAATAAAGAAGCCCTAACTAGCTGCTCGGAGTTGTTAAACGACTTAGCATGTGAAAAAGTCGGAAATGAGGCGCTGGGGAAGGAGCCGGGATTGTCAGCGGCCAGGGTAAGTCGAGTGGGGCCGGGAAGAGGCTTCGGGCCTCTAGGTTAGACGCCGCGCCCAGGCTGCGAGGACAGACAACGCGGGGAGCGGGCGGTGTGACTTCGCAGGCGCCCAGGCCCAGGCTCCTGAGAGTGGGGCCGGCCCCGAGCTTGCCAGCGGGCTAGGCTCTCACTGCTGCTAACTAACGTGGATTCTTTTTCCTCAGGGCATAGACAAACCCTCCAAGATTTAACTTCCTCAGAAACCCGCAACAGGAGGTGGAGGAGGAGGAGGAGGCGAGGATGCGGCCAGTGAGCACCGAATTTCTTTGGCAAGGAAAGTCAGTGATGGTAGGAAAGACTGTGGGCATTTAACTGGGATGTGGCGGGGGCGCAAACCTACCCGGGTGCGTTGCATTGCTGGGGCGCGTGGACCTCGCACTTCAGAATAGTGCACCTGACCGGGTGAATCCGCGATGGGCCGCCTCTTCCCCTCTCGCATTTTTAGGCAGCCTCCTTGCGAGGCGCGAGTGCCTACCGGGTGTGGCGGGCTCTTGGAACCCAAGCCCAGTCTGGCCGCTGAGGCCTGCGAGGGGAATGCAGGCCTCACCAGAAGAAGGAGCACAAGGGCAGATGGTCCGAGGAAAACAGTGAAATATTTACAGAAGACACTGAGAAACTGATACATTTCCTGGCGGACAGTAGTACTTCTGATTCCCTGTCTGTGTCTCTCACCTACGACCCCCCTCTTTCCTTAGCCTAGACACACGTAAACTTGCTTCATTATAGGCAGTGCGACACACAGATTGACTTTAATTTTCATGAGATAATTTCCCGGTTAAAACACTAGCACGTTGGATCCCCACTTCGCAGGATGTTTCTGGTTGAAGCTGGGGCAGTTACTCCAACTTGAGACGCCCACGAAACTCCAAGGCTTTTCTGTATCTAAATGAAACCCCGATTGCACCTGACCCTAAAATGCATCTGGGTTCATTTCCGCAGCTGCACCGCTTTGTGGCCCGCAGGCTCCGAACCGTTTACAATACCACCTAGACAGCTTCCAGCGAAACCGACCGGAGCGCCGAGCTGGCTGCCCACCGATCCCCCCGGCAGCGGAGGTCCCGGCTGCAACTGTCCCAGTAAACCAATAATTACAAAAGGAAGGTCGGAAGGACACGAAAAAGAAAGCGAAATTCGCAAATTCACAAATTCCTTTTGCTCAGCTTCGGTTATAGAGCCCCAGAGGCAGGCGCGGGCCGCAGCAGGAGCCCTACCGCAGCCTGGGAGGCTGGGCCCGCGTGGACGCGCGCGCGTGTGTGTGTGTGTGTGTGTGCGTGCGGGAGGGTGGCGGCTCCAGGGGCTGCCCTCCGCAGTGTTCTTGAAGTATCCTCCAAATGAGCCTAATTTCGATTTCTTTGCCCGCCAGGGCTGGCTCTCAGGACTCCCTCGGTGCCGCTGTTTCTGCCTCTCAGCCTCCCTCGGCCAGGACCTGGCCCAATCCGTCCATTCCCCGGTGTCTCTGGAACCTCCCTGGGGGAAGGGGTGGGAGGTGAACAACTCCCAGCCGCCAGTTCCATTTGTTGCGCTTTTATCCTTCGACACAATAAAAGTCAAATTAATTGATTCATACCATTAATTACGGGGCGTAGCGTGAAAAGCAACGCTTCCCCTCGGTTAGCGATCTATTGTGCTAATCTCTTGTTCAATCAGTGTTACCATCTGATGCCGGGTCTGGCCCTTACAGAAACTTTTCGACTCGATTAGCTAAATGATGAGACGTGCGGGACCTACTGGCTGCGGCCCCGACGTCCTGCACCCGTGCGGGCCCAACGGCTGAATATCGATTTCCAGCGGAGGCGGCGGATTTTCCCGCGACCTCTCTAGGCTAGGGAGCCGGCCGCCCTTTCCTCCTTCCGGGCGGACAGTAGCGCCGCGCAACCTCCCGTTGTTGGAAGGAGGCTAAGCGGCAGCCCAGGTGGGAGGCAGGAAGGTTCCCGCTGCCATCGCCGCGGGACGCCGCCAGGGCGGAAGGGCCCGAGCCCGACGAGGTGCAGGGTCCTGTCCTAGGCCGACTAGATTCCGGGCTGAGTAAATCCTGTTTGCCGCGTAATCTCAGCTTGCAGCTAAAAGCCCACAGGTCGTCAGTTACCGCCAAACTTTAGAACA
Organism: Lipotes vexillifer; assembly: GCF_000442215.2. Taxonomy (NCBI): domain Eukaryota; kingdom Metazoa; phylum Chordata; class Mammalia; order Artiodactyla; family Lipotidae; genus Lipotes; species Lipotes vexillifer. Next base: position 2,921,125 of record NW_006791298.1, on the reverse strand, counting down.
GACAGAGATGGGAGAAGTGAGACGGATACAGAAAGACAGGGACACATTTGTGGGGGGAAGAAAGATGTGATAGAGGGAACGGAAATATTAGTGGGGGGAGGGAAGGAAAGAGAAATGTGGATAAACATTTTCTGAGTTTCAGAGGGTTACTGGGGAGGTAGAATGAAAACACACACACACAAACAATTACTATGAGTGAGAGTGACTACTTGGGTCACAACAAGCAAACTTCCCCGGAGGGATTTAAAGAAGATGGCAGCCAGCTGTCTCACCTGTTCAAATGTTTGAAACGTTTCAGCCAAAGAGAATGTAATGAGGCTCCCTCCGTTTCTCCTGGGGCGGGCAGAGTCCGTGGTACCCAGCTGCGGAAGCCGCCAGGACCGGGGCTGTTGGGGGCGGGGGTTGGTAGTGGTGGTGGAGCGGACCGAGGTTCTAGCAACAGGAAACAGGAAAAGTGGAGTTCGGATCGATTGGAAGGAAATTGAGACATCTGGGGGAGGGAAGATTTAGAATGTGTGTCCTGGGGGTTGAGATGGGGGTGGGGGAGACATAGTGGATGGAACAGTTTATGACGGAGAAGGGGAAATTAATTACAACTCAATTTGGGTTCTTAAGTGGTCAACACAGGACGAGGGGCACGGTCAGAGTCTGCGGAAGGCTGGAATGGCCCACCTACCCCTCGCCAGGCCCAAGCGAACTCAGGTGCCCTCTTCCGACTTCTTTAAGTCAGAGACTATGCCAATGGTTTGAATAAATCGTTGGCCCGAGGTGAGATAAATCTTTACGCCCGGGCGCGTGTGCGCTTTTCTTGCAATACGGGGAGAAAGGACCACGTTCAGCGCAGTGAGGGGCGGGACTCCCACAGAGAGCAGCCACCCTCCCTCTGCTGCAGGGGAAACAAAACGTGGGTGGAGCCCATCTGGAATATACCCCTCTCTTCACCCCGCAAAAACCAAAGTCGGCTCTTTCTTGACAATCTTCACAGATGTGTTAAACTATTATCAGCCTCTGCCTGGATGGCCGCCACCAAGGGAGGTGGGAAGGGCTGAGATGATATCCGGGTCCCCAACGCATCCAAGTTACTTCTATTTCCACCCTTGTATACCTTTCCAGATCTCTTTGGGATGCGGGAAAAAAGATTAATTTAATGTACATGCATCTCAAAACTTCATTTATTTACAAGGTGTCCGGCACTCAAGGCCCATGCCAAGAAGTGCCTTGTAATGGCGAGAGACCAAAGGGAAAGGAAGAGAGAGGGAGAGAGAGGATGGCTTCGAATTTATTTATATTGGAAATGTATAAACATCCATTCTGTAAAAGGCAACACGTTTAATTAACGATGAGAGAGTAGTTAGGGGCAGAAAGCTAGTAAAATTGTGTGATAAATTTATGGCATTGTTAGCGTGCTTTTAATTATGGCTATTATGTTAATTATTTCACATTAGCATGGAGTTATCAGCAGCATGTCAGATTTAATCAAAACGAGCCTTTCTCTCGAAAATTGTTCTTTTCATCCGCGAGGAGAAAGGTCCTGGGCAGGATTGGGGTTTAAAAATGACTTGGCATTGAAAGCTCGAGTCTTCTCGACCCGGTTTGGTGCGATGCGGCCAGGCCCGGCTGTCCGCTGGGTCCCTCCAGGCTACCGGCAGCTCGCGGAGGAGCCGAGGGCTGGGTTTTTAGGAATTCACCATTTTCACCCCCTTCGGAGCCGACACTTCATCATATGGGATCATTCTGTCAAACAATATGATGCCGCTCATTTTTATCTGTCCCGCTTTACAAAACCCCCATTCAGCCCAACGAGGAGCAACAAAAGCCTCGGAGCGGCGCGGCGGCCGCTGGCGACCACAGCCTCCCAGGCGCGCGGGGGAGAAAGGCGAGAGGGGCCGAGGAGAGCGGGCAGCGGGCGCGCGCCCCTCGCCGCCCGAGGGAACGCGGCTTGGCAAGGCCCGCGCGCCCAGGTGGCGGGTCCTCGGGTGTGGCCCGGGCGGGACCTCTCCCGAGCCAGCACCCGCCCTCGGCCTCCCCGCGGGCGCCCGGCGGAAGCGCCTTTCCCTCCCCGAGAGCGACTTGCCCACCCAGGCCACATCGATTTCTCAATCACTGCGGATCGATTTATTGGGAGCAAATAAATAGCCCGTTTTGAAAACGTTTCAATTGTAGCCTTGATGGTTGGGGCGCTGACGCGGGAGGGAGCGCAGGGCCGAGGGGCTCGCGCGGGAAGGTCCTTCTGGGAACGTGGGGGGCGCGAAGGCCCGAGCGCCACTCGCCGCGGAAGCCTCGTGTGTGCGCGCGCGGCCGCCGCCGCACGTCCCCCACACTTGGATCTCCGGCTACGCCCCGGCCTCCTCGAGGGTTCGGCTTCCTCCGCTCGCGCTCAGCTCCCCCTGGCGGCGGGGCGAGCGGGAGTTCAGCTCCCAGCCTTTACACCTCGTGACGTCCAGGCAAGTTCGCCGGGGTTCTGAGTCTTTCAAAAGTTCCCCCTCAGGCCACCGAGCGACCCTGAGTCTAGTCCCCGGGGCCCGCGCCGGGTGGAGGTTCTCAGGCCCTGGGCGGCTCGCGCCCACCCCGCTGGCCTTAGGGCCGGGGCCGCGGACGCTGCTGCCTCCTCGCCCCGGCCCCGGAGCGGCCTTCCTGCGCAAGACCACTCAGGCCCCCGCCCTTCCCGGGACTGGGCTGTGGACTGGCCAGCTGTTGCCTTATTTTTAGAGCCATTCCATTCGCGCGGTTATATTTAACTCGATCCACTCCTCCGAGGAGGTCGCTAGGACATCGAATTCTCTACATCGCAGCTTGGGCCCGCCTGCCTAGCCTCAGTGGCAGGTTGGAAAACCCCTGCTTAAGAATCTTTGACATCTCCGGAGCTTAGCTACGAGAGGGAGGTTGTGAGGGCTGGTTCTAGAAGCAGTCGCCACCGCGCCTGCACACACAATGCGAAGAGGGTCAGTCTTGGGTGGGGGAGGGGAGTGTGGAGGAGGATTGGGTCCCAAGGGAAGGATTCTCTGCGGGGAGTATTGGGTCCATTTCCTACTTATGCATGAGCCAGAGCACCCAGGTGACCTGGAAGACGTCTTACAACTCAGCCCTTCAGAAAGGTTATGATTTTTGTATTCGTGCAGGAATCCTCTCTGCTCTCTCCTCCTGAACAAGGTCAACAGGATACTTAAATTTAAACTGGCTCCTCAGTTTCAGCCTAGTCTCCCCTCGGCAAAATCTCAAGAAGACTATGCCACTGGCCCAGTCACATCCCAGGGAAGGGACCCATTTGGATAACATATAGAAACACCATCATAATACATACTTTTTCTCTCAGAAGGGCAAACTGAATTTACAAGAAAAAACAAAAGTAGAAGTCACATACTAAATGTACACATACAGATGTGAGAAGACCTGGGACGTTATATGCACTTTTAAAATTTAAATTCTTCTCCTTCTAACACTTTTAAAGAAAGGACTTTCTTAACCTTGGGTCCAAAGCAGATATTTCTGGCCGCCTCTTTCTGTAAATCTCCGTGCAATGTACGGGAGAAGGGTGGAAGTCATACAGCTGAATTGAGTGGGAGAAGATGCTCTAGCCAAGCACTCTCCGTCTGGGGGGGGAGGCGTGCTGGCAGCATTCAGTAAATATTGGTTCAGTAACTGAAATCAGTAAGACACAACCTCACTCTGATGAGTGACTTATGAAAGAAAGTTTGTAGTTAAAATATGGTATAATTAATTGTATAAATATTTATCATAGAATGTTACAGGAGTTCAGAGTAGACACACCTAACTCTGCCTGGAAAAGAGGGGTGTGTAGGAAGGTTTCCCAAAGGAAATAAAGCCTGAGCTGTCTTGAATGATGAGTTAACTGCTGTTAGGTGGATGAAGGGAGGAACCGAGTTCTTGGCAGAGAACCCAGCGAGCCAAGACGCAGAGGTATGCAATACGAGGAGGAGCTAATCGTTTAATAATTGGAGAGGGCGGGTAGCTGGAGTTGACGCTGTAGAGGCAGACAAGAGTGAAATCATGAAGATTCCTGAATATTGTGCTAAAGAGCCTGAAGTTGATAAGGAGCCACTGAAGGGTTTTAATGTTATGATTGACATGATCAGAGTGAAATTTTGCAACAATCTTTTGGGGCCATGTGAAGGATAAACTAGAGGGAGTAAGACTGGAGGTAGTAAAGAGGCTATTTCAGTTACCTCAGTAAGAGGTGATGAAGATGTGACTTAAAGGCAGTGGGACTAGAGAAGAGGGGATGAATTGGAGAAAGATTTAGAAAGCAAACTTGATAGTACTAAGTGTCTGATTAATAAGGGAGAAGGAGTTCACAGTAACTCTCACACAGGAAATTTGGGCGTTTGGAGGAAATGTTGGTATGGAGATGGAGGAACTCTCTAGTCGCTTGCTCCTCAGCCATCCACATGATTACCCAAGTTATCTCCTTAAATATCAGTCAGAGCATGCCAATCACTTCCCAGATCAAAAACCTCATTGTTTATAGAAGAAAATTCAAACTCTTTTGGAAAGCATTTCAGGCGTGCCATGATCTGGCTCCAATTTAGCTTCTAGTTTCATTTGCACCCCATGCTGTAGCCCCATGGGACTGTATTCCATTCCCAGGACATACTATGAACTCCATTATATACCAATTGTGTGACCTTGAGCACATCCCTTAGACTTCTTTGTGCCTTATTTCCTCATCTGTAAAATGGAGATAATAGTACCTTCTTTATGGGATTGTTGTAAGGATTAAGTATACCCAAAACACTTAGAACTGGGTTTTACACATAGTTTTAAGAATCACTCCAAAAAACATTTTTTTTAAATGAATTGTGTCTTTGCGATGCATTTTCCTGTTTTCTTTTTTTTCTTACTTAATTTATTTTTGGCCTCATTGGGTCTTCTTTGCGGTGCGCAGGCTTCTCATTGAGGAGCACGGGCTCTAGGCATGTGGGTTTCAGTAGTTGTGGCACACAGGCACAGTTGTTGTGGCTCGCGGGCTCTAGAGCATAGGCTCAGTAGTTGTGGTGCACAGGCTTAGTTGCTCCACAGGATGTGGGATCTTCCCGGTAGGGACTGAACCCGTGTTCCCTGCATTGGCAGGCGGATTCTTAACCACTGCGCCATGAGAGAAGTCTGCCTTTTCCTGTTTTCTGATTGAGAGACATAGTCCCAGCCTTCTTGGAGCTTTCAGTTTAGTTGTGAAGAGTAAGAGAGGAGACACTGTAAGCCCTTGAAGGTAGAGACTGAGAGGCTTAGATTATTATTATTTTTTGATCTTGAAAGTGACTATTGTAGAATTTTGAGCAAGGAAGTGATGTGACTGGATATGTGTTTTAGCAATATCACTCTATCATTGATGGGGAGAATGGACTGAACACAGAAGTTGATGAGTTCAGTTTTGCACATACTGAATTTGAGGTGCTGGTGGAATTTCAGAGTTGACATAATTAGTAGGAGATAGGAATCTAGAGCAGTGCTGTCTAATGGAAATATAATGTGAGCTACAGATGTGAGTTATGTATGTACTTTTATATATGTTAGGTATGTCTAACAGCTACATTTAGAAAAGTAAACAGAAACAGGTAAGTTGATTTTTTTAATGATACATTTTATTTAACCCAATATACCTGAAAATATTGTCATTTAAGCATACACAATGTATATAAAAGTTATTGAGATATTTTCCATTCATTTTTTTCTAAGTCTTTCAAGTATGATGTATATTTTATCCTTACAGCCATCTCAGTTTTAAATAGCCACATTACAACTGCTCCATGGCCACAAGTGGTTAATGGCTATCATATTGGATAGCTCAGGTCTAGAGCTTAAGAGAGAAGTTGGGACTACAGATTAAGATTTAGGAGTCATCAGCTTTCGTGTGATAGTTCAGGCAATGAGAGTGTGTAAGCTCAGCAAATAGGAGTGTGTGCAATGAGAAAAAGGCCAAGGGAATATCAGAGAGGGGAGAAGGAAGAAGAGCCCGTAAAAGAAAGTGAGAAAATAAATAGAGCTTAAATTGGGAGAAAGTATGATCATGGGAAGCAAGGAAGAGGGACTTTTGAGAAGATAAAAGTTGTCAACAAGGTCAAGTGTTTCTGAGATGTATTTTTATTATGTGTAGTTGTTATATGGATATAATTGTAAGTGTTTGGCCTTCTCTGATAGGAATTATTCAAATTCCGGCAAGGCAGTTATTGAAAGTAGATACCATTTCTTCATTCTGTGCGCAGTTGCAAAATGTTATTGTTTGATTTCATTAAAACATGCATATCGCCTCTTTCTATGAACTTGTGCTACAGTCACAGTGACCAAAATGTTCATTGCTCCTTGCCTGGAACGGTTCCAGTTTAAGCCTACTTTTCACGTATAATTATATCTAGGACCTATTTTATTCTCAGAAGTGTCCCAGTTTGGATAATAAAGTATTTGGTCACCCCATCCATGGTAGACATAACTTTCAACACTTAGAGTGTACTCAAGCTGTCCAGGAGGTTTTCTGCTGATGGATGGAGAGGTGCTTAAAACAAATATAGGTGCCACTAACTATAGTTTTAATCGCCTCCCAGTTAGATCAGGGCTTCTCTTTGCACTCTCCTGAGATTTTCTGAAAGGAAACTAAAGCAGCATAACCTGCCAAGTAAGTCTGTGACTGAATTTTCTTTGTGACCCAAAATAAATCTATACATTCCCATCCCATCCACACCTCCAGGATGATGTAAGTGACTTTATCAAGTACTTGCTATGTGCTAGGTGCTCTCTTATGTACTTTACATGTATTTATTTAATCCTTATAACAATCTTGTGAGGACGAACAGTAATTATTCCCATTTTACAAATGAGGAAGGTCACTCAGACAGGATTTGAAGGCAGTTTGGCTCTTAACCACTACACTGCACTGCCCTCTGATATCATCTTTCTTTTCATCTGCCCCTTCTTTCCCTTCCTCATCCCCAATGGCTTTCTTACTGTCACCCACAACTGAATTAAACCTTTCAATGGGGGCGTATTGATTAAATGCCTCTATAATATTATTATTAATCATTTGAATTATGGAAGACGATGCACAAAGAATAGAGGTCTTTATTGTCTAGTCGTTACTGCAGAGTTTGATATTTTGCTCTTTTCTGGGATGAAGATGTGTATCAACCATTTTGTGCTATTTTCTTTTAAAAGGGACCCTAATACTTTCTTGGTAACTGGTTTTGAGAATGTCTCAGAACAGGCAGTCTTTAGGAAAAAAATATTATAGAACTTTTAATAACAACACCATGAATTATTATCTATCACTACATTATCCCCAAATTTAGAAGTTTAAAATAGTAAATACTTATTTTCTCATAGTTTCTGTGGATCAGGAATTCAGAAGGGGCATAGCTTGGTGATTCGTGTTCTGTATCTGCCGTGAGGCTGCAGATAAGCTGTTGACTGGGCTGCGTTCATATGAAGACTTGACTGGGGCTTACTCACATGGCTGTTTGCAGGAGGTCTCAGTTCCTTGCCATGGAAACCTCTTCATAGGACTGCTTATGTCATGGCAGGTGGGTCCCCAGAGCAAGTGATATAAGAGAAAAAGAAAGGCAGAAGCCACAAGGTCTTTTTGATCTAGCCTCATCACGTGCTATCACTTCTGCTGAGTCTTTTGGTCACACAGAACAACGCTGATTCAGCGTAGGAGTGCACTATTATAAGGATGTGAATACCAGAATGTGGGGATCGTTGGGGACAATCTTGGAGGTCTGCTACCACAATTCACTCTCTGCTCCCTGATTCCTGTTGCTCCCATATGCAAAATGTACTTTCTTCCTCCCAAAGTTCCTAAAAGTCTCATTCCATTAGAGCATCACCACAGAATTCAGAATCTCATCATATAAGTCAGGTGTAGATGACTTCTCAGATGTAGTTCCATAAGCCCCTTGACTACAGTTCCTCTTTCTCAGAATGCTTGTGAACCAAAGAGACAAATTATCTTCCACCACATACACTCAATGTAGGATAGGCATAGGATAACTGCTATACAGACATTCTTCTTCAAAAAGGGGGACTAGGGGGCTTCCCTGGTGGCGCAGTAGTTGAGAGTCCGCCTGCCGATGCAGGGGACACGGGTTCGTGCCCCGGTCCGGGAAGATCCTACATGCAGTGGAGCGGCTGTGCCCGTGAGCCCTGGCCGCTGAGCCTGCACGTCCGGAGCCTGTTGCTCCGCAACGGGAGAGGCCACAACAGTGAGAGGCCCGCGTACGGCAAACAAACAAAAAAAGGGGGACTAGGGAGTCACACAAGAGTCACTGGTCAGCAATTCTGATATTCAGTTACGTACAGGTTGATGTTTCGTAGATTAGGGCTCAATGTCTGAAAGTAATCCTTTGTGGCTCTTGGCTCCACCTTCTGGGTTCTTATTTCTACCCTCCAAGTTATCTTTCCTTTCTCATGAAGGACAGCACACGTTTGCAGCTGAAGAAGTTTTCTTAACCTGCTTTGCTGCTTGTAGAATTTGGGGGGGATCCAAAGACCTCTTTTCGTTTTGTGCTGTTTGCTTAGTCCAATCCAGTGATGTTTCTGACAATATATTTCTCTTCTGATGAGACTGGGCACGTTCACGGTGGTGTGGGCGTAGACTCTTCTGCTAATATAATTCTCCAGGTATCTCTATCATCCTCCCAGCCATGTATATTGATAAAAATGAACCCCATTCCAGGGGGTGTGAAACTTGATGGACTTCATCCAGCTATGATGGTTTCATCCACCTTGCCAAAGACTGATGAAGACATGGTAAAGTGATACCATTCTGTCCAATGAGAAAGAAGGGGAAGATTGTTTAGGGGCTTCCAGGCAAGGTTTTCCTTGCTGACAGAACGATCTCTAAGGAAGGAAATGTTCCTCTTCTTCTGCTAGGCGTATGTCTGCATGATACTTGCAGTTGTCATCTTTTACTCTTGAGTTTGGCAGAAGAAAACAATGGGAAGCACTTAGATTCTTCATTATATAATTGAGCAACTGAATTAATCAAGGACAGAAAAACGAATTTTCTTTATTTTTAAACCAGTTGCGAGTTGTGGTCATGAATTTAAAGTGAAACCCAATCAGCATGGCTGTGTGGTTGGTTGTTTATTTGTTGGTTTTGTTTTTTGGACCAATTGTTCAGGTGAAGGCTGGAGAAAAGGTTTTGGTGATTATGTGTTTGCTAAGTACAGTGTGTGTACTCTTCAAGGGAGTGACTGTATAATTATGGCTCT
>NW_006791298.1:2872314-2911897 GCF_000442215.2 Lipotes vexillifer | reverse complement strand
TCTTTCCCTTTTACTCTCCCTTTACCCTTTTACTAGCCCCCCCCCCTTTTCCTCTTCCTATTTTCCCTCCTCCTTTCTCCTCCTCTTCCTCCTGCATAGGTAGCTTCCTGATTCTCAGTCTTCTGTGAGCTACCATTTACATGTATGAATTGTCTTACTCAATCCTCATAACAACCCTGTCTAGCAGATACTGATTAATATTCCCATTTTCTAATCGAGGCATTAGATTAAGCAACTTGTTCATGGGCATATAGCTGGCGTCCAGCTCAAGCCTATATGATTCCAAGGTCTGTGTTTTAACCAGTATGCAGGAGTAAAAGGAACTCTTCTAAAGAAAGACCATTCACTAGCTCTCAGTGTTTAACTAGTTGAGTTCATATATCTACCCAGTGGATAAGATAAACAGAAAACTGTGGTCAAGCCCTCTAATTCTTGTGGGAGCCAATATTGTACGTTTAATCAAAATTTCAGTGTTTATTGTCCTTTAAAACAAAGGAGGTTAAACCTCAAAGTTTAAAACAAGATCAAGATTCTAATTTCTCTAACTAGTTCCAGCCTACGAAATGAGCTGGTTCCCCAGACACCTGATTACTTTGCCGCTTTTAGGTAGCTAGACAGGAGGAAAATGTCAGTCCAGAGCCCCTCACCCACCCTTACCTATAATGAGCTGCTAAAAGGGTGGCAACTACTTCTGATACTTATCTTTTTTTCCAGAGTATTTTATACCAAACCATGGCCAAGAGATCATTCTATGAGGCTTAAGGAAATGAATCTTTGTGTATTAGCTTAGATAACTTTACGTTTTTTTTTTTAAAAATTCCCATTTTTTTTTTTTTTTTTTTTGATTGAGGGCAATTGCTTTTTTTAAATTAATTAATTAATTAATGGCAGCGTTTGGTATTTGTTGCTGCGTGCAGGCTTTCTCTAGTTACGTCTAGCGGTGGTTTCTCTTGTTGCGAAGCACAGGCTACAGACGCGTGGGCTTCAGTAGTTGTGGCACACAGGCTTAGTTGTTCCGCGACATGTGGGATCTTCCCCGACCAGGGATCGAACCCATGTCCCCTGCATTGGCAGGTGGATTCTTAACCACTGCACCACCAGGGAGGTCCCTAGATAACTTTACTTTTAGTGTCTTGATTTTACAGTTGTTTAAAGGGAGTCATATTTAGTTTTGACATGTCTCTTTCTTTTTCAGGAATAGGAAATTGGTCTCAAAAAAGCCCTGAAATTTGTCTCTGGTAGTCTTATCAGTAACTCCTTGGGACTTCTTAGGAATTCAAAAAATTTTGAGCACAGTACCTTAAAGAGAAAACAGTTTTCTTTGAGCTGTGATTTGGGTGTTGTATAGAGAAAGTGATCTTTAGTTTGGAGATGGGCGGTCCTCTTGTCCTCCTATAGATCTGTGGTGATAACTCACCAAGAGCCCTGATGCCCCCATGGCATTTACAGTTTTTGAATATTCACTCCTATGTATTTAAAAGACTTAGAGAAAAACAGCTATACTTACTCTTTTATTATGTTAATCTAATTTACATACTGACTGGAATTGTTTATGTAGGGGATTTTTGACTGTGGTATTGTTTGCCTAAGGAAGAAAACTTGGTAGCAATTTTGTCATGCAATATTTACAGTCTGCATTGCTGTATATATTGGGGGAATCTTGCTAAAATATTGCATGACAGAAAATTTCAATAAGCATGTTTAAATGAATTCTAAGAAACCAGACAGAAAGGAAATATGTCTCTGTGGTTCTGAAACATTTATCTCCCTGGATGGAAAAGGGTAGGGGTAAGCCTTTTAATGATAGATTGTCCAAGAGAAAAGTGTACATTAATCTGTGGTTTAATGTGTTCCCTAAATGTCTTAATTGCTTTTAAAGCCATGTAAATAAATAACATTCAAAGGATGTGAATTAATATCCTAAGAAATGACTTTCCTGATATAAGGGCTCCTATTTCAAATAATATTTATAAGGCACCACAAATAATTTTTCAGTCCAGAATTAAGAAGCCTGAGGTTGGGAAACCTGAATTTACCAACTGTTAAGGTAGGAACATTTGTTTGTTTTGTTTTGTTTCGTTTTACAATGAGGTTAATCCTTGCCTTAGGTATCCAATTGTTATTTTATAAAGGAAGGAAGGATCAACTCTCCCGGGGAGGGGACAAAGGATCTTGGATTGTTAAATCTTCATGGTAATTACAGTACTTTAAAGCTAGGAATTGAACATGAAGATAAACTCAGCATGCCTTTAGTTTTATTTCTGAACAGAACATTTTAGGTATAAGAGAGAGAAGTTAAGGTTTGTTTTAAATGAGCACCAATTTTCTGAATTAAAAGTGAGTGCATTCTCATCATAATGCTTCTCACTCTCCCCTTAAATGATTAAAACAAAAATCTATAAGCTGATTACCATTTTGGAGAAGTTTTAGTATTGAACTTTCTTTGATTTATAAAATTCAGCTTATTCTCTCACTTTTGCACCTACAAGTGACCCCTCCCCTTACTCCTCCCCAACATATGAAGATTCCTTGGTATATTTATCTTTGACTCACGGTAAGAAATACATGTCCTCGTATATAAATACGTGTAACTAGATTCATATACATACATGAAACACAAGTTTCATAGAATGAAATTAACACTATGTGTATTGTACTATGATTTTTTTTTCCTATTCTGGGAAAAAAGATGCTTTATATAACCCTCAAAGTTGATTTCATGGCCCACTAATGAGTTGCAACCAGGAGTTTGATAAAACACTATCTAGACTCTAGAGAAGTAATTGAATTGAAGAAGCACATTCTTTTTTTTTGTTTGTTTGTTTTACTTTTCTTGGTGTCCATACATTTGTTCTCTACATCTCTGTCTCTATTTCTGCCTTGCAAACAGGTTCATTTATACCATTTTTCTAGATTCCACATATATGCATTAATAGACGATATTTGTTTTTCTCTTTCTGACTTACTTCACTCTCTGACAGTCTCTAGGTCCATCCACGTCTCTACAAATGACCCAGTTTCGTTCCTTTTTTATGGCTGAGTAATATTCCATTGTATATATATGTACCACATCTTCTTTATCCATTTGTCTGTCAGTGGGCATTTAGGTTGCTTCCATGACCTGGCTATTGTATATAGTGCTTCAATGAACATTGGGGTGCATGTGTCTTTTTGAATTATGGTTTTCTCTGGGTATATGCCCAGTAGTGCGATTGCTGGGTCATGTGGTAATTCTATTTTTAGTGTTTTAAGGAACCTCCATACTGTTCTCCATAGTGGCTATATCAACTTACATTCCCACCAACAGTGCAAGAGGGTTCCCTTTTCTCCACACCCTCTCCAGCATTTGTTGTTTGTAGATTTTCTGCTGATGCCCATTCTGATTGGTGTAGTTTTGATTCGCATTCTCTAATAATTAGTGATGTTGAGCAGCTTTTCATATGCCTCTTGGACATCCATATGTCTTCTTTGGAGAAATGTCTATTTGGTCTTCTGCCCATTTTTGGATTGGGTTTGGTTTTTTTTTAATATTGAGCTGCATGAGTTGTTTATATATTTTGGAGATTAATCCTGTGTCCGATTATTCATTTGCAAATATTTTTTCCCATTCTGAGGGTTGTCTTGTCTTGTTTATGGTTTCCTTTGCTGTGCAAAAGCTTTTAAGTTTCATTAGGTCCCATTTGTTTATTTTTGTTTTTATTTCCATTACTCTAGGAGGTGAATCAAAAAAATATCTTGCTGGGCTTCCCTGGTGGCGCAGTGGTTGAGAGTCCGCCTGCCGGTGCAGGGGACACGGATTCGTGCCCCGGTCCGGGAAGATCCCACATGCCGTGGAGCGGCTGGGCCCATGAGCCATGGCCACTGAGCCTGCGCGTCCGGAGCCTGTGCGCCGCAATGGGAGAGGCCACAACAGTGAGAGGCCCGCATAACGCCAAAAAAAAAAAAAAAAAATCTTGCTGTGATGTATGTCAAAGAGTGTTCTTCCTGTGTTTTCCTCTAAGAGTTTCTGGTCTTACATGTAGGTCTTTAATCCATTTTGAGTTTATTTTTGTGTATGGTGTTAGGGAGTGTTTTAATTTCATTCTTTTACATGTAGCTGTCCACTTTTCCCCGCACCACTTATTGAAGAGACTGTCTTTTCTCCATTGTATATCCTTGCCTCCTTTGTCGTAGACTAGTTGACCATTGGTGCGTGGGTTTACTTCTGGACTTTCTATCCTGTTCCATTGACCTGTATTTCTGTTTTTGTGCCAGTACCATATTGTCTTTTGATTACTATAGCTTTGCAGTATAGTCTGAAGTCCAGGAGCCCGATTCCTCCAGCTCCATTTTTTTCCCTCAAGATTTCTTTGGCTATTCAGGGTCTTTTGTGTTTCCATACAAATTATAAGATATTTTGTTCTAGTTCTGTAAAAAAATGCCATTGGTAATTTGATAGGGATTGCACAGAATCTGTAGATTGCTTTGGGTAGTATAGTCATTTTCACAGTATTGATTCTTCCAATCTAAGAACATGGTATATCTCTCCATCTGTTTGTGTGATCTTTGATTTCTTTCATCAGTGTCTTATAGATTTCTGAGTACAGGTCTTTTACCTCCTTAGGTAGGTTTATTCCTAGGTATTTTATTCATTTTGTTGCAATGGTGAATGGGATTGTTTCCTTAATTTCTCTTTCTGATCTTTTGTTGTTAGTGTGTAGGAATGCAAGAGATTTCTGTGCATTAATTTTGTATCCTGCAACTTTACCAAATTCATTGATTAGCTCTAGTAGTTTTCTGGTGGCATCTTTAGGATTCTCTACGTATCGTATCATGTCATCTGCAAACAGTGACAGTTTTACTTCTTCTTTTCCAATTTGTATTCCTTTTATTTCTTTTTCTTCTCTGGTTGCCATGGCTAGGACTTCCAAAACTATGTTGAATAATAGTGGTGAGAGTGGACATCCTTGTCTTGTTCCTGATCTTAGAGGAAATGCTTTCAGTTTTTCACCATTGAGAATAATGTTTGCTGCGGGTTTGTCATATATGGCCTTTATGATGTTGAGGTAGGTTCCCTCTCTGCCCACTTTCTGGAGAGTTTTTATTATAAATGGGCGTTGAATTCTGTCAAAAGCTTTTTCTGCATCTGTTGAGATGATCATATGGTTTTTCTCCTTCAATTTGTTAATATGGTGTATCACATTGATTGATTTGCATACATTGAAGAATCCTTGCATCCCTGGGATAAATCCCACTTGATCATGGTGTATGATCCTTTTAATGTGCTGTTGGATTCTGTTTGCTAGTATTTTGTTGAGGATTTTTGCATCTATTCATCAGTGATATTGGTCTGTAGTTTTCTTTTTTTGTAGTATCTGTGTCTGGTTTTGGTATCAGGGTGATGGTGGCCTCATAGAATGAGTTTGGGAGTGTTCCTTCTTATGCAATTTTTTGGAAGAGTTTCAGAAGGCTGGGTGTTAGCTCTTCTCTAAATGTTTAATAGAATTCACCTGTGAAGCCCTCTGGTCCTGGACTTTTGTTTGTTGGAAAATTTTTAATCACAGTTTCAATTTCATTACTTGTGATTGGTCTGTTCATATTTTCTGTTTCTTCCTGGTTCAGTCTTGGAAGGTTATACCTTTCTAAGAATTTGTCCATTTCTTCCAGGTTGTCCATTTTATGGGCATAGAGTTGCCTGTAGCAGTCGCTCATGATGCTTTGTATTTCTGCAGTGCCCGGTAAAACTCCTTTTTCATTTCTAATTTTATTTGAGTCCTCTCCATGTTTTCCTTCATATTATAGCATTTATTTTTTCCTTACATTGTATTCAGACCTGGGATTTTACAGGTTGAAAGATGGAAAGGCAGTTTTTATCATTGCTAGCTTCAGGAGTGGAAGAAGTTGTAGCTAGGAACTGTCTCATAGAATATAACCTGTTAACGGAATGAAACAGCTGTAACTTGGGTCATGACTATTGGATCCTTGCTGGGTACACTTTAAGCCTGTTGTAGAGTTGGTCTTTTATTTTAGATGTACTCAGTTCATGTGACAGATGGATCTACAGACTTGCTTTTTTAAGCATAGTGTATGGCTATTTCAAAGAATTCCTTTGAAAAAATTTACAAATTTTCTAATATCCTTTCGCATTACAGCAAATAATATTAGAATGTCAACTCCAGGGAGGCAGGGATTTTTGTCCATTTTATTCATGGTTGTATCCCTGACTCCTAGCACACTGCCTGGCACAAGCTGGTGCCCAGTAAATATTTGTTTAATGAATCTCAACATGGTGTTTCCTAAAGATTTCTCCGGCCTTGACACACCTGTCTTCATATAGCATGGAAGGTTATACACAGCATTGTTGGTTAGCGTTCCTTAGCATGTGTTTTCTAGAAGACACTTTGCGCCAAGATCACATTTAAAAAATAACTTCAGTGCAGTTTATGGCATGCCAGTTGTACATTAATAAAGCAAAAAACAAACAAAACAAAACAAAACAACTCAAAAAATAACCTCTTTGGCGTAAAATTGTTTCTAGAAGACCCTTGAGCCAAGATCACATTTTAAAAATTAATGTAAAATTGTTGCTTTAAGTGAAACAAATGAGAAACAAACAACCAATGAGAGACAAGAAATTCTAATATAAATAATATCAACCTTTTATTGAGTATTTAATAGCTAAGTAGGGAGGGAGGAATTTTGTCATTCAGTTCTCACAACTCAGAGAAGTGAATACATTTTTAGTGACTTTTTTGAAGAAATTGAGGTTTAGAGGGCCTAAGGAAATTACTCAAGGTGACACAGCTAGTAAGCAGTTAAAAATGGAATTTGAACCCAGGTCTAGTGTTTTAATCATTATAGTATTTGAGCTTGAAGGTTATTTAGACACTGAAGTCACCTTATACAATTCAGTTTGAAATTCATGTATTTGGCATTTTATTTGTTCGTTCATTCATTCATTCATTCAAGCAAACGAATTGAGAACCTACTTTATAACAGGCATTATGTATACAGTGGTAACCATACTAGATACAGTTGGTTCCTGCTCTCATGACCATAGGATCTGATAGAGCAGACAGATAATATAGACAAGTTCAGAAACAAATAAAAAAGTATAAATTGTGATGAAGGAGGAAACAGAGTGTTACGATAGAATATAATAGCTGGGAAGCCCTATGGTGACATTTTAAGATAGAGTTGCCTGGTTGGTCTTTTAAGCTAAGATCCGAAGGATGAGGAACCAGTCTATGTAAGAGTTTTGGCGTAGCTGGTGGGTGGTGAGGAGGGAAGCGGGGGTGAGCACTATCTTCCAGGTGGCAGAATGACCCAAATGGCAAAAGCCCTGAGGCAAAAACAAGTTTGGCTATTTAGACAGGAGCTTTTTGTGGAAGAGGTACAGGAAATGCATCTGGAGAAGTTGGCCAGGGCCAGATCATATAGGATCTTATAGGCCATGGAAAGGAGTTTGGATTTTGTTACACATACAAACAGGGATAGCCATTCTCAGATCAGTCCTGTTAACAGTAACATAATGAGAGGTTCTTAACTGGAATACTTGGATTGCATCAAATGAAATTTTAAGATCTAATTAATTAATTAGCATGTATTACCTTAACTACTGTGTATCCCTTTACTATTATCCAGCCTTCTAACACCCTTTTCAAGAGTGCATGTGTTTTCTTTGGTAATTTTCCATTTGGAAATGCCCAGCATTTATTTTAATTTCTCTACTATCTATCCCATAATACACTGATTGGCTTTTAGAAAGCGTGTGTTGAAGTCGTACTAAGTGACTCAGATATGGATCCTAACCTAATGAACTTTCAGAGTAGCAGCAGAGTTAAGATACATAAAATATTATAAAAGAGAATGTGTTAAGTGGGCGAAAAGATACCAATAAAGTACTCCTGGGAGTTCAGAAAAGAGATTTCTTTTAGCTCTGGGGGATTCAGGGGGAGGAGTTGGGGGGGATTAAGAGAGAGACTTCCTGAAGGAGGTAGCTTGAAAGGATAAGGGAGATTTAAACGTTAGGAAGGTAAGGGCAAAAAATTCTGTTAAAAGTTCCAAGTATAAATGAGTGCCTGTGTATTTAGGGTGATCCTTAGTACGTTGCGGATCCTCAATTTGATATGATTGTCACCAGACCCTTGGGAGGCATCCAGGACTAAAATAGTTAGAAAGTGTTATGCAGTAGGATTGAAGTTCATAGCCCTCTGCAGGAAATTATCTGTAGATCCAGCCAGGGCTCGTTTGTCTTGACTTTCTCAGCTGCTTAAATTTATTAACAAATTATATGGAGGCCTAAAGAATTAGAGGAGCAGTTTTAAAAGAGCATTGGATGGGGAGACGAAGAATCCAATCTTGTTCTATTGCTATCTTGATGTGGGGTCTGTTTCTTTGTCTGTAAAATGGAAAATGATGATTCTGTCCCTTCTACCCCCTTCCTATGAAGGCAGAGATGACTATGAACGGTGATGAAAAAGCTCAGAAGAAAGATACTGCATAAATTACATCAATAAAAACAACAGTTAAGAAAGCACTATGATGCAAAATGACATTGTTTAAACTTTTAGGCAGAAGGCTTTGTATAGAACCATGGGGTAATTTGAAATTCTCTCTTCTTTATTTTGAACAAGATATCTCAGTTAGGAAGTTAAAAGAAGACTAGAGATATTTAAATTTGCGGCTAAGTGTGGTCAATTCAGAAGGCATTTTGTACGGCTGTCTGTCCTGACTAACTGGGTGGGGAGGGTGCGGGTGGTGTCCTTTGATAAAATGTGGAAGTGAAACACTAAACCCAGCACCAGTTTAAAAAGCGGCATTCACAGTACCTTCAGGATGCACTTGTATCAATTACAGTCAAAGCATAAAAAATATTTGGAATAAGGCTGAAGATGCTGTACAGAAGGATTTCTTAGAAAAGAGGGGTTTCTTGAAAACTAAGGTGCAACCTTGTTATATTTTACTCTGAATGCCGTCACTGTATAATATATGTTGAAAAAAAATCTAAAATTGAAGAATGGTAAAATACATTGTGGTGAAACATTTATTATATCTATCAACCTCCCAATTCTCTCCAGCTTAATATATTTAAATAATTATGATTACTACTTGAAGGAGATTATTCTTTCTGATCTTAATTTGAAGCAATTCTGATTTTAAATACTAAGAAGACAAAAGGAAACTAAGACTTTTAGTTAATTAATAAAGCTATTTCCTAGAGAATTGAAAAAAACTCTCAATACATTTTAACCTTTCAAAATCAGAGCAATACCATCAACTATATATTTGACTTATATATTATTTAATGATTTATAATATATTTTTCAAAGAAAATATTTTGAATGAAACCTTAACTTTTACATGTTAATTTATAAGTAAACCCTAATCCCAAACCAGGGTTTCTAGAGGTTATGTTCTAGTATGTAAAATATTTAGAAAGGTTTAAAAAAATGTATATTGAAAATACCTCCCTTTTGTCTTTTATACCAAAGTTTTAATATTAAACCGGGTTGAAAGTGGACTGATGTTATGGGAATGAGAAAATAGGCTTTCTTGGAGATGGCATATCAAGAAATGGGTTAGCTTTGTATGGTGCATAATTTTATGTAAGTACTCAAGGCCAGCTTTAAGATACAACATTAATGATACCAATTATATAAATGTTTTCACACTTTTAAACATATTTCTCTACGTTATAACAAAACTTTCCTTATCCTATATATATGTGTATGTATGAGTCTGTGTATATACATATTTTAAATCTTGCTTATTATTTTGGGCCAAATAAATCCTTAAAACGGGTACAATAGCTGATAATTAAGAGCTATTGGTAATGGTTTTTGATTATTGTAAATAATGAATATTATAATTTAAATGCTTTTTCTTTTCTTCCCCCTCTACGTTTTCTTTGTGGTACCATGTATCATTTCCAAGTTCTCTTCTGTAAAGTGCTCCAAAATAATTATGAAGAAGTGTTACAAAACTAATAAGTTATAGTTATAACCGTCAGAAGAAAATCAGTCCCATCATTTTACACTCACATCTAACTTTTGACCCCTAATTAATATTGGCTTGATTATCCACTTTTCTGCAGCTTACTCTTGGAGGCTATTGTCTAAAATAAGAGCCAGCTTCAAATAATGACAGCTTCTTACCCTTAAGGACGATCAAAAGAACGTGCTTTAGTCTGCAAAGGCCTTCTCAAACAGGATTCTAAAAACGTTTTGAGCATTTGAAGATAAACATATAACCTCCCAATGTGAAATCTCAGAGGGACAACACTCATCTGGAAAGAGAGCAGCTTTAAGTTACGCTGCTTTTCTCTGTGTCTGAAATATTTTCCATATGAATATAATGCATCTTACTGGAATTTAATTAGAACTCCTCACCCCCAAGTTCTGTGAGCTGTTATACACTCTTGGCAATTGAACTCTCGGGATGTCCGAACTCTGGTCATCGATTCTCGTTCTCAGAGCTCTTTATTCTGCTGTCCTGAGTCGAGTGTTCTGAAGTGGGTGTACTCCGCTGAGGTCTCCCTCTGCTGCTTATCCTGTGTTCTGACAAATCTGTCTTGGCTGACAAAAGATATACATGAATAGTATTTTGTTACAAAGTCGCAAAGGAAGGGTATCATACTGGGTATTAAAATGCTGTTTTAAGGCAGCTTGAGGTTGTCTTCAAGTGAAGGGTGGAGGTAAGAGAATAAGGAACAGCCAGAGGCCTTTAAGCATTGGTGCAGCTCTTTGACGTTATGAAGGGCATTATAAACATCACTGAGGTCTCGCAGGATTGATAGATAGTTGTAGGAGAGGTAGCAGAGGATACCTGTTACCTAAGGGATGTAGTGACTTCAGGGGATTTGAAGAGAACAATTGTTGACTTACAAAGCGTCTCCACAGGGGCTATGCTAAAACAACTACATATAGGCCGATTTAGTTTGCACACCTATCTCAGGAATGCAACTCACCTCCTCCCCCCACAGCCTGCCACCGGGACTAAACAGGATATTCATGCAATTAACCTTTACTTTGGCATAAAAATCTAATAATATTCTGTGATGTAGAGTGGGGTAGGTACCCAGATTTGCTATTTTTCTCAACATTAAGGACAGTATATAATTTATTCTTTCTTTTGCTTTGGTTATTTAAAATAGTAGTCTCCTAAGTGGAGGAAGGTGTAACCAAGGGAGATGAAGGATTCGGAGAGATGAGAGTAGGAATTGTACAATACAGAGTGTTTCTGGGGACTTTGTTTTTTGGTTTGCTTCCAGTTTACTGTGAGGTTATTGCAGTTAGCATTTGTTGGGTTAAGTTAAATTATAGATTATATTATGTAGTTAAATTAAAATAACCTGACAGGCCTTCCCTGGTGGCGCAGTGGTTGAGTCTGCCTGCTAATGCAGGGGACACGGGTTCGAGCCCTGGTCTGGGAAGATCCCACATGCCGTGGAGCAACTGGGCCCGTGAGCCACAACTACTGAGCCTGCGCGTCTGGAGCCTGTGCTCCGCAACAAGAGAGGCCACGATAGTGAGAGGCCCGCGCATCGCGATGAAGAGTGGCCCCCGCTTGCCACTAGAGAAAGCCCTCGCACAGAAACGAAGACCCAACACAGCAAAATAAATAAATTAATTAATAAACTCCTACCTCCAACATCTTAAAAAAAACCTGACAAATTGTACATATAATTTAAGCATGAAAAGATTCCTGCAAAGAAACTTTGAAGATATTACTAGTGATAAAATTGTAGTACTGACTTTTCTCCCCTCCTAGTAGTGGTCTTTCTCAGCCACATTACAAGATAAAAATAATTATGATCTAATTAGAGCTCTTCTCCAACACATTACAAAATAAAAGCAATACATTGGTAGTCTAATTGGAGCTGACAAGAAATTGGCCAAAGAACTTTTTATCAAGAAAGAGTTTTTGAAATATGGATTTATATTCACTGTTGTTAATGGTAAACTTCATCCTAAATGTGTATTATGCTTTGAGAGTAATAATTCAAAAAATCTTTAAAGAGCACTTGTCATAGGGCAGGCACTGTTCTATGTGCTGAGGATACATCAGTGAAGCAGATACGGATGCTTGTTCTAGTGGAGCTTAACTTTCTATCAAGACAATAAAAGATAACACCATTGATATATTACCTTAGAAAGAAATAAGTGTTAAGGAGAAGAGGAACAGGGTAAAGGAATTAGGAGTGCTAGGGGTAGGGCACTGGTACAACTTTAAACAGGGTTGTCATGGTAGGCCTTAAAGTGACATTTGAACAGAGACTTGAAGAAGGTGTATACTTGTTATGCTATGCTCCTAAGACATCTGCATGCCATGAATTCTTTCTTTATTTATTTGGTTGCATTGTGTCTTAGTTGTGGCAGGCAGGCTCCTTAGTTGTGGCCCGCCAGCTCCTTAGTTGTGGCACGTGAACTCTTAGTTGTGGCATGCATGTAGGATCTAGTTCCCGGATCAGGGATCGAACCCGGGCCCCTGCATTGGGAGTGTGGAGTCTTAACCACTGTGCCACCAGGGAAGTCCCTCCATGAGTTCTTTAAATTGGGGTTTATTTATAGTTATGGAAGATAATATTATGAATATGCTGGGCCCATACTGTGTACTAGCTTCAACAGCAATATAGAAAAAAGAGAGACTAACATTTATTAAATGACTATTTGGGCTAGGTACTGATTACATTATTTTATATAATCCTGTAAGGCAAATATCATCAGTCCCATTTTATAACTGAGGCTTAGAGGTACCAAGTACCTTGTTTATGATCACACAGCTAAGTAGGTGATAGAGCTGGTGCTGGACATTAATTCCTAATCTTGCTCTCTGTTACAGTACCAGGCCCTGCAAAAAGTTTCATCAGTTGATCACAGCTGGTAAGAGAATTATGTTGAGAAAGATTCTGAGGCCAAATCTAAGAGCCAACAAAAAGAAATACTTTGACCAATGTTTACATATATATATATGTATTTATCTCTACACTGCCATGCTAGTTCTTGAGATAAATATCTCAAAAACAAATGAAAGTCAATTTAAATATAATGATGTAGTTTACAAGTAGTATTTTAAAAGGATCTTTATTTCTTATATGAATCATATTTATTTTCTAAAACATGACACTTCCCTAATAACCTTTTATACTCTACCAGTGAATAAACTGTTATCAATATGGCCCCGATCTACCTTCCCATAATTCTACTTCTCTGACTTGTCTGTTGATGTGGTTTTTTCTGTCTAGCATGCTTACACAACCCATTAAAATTACCCATATTTCAAATTACAGCTTCCTAGTAAAATAGAATGCTTCTGTTATTAGGAATGCCTACACAGAGACAAGTGTGTCAGAGATAATGTAGAAAAAATAAATGCACTATATTATGGGGCATAAAATTTTTAGTTAAACATTTAATAGAGATGGTATAATATAGTGGTTATTGTTAGAGACCATGGAGTCAACAATGCACTACCTAACTAAGTGTATGTTCTGGAGAAAATTACTTAAACTCTGTGAAATTTCAGTTTCTTCATCTCAGTAGCATCAGATTCTTGGGTATTTATTAGAATTTGCTTTGTAGTCCAGTATCTGGTATTTATTTATTTTAAAATGTTCCATATGTGCTTGAAAAGAAAGTGTTTTCTGTAACAATTGAATTCAGAGTTCTGTCATTAGCTCAAGCATATAAATTGTGTTGTTCAGAATGTCTATAGCTACACACATCTGTATCATTGCTGGGAGAAGTGAGTTAGAATTTAATATCATAATGGTAGGGTTGGCAGTACTTCTCTGCATTTTTACTTTCTGTATTTTAAGGCCATGTTTTTAGGTGCGTATAAATTCAGAATTGTTAGAGCTACCTGGTGAATTTATCTTTTTGTTGTTATGTAGAGATTCTCTTTTGTGCCGATGCATATTTGCTTTAAAGTCTATCTTAACTGATATTAATAATCTACATCAACTTTCTTTTGGTAAGAATTGGAGTGGAATAACTTTTCCACTCCTTTACTTTAAACCTTTCTGTGATATTTTCTTATGTTTTAGGTGTTTCTCTTATAAATATACATGTAAAGTTCTGTTTTATTAATTCAATATGAATTTCTGTTTTTTTTACTGGCAAATTTAGTTGATTTATATTAATTGCAGTTTTTGATATTTATTGTCATCATCTCATTTCCTGCTTTATAGTTACCTAAGCTTTTCTTTGTTCCTTCTCCTTGCCTCAATCTTTTTCTGCTCTCTATAGCTTTGCTTAAGTTTTCTGTATTCTTTTTCTTTCCTTGCTGTTGCTTTGGAAGTTATATATTCAGTTCTCCTTTACTGGTTACCTATACATTTTATTGAAATTTTTATTGTGAAATATTTTATATATACAAAAGAATATATGTAATGTACATATACATCATGAAAAACAATAAAATGAACACCTGTATAACCAACACACAGGTTTAAAAAAAAAAATCAACAACTCAGTTGAAGCGGTCAATGAACCATCTCCTACGATCTTTGCCAGAGATAATTACAATCCTGAGTTTTTAAAGCTGTATTTACATTGCTCTTTTAAAAATACTTTTATTGTGTATACTACACACACAACACCCACGAACACACACGCATTTTACATGTTTATGAACTTAAGCAGAATCATACTGTATGTATTCTTTTGCAACTTGCTCTTTTCCCCTCTACATTATGCATTACATTTGTGAGGTTTATCTGGGTTGGTATGCACCCTTCTAATTCATTCACTTTATACTCTTAAATTTTCCTGATCAATCTGGCTAGAGGTTTATCAATTTTACTGATTTTCTCCAAGAACCATCTTTTAGTTTCATTGATTTTCTGTATTGTTTTTTATTTGTTTAGATCCTTATTACTTCCTTTTTGGCTTATTTTTGGTTTAATTTGCTCTTTTTTTTCCTAGCTGAAGTCATTGGTTTGAAATCTTTCTTCTTTTTTAATATAGATGTTTTAGTGCTATAAATTTTCCTTTGAGTATGATTTAGCAGCATCCCACAGATTTTGATATACTGTATTTTCAATTTTATATAGTTGAAAACACTTTCTAATTTCTTTTTTGATGTCTTCTTTGACCCATGGGTTATTTAGAAGTTTAGTCTCCCAGTGGTTGCAGATTTTCTACATGTCCTTTTGTTACTGATTTCTAATTTAATTCCATTGTGGTTACTTTGTATGACTTGAATATTTTTAAATATATGAAGACATTTATTGCTGAGAATATGGTCTCTATCATAGTAAATGTTCTATGTACACTTGAAAACAATGTGTATTCTGCTATTGTTGGGTGGAGCATTCTGTAAATGTTAATTAGATCAGATAGGTTGATAGTGTTTTTCAAGTCTTCTATATATTTGCTGATTTTCTTTCTAGTTATTCTATCAAGTTTGGTAGAAGGGTATTGAAATCTCTGATAAAGATTGTAGACTTATTTACTTCTTGCAGTTCAATCAGGTTTTTCTTCATATATTCTGATGCTTAGTTATTAGGTTCATAAACTTAGGATTTCTAACTTCTTAAAGAATTGACCCCTTTATCTTTATGAGATAATTTTCTTTACCCCTGGTAATAGTTTTGTTCTGAAATCTATTTTGATATTAATATAGGCCCTCCAGCTTTTTTTTTTTTTTAATGGCCATGCCACATAGCATGCAGGATCTTAGTTCCCCAACCAGAGATTGAACCCATGCCTCCTGCAGTGGAAGCATGGAGTCTTAGTCACTGGACAGCCAGGGAAGTCCCAGCCCCTCCAGCTTTTCACTACTATTAGGATAGAATAACTTTTCCTATTCTTGTACTTTTAACCTATTTATATCTTTATATTCAAAATGGGTTTTTTTGTAGGCAGCATATAGTTGGGTTTGCTTTTTTACCCAATTTGGTAACCTACACCTTTTAACTGGGAGTTTTTATATCATTTACATTTAATGTGATTATTTATAATGATTAGGTTTAAATCTACCAGCTTGCTACTTGTTTGATCTTTCTTTGTTCTCCTTTTCCCCCTTTGCTGCCTTCTTTTGGATTGTGATTTTTATGATTAAATTTTTAAAATTATCTTATTAGTTATAATTTCCTCTTTATTTTAGTGTTTGATTTAGAATGTATAGTGTTCATCTTTAATTTATAACAGTTTATTTCAAGTTACACTCATATTTAGTATAAGCACCTTATATTAGTGTATTTCCATTTCTCCCCTCCCAGCCTTTGTGCTGATGTCATACATTTCACTTTTACATGTTATACACCCCATACCACATTGTTACTATTTTTATTTATATTTTAATGGGATTTAAATAAGAAAAAAAAGTATATTTACTCACATAGTTATCATTTCTGATGCTTTTTATTTATCTGTTGAGTAGGTCCATATTCCTATCTAGTATGATTTTCCTTTTCCCTAAAGGACATTTCTTTAACATTTCTTGTGGTGCAAGTCTGCTTGTGATGAATTCTTTCAGATTTTCTATGTTTGAAATAGTCCTTATTTCACCTTCATTTTTAAAAAACAGCTTTTTTGAGGTATAATTCACATACATAATTCACGCATTTAAAGTGTAAATTCAGGACTTCCCTGGTAGCCAAGTGGTTAAGAATCTGCCTGCCAATGCAGGGGACGTGGGTTTGATCCCTGGTCTGGGAAGATCCCACACGCTGTGGAGCAGCTAAGCCTGCGAGCCACAACTACTGAGCCCACGTGCTGCAACTACTGAAGCCCATGCACCTAGAGCCTGTGCTCCGCAACAAGAGAAGCCACTGCAATGAGAAGCCCATGCACCACAATGAAGAATAGCCCCTGCTCACCACAACTAGAGAAAAACCTGCGCACAGCAATGAAGACCAAATGCAGCCAAAAATAAATAAAATTAAATCTTAAAAAAAAAAAAAGAAGTGTACGGTTCAACAGTTTTTAGTATCTTCACAATTATGTGCAACTACTACCACAGTCAATTTTAGAATATTTTCATCACCTGAAGAGCCCTGATATTCTTTTTTTTTTCCTTTTTTGGCTGCACTGCACAGCTTGTGGAATCT
The DNA here is from genome assembly GCF_000442215.2 of Lipotes vexillifer. NCBI lineage: Eukaryota > Metazoa > Chordata > Mammalia > Artiodactyla > Lipotidae > Lipotes > Lipotes vexillifer. The sequence goes on along the minus strand of NW_006791298.1, from coordinate 2,894,862 downwards.
CAGTTCCCTGACCAGGGACTGAACCTGTGCCATGGCAGTGAAAGCCCAGAAGCCTACCAGGGACTCACCAAAACTGGTATTCCTTAGCTGTCACTCCCCAGCCCTCTGTTTCCCCCCTCCCCAAGCCCTAAGTAACCACAACACTTTTCTGTCTCTGTAGATTTCCTAATTCTAGACTTTAATATGAATGGGATCATGTAGCATGTAGTCTTTTGTAACTGTCTTTTTTCACTTAGCATAATATTTTCAGGGTTCATCTATGATGCAGCATGTATCAGTACATTATTTCTTTTAATGGCAGAGTAATATTCCATTGTATGGATACACTATATCTTGTTTATTTATTCATCCATTGGTGGACATTTGGATTGTTTCCACCTTTTGGCTATTATAAATGTTCACCTTCATTTCTGAAAGACATCTTCCCTGTTTATAGAATAGTAGTTCGATAGTTTTTTCTTTCAGTACTTTATAGATGTTTTTCTGACGGCTTCTTGATTACATTTGCTCTGATGAGTAAATCTGCAGTTATTTTTATCTTCATCCTCTAAGTAATGTGACTTTTTTCTCTAGCTGCTTTTAAGATTTTCTCTTTATCACTGATTTTGAGTAATTTATTATAATCTGCCTCGGTGTAGTTTATATTTATATGCTTAGGGTTTGTTGAAGTTCTTGGATTTGTGGGTTTATAGTTTTCATCAAATCTGGAAATTTTTTAGCCAGTATTTCTTCAAATATTTTTTCTATCTCTCCCTTTTTTAGAAATTCCAGTTACAAATATACAAGGTCACTTGAAGTTGTTACACAACTTATTGATATTATTTCCTTCCTTCTTTCCTTCCTTCCCTCTCTTTCACTCTCTCTCTTTCTTTCAAGTATTTTTTCTGTGTTTACTGTTGGGTAATTTCTGTTGCTGTGTCTTCACGTTCACTGGTGATTTCTTCAGCAATGCCTCATCTGATGTTAATCTCATCCAATACAATTTTCATTTCAGATATTGCAGTTTTTAATCTCTAGAAGTTTGATTTGGTTTTTTTTAGTACCTTTAATGTCTCTACTTAACATGTTTAACATTTTCTCTAGCCTTTTGAATATATGAAATGCAGTTATAATAACTCTTTTAATGTTCTTATCTAATCTAACATCTATGTTAGTTCTGGGTTGGTTTTGGTTGATTGATTTTTCCTCATTTTGACACACATGTAAACTTTAAACATGCATATTTGGCTTAATAATGTCAATATTAATCAATATGTCTAACTCCCTTTCAAATAATAAAGGGACCATAGAACACTTTTAGTCATTCTCTTCCATTGCCCATGTGATTGTCATGTACTTTTTGTTCCACTTTGATTGTAAATTAGCAGTATTATTTTTGTTTTGTATAATCAATTCCTCTTCACTGTTACCCACATATTTACCAGTTTCTTTGTCCCTCATTGTTGTTTTGAATTTCTCTTAAAGTTTTGGGTTTGATTTTTCTTCTTTTTTGTAATATGTATTAAATAATTCTTTAAATGAGGATTTATTTGAAATATATTGTCAAAGTCTTTGTCTAATGATAATATCTCTACTATGTTCTCATTTAAAAATCATAATTTAGCTGATTATAGAATTCTGCCTTCACAGATACTTTTCCTTGATCTTTTGAATATATTATTCAATTTCTTCTGGCTTCTCTTTATGCTGTTGAGAAGTCTGTTTTCAGCTTAGTTATTTTTCCTTTGTGAATAACTTATGTTTCTTTCTGGCTACTCTGAAGATATTTCTGTTTATCTTTGGTGTTCTGTGGTTTCTTACACTCTGCTAATTGTGTCTTTAATTTCACTTATCCTGTTTGAGACTCATTGTGTCTTGAGTGCATCAATTCTGAAAAAATCTTGTCTACTGTATTTTTAAAGTTATTAAAAAATTGAGATATAATTCACATACCATGAAATTCACCCTTTTAAAATGTATATACAATTCAGTGATTTTTAGTATGTTCACAAAGTTGTGCAACCATCATCACTTTCTAGTTCCAGAACATTTTTATTGCCTGGAAATGAAACCCCATATCCATTAGCAATCACTCTCCATTCCTTTCTCTCTCCAGCCCTGGCATCTGGTAATTTACTTTTTGTCCCTGTGGACTTGTCTATATGCCTATTCTAGACATTCCTTATAATTGTAATCATATAATATGTGGCATTTTGTGTCTGGCTTCTTTCACTTTGCATAATGTTTTAAATGTTCATCCATGTTATAACATGTATCAGAACTTCATTCCTTTTTGTGGAAAAATAATATTCCCATGTATGGATATAACACATTTTGTTCATTCATCAGTTGATGGCATTTGAGTTGTTTCCACTTTTTGGCTATAGTGAATAATACTGCTATGGATATCCATGTACAAGTTTTTGTGCAGACATATGGTAACTATGTTTAACTTTCTGAAGAATTGCCCAACTGTTTTCCAAAGTGGTTGCACTATTTCAGTAGCCATAATCTCTTGAATATTGCCTTTCTCCTATTCTACCCTCTCCCTTCTTATGGAACTCTCATCAGAGATATGTTGGAGTTTTTTATTTTATATTCCATGTCTCTTTACATTTTCCCAGTTTTTAGCTTTTTGTGCTCCATTCCTCAGATCTGTCTTCCAGTTCATTAATTCTTTTATTCAACTGGTTTAATCTTTCATTCAACCCATTTCTTGAGTTTTCACTTTAAAGAGTTTAATTTTTTATTTCTGAAAGTACTAACATTAAAAAAAATAGTTGTATAGTTTTATTTTCCTCCTTAATCAATTTATTCTTTTTCATAGTACCTTCTTTTTGATGGCTTTATTCCTTTTTCCATATTCTCTTTCATAATGTTGTTTTATTTCAAGTTCTTGGTTGTGGACTCTTGCTCAATGTGGATTGTTTTCTCACATATTTTGTTGTGAGATTACCTTTATTGAGGCTTTTCTTGCTTTTGTTTCTACAGTTGCTTCAGAGAGATCACCAATCATAGCTCAGTCATTGTGTTAACTTCTCAATTTGAGGCTTCCTAAATCATGCATATTATATTCATTTTATCCCCAAGTTTATGAGAGGCACAGGCCTGAAATTTTGAATTTAGGGGGAAGGGTTTTTCCTCCAACTTAAAGCTGAAAAGAGATAGACAAGCTCCTTTCTCACCTTGTCCTGGTAAACATATTTCTTTTCTAGTTCATCTCTTACCAGAAAGAGCTGCTATTTGAGGGTCTTGGCTTTATCTAAGGATTCTTAGCTCCTCATGCACACCCAAATCCTGATTTATTTTTTCCTGCATGAATATTAAATATTTTTAATATTAAAATTAAAAATTACATGAATATTGGTCCCAGTAACCCTTTAGGTTACTGGGACCAAGTTTTCTCCAAGGCAATTAAAGCTCCACCCTACCTTACCTCTTCATTTTGGGCACCTAGGATGGATGGAGTTTTTCCTCCCTCCCCTCCTTCCTTCTCAGTCATTTGAGTAATTTTCCTAATGTGGATTTGCATTCTTATCTAGGGCTTCTAGATAATTTTAAAATTTTTGTTTATTTTAAAACAAAATAAAATAATGTTTATTTTATTTTTTCTAGCATTTCTATGTCTTTGTACTGGATGGTTAATTTTGGATATCTTAGATCATTATATTATCAGAAGTCTCAGTTTCCTCACCATTAATGTGGGAAAGTAATTTATTTACTTAAGAGCATTTTTAGAATTAAATGAGATAATATATATAAAGTGCTAAGGTTAGTGCCTGATATGTAAGTGCTCAATAAATATTAGTTATTACAATTTTTAATTAATACTGATTGAGAAGCCCTATATAAGAATGCAAATCCACATAAGGAAAATTACTCAAATGAATTTAAAAATGAATATTTTGGCTTCCTCTTAGGATGTAATGTTGTTTCATTTAAAAGTTTGCTCCCTCCCTATTCTCCAGTTATTGTGGCACAAGGCACTATGAACTGCAAAGTCTCCCGAGACACCCTCTACGGAGGCAGCGCGGGAAGTCCTGCATGGTAACCAGCGCAAGCGCCAGAAGTTTTTGGAGACGGTGGAGCTTCAGATCAGCCTGAAGAGCTATGACCCTCAGAAGGACAAACACTTCTCGGGCACTGTCAGACTTAAGTCCACTCCCCTCCCCAAGTTCTCCATATGGGTTCTGGGGGACCAGTAGCCTTGTGATGAGGCCAAGGCTGTGGATATCCACCACATGGACACAGAGGCTCTGAAGAAACTCAACAAGAATAAGAAACTGGTCAAGAAGCTGTCCAAGAAGTATGATGCCTTTTTGGCTTCAGAATTTTGGATCAAGCAGATCCCATGAATCTGGGCCCAGATCTGAATAAAGCTGGCAAGTTCCCTTCCTTGCTGACCCACAATGAGAACATGGTGGCCAAAGTTGATGAAGTGAAGTCCACGATCAAGTTCCAGATGAAGAAGATGCTGTGTCTGGCAGTGGCTGTTGGCCATGTGAAGACGACAGATGATGAGCTTGTGTACAACATCCACTTAGCTGTCAACTTCCTGGTGTCATTGCTCAAGAAAAATTGGCAGAATGGCGGGACTTTGTACATTAAGAGCGCCATGGGCAAGCCCCAGCGCCTGTACTAAGGCACAGCTTAATAAACCATACTCCCACCATTAAAATGTGAACATACAAAACTTATTGCTTGAATATATATGATTTTGTATTATATATCCTTGAGTGTCTCACCTCATTTTTATCCTACTCTACTTAGCATGTGGGTGGTCAGGGAACAGTCTTTATTGATATTTGATGCCTGATTCAATTGGTATGTGTAGTTTTTTCATTTTACAGATGCATTTCAATTCATCATAAGTTGGCTTATATTATAAACATGTTTATAGTTTCTGTATTAAAATATTTACATTAAGCTGACATAAAATTAGATAATTTGAAATTCATTTTATTGAGAAAAAATTAATCTCTCAGTCTTGTTCTAAAATATTTATTTTCCACAAAATATGCACTTTGAAAAACATTGCATAGGTTATTAACAGGCTATCTGGTTTATTTCCACTTAGGAATATAATTCATTGAAAAGAAAGGCATATCTGATTAAAATGCTGTGTGGAAGTGACCTTTTCCATGTTCTTAAAAGAGAGGAATGATGGAAGAAAAAAATAATAATGTTTTTAATCTGAGTCTTTATGAGATCTTGAAATGGATGCTATTCTTTCTATTTCCTCTCTGTAACAGATATTGTGTTTCTGATTCTGTGTGTGTGTGTGTGTGTGTGGTCTCACTTTTGTTAATGTGTCTTCATTTCTCAGTGAAATGAAAGCTGACCTAGAACCGTGGTCACTCCTGTGTCAAAGTTGTAACAACTGTGGTCACTGAGCAATTACCATGGCAATCTGACTGGTCCTGAAGGGATAGTTGTGTTAGAACAAGATCTAAAATAATCTGTGGAAGGGAATGAACTGACGATTCAAACTGCAGTGTAATTTGATCTTGTGTCTGTATTTAACCAAAAGAACCAAATTTGTAAACAGATACTTTACTCTGCAGAAGGATAAAAATCCTAGAAAACATTTAAATGCTCTTTGTTTCACTCAGTTGCTTTTTCTTGACAATTTTATTTTAATACTGAAATATTGATAGAGCCCGAAGAAAGACATAGAGGATTGTATGGTGTCTATGTCCAAGTAAAACGCTTTTCTTTTGGAACCATTAAACTTTTTTGAACTGGTATACAAATAAAAAATGTTATTTTTTTCTTTTTTTAAACATGAGATCCTAAAATATTTAGGAGGTGCTTACCTGATACAGATTATTAAAATACAGAAGAAAAATTGAAAGAGTGACAAAGTATGCAGCAGTAGGACGTGTGTTTTCATTCTTTTTTTTCCAGAGGGGTAATAGATTTGTACTGATCCATTTACCTTCTCTCATTTGCTCACATCTATTGTTCAGCTGTGAGATTTTTGGCTGGAGTAAGTACACAGCTGGAAGCCAATGAATATCCTGCCTTTTCCCAAACTGTTCTTTGTTTGTTGCTTTATCCTCGTTCTTTCACTTATTCAGTATCTACTGAGCACCTGTTCTATACCAGGCACTGTGGTAGGTGGTAGAGGGTCCTTATTGAACAAGACAATCAGGGCTCCCTTGATGAGTGTCTAGTCCTGGACAGGTTTTCCCCTTTTGTGCTCTCTTTTCTTTCATTCATGCATTTTCCTGTCCTTTTCTTTCTCGACCATTTCTTTTTCTTACTTTTATTCTTTCCCTCATTTTCTTACTTCTCTCCCATTCTTTCTTTGGAAATTGTTAAAGGGCTTCCCTTTCTATTTCAGACTTGTCTAGGATCAATAGATGAGACTTCTTTCTTTGCACTGCACTCTTTTCCCATGGGAATTCAGGGATATTCATAACTTTTGGCCTGACTTAGCTGTGTCAGTACCTCCTCTGAGGAAAATTGGTTGCCAGCTGATGAGGGTATCATTTCCTCTACTGCCATGGAATCATACTCCTCTGCCTTTCATCAAGCTGCCAAACTTTGTGAAGAGTGAATCCTTTGGGGAAAGACATCTTCCTGTCTCTGTCTACAAGCAATTATTAATTTTTGTTAAAACCATTTTTTAAAAATTGGTTTTTATAGCCACATACCTAAATTTATCTCCAATTTGGTTCCATAGGTCACAGAATAGTTTTACCTTACTGGCTGAGTATTTTCATTTCTGCTGAGCTTCCCACAGTGAATATCAGAGAGCGTTTTCCAGCAGTATTTTTGTTAAGGGGTGGGGTGGATAAAGCCCTAATATAAATTCCGATATGGCCTTTGTCCTATTGCTTCCTGACACAATGTAGTAAGAAATCAATGCAGTTAGAGTCACAAATGACAGTAGATAAGGATAAGCAAGCTGGGTTCATCTGAAAGCACAAATGAATCAGAATTATAGGATTTATTTTAGCCCTGGAAGAGTTTATTTTATCCACTTCTGCCTCTTTAAAGTTGAAGAGCAGAGATGTCAAGTGACTTGCTAGAGATCACACAGCAAGTTAATAATAGAGCTGGAGCTAGAACTCAGGTCTCAATTCCCAGTTTTCCTTTTACCTGGCAGGATATAGGAAGTAGGGTATGGGGAAAATTATCTTTTGGGGGAGAGGGAGATTTATTGTTTGTTGGAGGAGGATTTGTCAAATCCACAGGTTTCAGACTTTTGTACTCTTCATCTGAGAATCAAAGAATCTAGTTTCATATGATCCTTGTGTAACTAGCTAAGATGTGGAAAAGAGCTGGTATAAAAATTAAGTGCTGTCCACTGAATATCCAGTCTGTGTCTGTTAACTTCTATATCCATGGGTGGGGTTCATTTTTATGTCTTGGTTATTGATGTTGCTTATCGTGTAGGAGAAATGTGATTTTCCCCCAACCGCAAGTGCTGCAGTTGTAGGTGAAGTTGGGGAAATGAATATGTTTTTGGTGAGTTGTTTTGATGGAGAAGTTTGAACCTGAATAAGGAGTCAGAACCCCAAGTTCATCCACTTACTTTATTATTTGAGGTGGTTTAGTAGAGTTTAATCTCAGTTCTGAGGAAGTCATTTGGACTCTGGCTTTCCACTCTCTGAACAACTAAGAATCATTTCTTCCCTGCTCCATTGGTGTGGATATTCATTTTTATTGCTGTGGTAGCCAGGCTCCAAGATGGTCCCCAATGATCCTTTACCTCCTGGCAGTCATGGTCTTGTATAGTCCCCTCCCATGTTGCGTCAGAGTTTGTCTGTGTGACCATCAGAATACGGCAGACATAATGTTATATCACTTTTGAGGCTACCTCATAGAAGACGTTGTGGCTTCTGCCCTGTACTTCTTGTATCCCTCACTCTGGGGAAGCCAGCTGCTAGTTATGAGGATGCTAGGACAGCCCTATAAGAGGTCCATGTGGCATGGAACCGAGGCTTTCTATCAAAAACCAGTGAGGAACTGGTTGAGGTCTTCCGCCAATCCGCATGTGAGTGAGCCGTCTTGGAAGGATGTTTCAGCTCTGGTCAACCCTTCAGATGTAGCACCAGCTGATTGCTTGACTGCAACCTAACAAGAGACCCTGAACCAGAAGCACCCACCTGAGCCACACTCAGATTCCTGATTCCAGAAACCATGTGGGATAATAAATGCTTGTTTTTTAAGCTGCTAAATTTGGGGGATAGTTTGTTACACAGCAATAGATAACTAATATAATTTACAAGACAGAAGTTGAACATTCTCAGTTTAAAGGCAATCATAATAACAATAGATGTAGATATTTTTATTATGAGATGAGATGTTTTTATTTGACTTAGAAACAAAAACTATATGAATACTTGGCCTATCTTCAGTATTTTCATTTTAAACAGGAAACTGAAGAACAGAAAAATTAAATGATGTAGTTATTGGAGGGAGTGGTGGTAGCTAAGAATTGAAACACACTTTTCTTTTTTCACTTCTCTTTAAAATATGGCTCTATTAAAATACTAAGTAAAGACTAAGTCCAAAATGACACCAACAAATTCAAAAGAAGAGGTATGTTTGAGGAAACTTCCATTTAAGGAGGAGTTTACTGAGCGCTATTGTGTTTCCTTGTTTTTGTTTTGTTTTGAATTGAAATATAGTTGATTTACAGTGTTTCATGTGTACAGCAAAGCGATTCAGTTGTACACATGTATATATTCTTCAGATTCTTTTCCATTATAGGTTATTACAAGATATTAAATATAGTTCCCTGTGGTATACAGTAGGTCCTTTTATCTTTTTTTTATATTTTATATATAGTAGTGTGTATATGTTAAGCCTAACCTCCTAATTTATCCCCAAGTCCCATTCTTGATGGTTTGTTTCCTGCAATCACTCCCGGGGACAAATACAATAACCTTCACTCACTTAGGGAAGCCGCAAAGAATTTTCAAACTTGGAGATTGGGCCTCTCACTGTTGTGGCCTCTCCCGTTTGCGGAGCACAGGCTCAAGACGCGCAGGCTCAGCGGCCATGGCTCACGGGCCCAGCCGCTCCGCGGCCTGTGGGATCCTCCCGGACCGGGGCACGAACCCATGTCCCCTGCATCGGCAGGCAGACTCTCAACCACTACGCCACCAGGGAAGCCCTTATCTATTTAATATATAGTAGTGTGTTTCTGTCAATCCTTAATTCCTAAGTTATCCCTCCCCACCTTCCCCTTTGGTAACCATAAGTTTGTTTTCTATGTCTGAGCCTATTTCTGTTTTGCAAATAAGTTCATTTGTATCATTAAAAAATATATATATTTATTTATTATTTATTTATTTTGGTGTGCTGGGTCTTAGTTGTGGCACACGGGATCTTTAGTTAGGGCATGCGGACTTCTCAGTTGTGGCATGTGGACTCTTAGTTGCAGCATGCAGGCTTCTTAGTTGTGGCATGCATGTGGGATCTCGTTCTCCAACCAGAGATCGAACCTGGGCCCCCTGCATTGGGAGCGTGTAGTCTTACCCACTGAACCACGAGGGAAGTTCCTCATCTGTATCATTTTTAAGATTCCACATACATGTAATATCATATGATATTTGTCTTTCTCTGTCTGACTTACTTCACTTAGTATGATAATCTCTCTGTTCATCCATGTTGCTGCAATGAATAATGCCATTGTTTTTATGGCTGAGTAGTATTCCATTGTGTGTATATGTGTGTGTGTGTATATATATATATATATATATATATATTCTACATCTTCTTTATCCATTCATCTATCAATGGACATTTAGGTTGGAAAGCTATCGTTTTAATATTAAATCATTTCAAGTGATCTGAGTCATTTTATCTTTACACACAGGTTAATTATGCCATCTTCAATTAATCAACTTGGAGAGGGTTTCAATGGATCATTTAACTCAGGCCTAAATATGAATATTTTTGATCAATTCAGCAAATGTTTGTTAAGAACACCACTGCTGGCCAGAGAATACATAGATAAACAAGATATCTCTGCCCATGAATGGTTTATAGGTTAGTGGCGGGGCAAGTAATTTCAGTAGTGCGGGAAGAGTTCTGATACAGGTATTCACAGAAAACATGCAGAGTATAGAGGAGGAGTACCTAAGTCAGCGTGGGATGACAAATGACTTTCTCTAAGTTGCACAGCTGCTTTGTAGCATTTTGAATCCATCTTGGCTGTCTTCTAGACACAAGGGGTAATAACAAGACTGTATGCTGCCTGCCTATTAACTTTCATGTATTGGTACGGACTCTGTTTTTCTACAGAGACCCTTTCCACCACATTTATTCACTGAGATATTATTCAAACCTCTTTTTAAGAAGAACTTCCAAAAAAATAAATAAAAAGAACTTCCTTTTCTATGTCTGAGCCTATTTCTGTTTTGCAAATAAGTTCATTTGTATCATTAAAAAATATATATATTTATTTATTATTTATTTATTTTGGTGTGCTGGGTCTTAGTTGTGGCACACGGGATCTTTAGTTAGGGCATGCGGACTTCTCAGTTGTGGCATGTGGACTCTTAGTTGCAGCATGCAGGCTTCTTAGTTGTGGCATGCATGTGGGATCTCGTTCTCCAACCAGAGATCGAACCTGGGCCCCCTGCATTGGGAGCGTGTAGTCTTACCCACTGAACCACGAGGGAAGTTCCTCATCTGTATCATTTTTAAGATTCCACATACATGTAATATCATATGATATTTGTCTTTCTCTGTCTGACTTACTTCACTTAGTATGATAATCTCTCTGTTCATCCATGTTGCTGCAATGAATAATGCCATTGTTTTTATGGCTGAGTAGTATTCCATTGTGTGTATATGTGTGTGTGTGTATATATATATATATATATATATATATTCTACATCTTCTTTATCCATTCATCTATCAATGGACATTTAGGTTGGAAAGCTATCGTTTTAATATTAAATCATTTCAAGTGATCTGAGTCATTTTATCTTTACACACAGGTTAATTATGCCATCTTCAATTAATCAACTTGGAGAGGGTTTCAATGGATCATTTAACTCAGGCCTAAATATGAATATTTTTGATCAATTCAGCAAATGTTTGTTAAGAACACCACTGCTGGCCAGAGAATACATAGATAAACAAGATATCTCTGCCCATGAATGGTTTATAGGTTAGTGGCGGGGCAAGTAATTTCAGTAGTGCGGGAAGAGTTCTGATACAGGTATTCACAGAAAACATGCAGAGTATAGAGGAGGAGTACCTAAGTCAGCGTGGGATGACAAATGACTTTCTCTAAGTTGCACAGCTGCTTTGTAGCATTTTGAATCCATCTTGGCTGTCTTCTAGACACAAGGGGTAATAACAAGACTGTATGCTGCCTGCCTATTAACTTTCATGTATTGGTACGGACTCTGTTTTTCTACAGAGACCCTTTCCACCACATTTATTCACTGAGATATTATTCAAACCTCTTTTTAAGAAGAACTTCCAAAAAAATAAATAAAAAGAACTTCCTTTTGGGCTTCCCTAGTGGCGCAGTGGTTGAGAATCTGCCTGCCAATGCAGGGGACACGGGTTCGAGCCCTGGTCTGGGAAGATCCCACATGCCGCAGAGCAACTGGGCCCGTGAGCCACAACTACTGAGCCTGCGTGTCTGGAGCCTGTGCTCCGCAACAAGAGAGGCCGCGACAGTGAGAGGCCCGTGCACCGCGGTGAAGAGTGGCCCCCGCTCGCCTCGACTAGAGAAAGCCCTCGCACAGAAATGAAGACCCAACACAGCCAAAACTAAAATTAATTAATTAATTAATTTTAAAAAAAAAGAACTTCCTTTTTCTTTCAACCAGGTTAAATGGAATGAAACAGAGACACTAAGAAAAAGAAACAGTAAAATGCAAAACAAAACCCAGGAGGTATAGAAGTGTTGGAAACATGAATTAGGAGACTGAACTACATAATGTAAAACTGTAAGAATAAAACATTTAGTGTGTGGGACTCTGAAAAAATTCATTAAACAAATCTCCTCAGTGATTTGTCACAATTATTTTAGCTACTGGTCAGTAAGGAATTTGTGGCAAAGTGCCGATTGGACTGGAAGGAAAGATTGCACCTGTGGATCAATTTGGTAGAATCTGGAACTTAATTCTTTTAGTTTGAACAAGCAAGTTTCAGACATTGTAGAGCCAAGGGAACTTCCAACAGTCTTTCATGAATGAAGCAGTATGAATGAACAGACCTTTCATGACTTCATTTTGAACTCTGCCTGCAGACCAGAGGTCAGCAGTCCCTTGGATCCCAGGAGGCTGCACAATGCCTGGAGGTCCTGGTGGTGCTGGTAACTGGTGCTGTGGAACAGGTGGGGGTAAAAGAGAAAAGGAAGAGGGGCAAAAGACAAAAAGAAAGCGACTGGAAGAAGTGAAGAAGGCGAGAAAGAAAAGAGAAGGAAAAGGAAGAATTAATTACTATGGTTTGTTGAGCACTGCTAGCCACTGTGCTAAGTGCTTTGCAAACTTTCTTCCAGTCCTTACAACAGCTCTATGAAGTTAGTGTTGGTAATACCTCTGTTTTACTGATTAGGGTACTGAGGCGCAGGTGAGGTCATTTGCCAAAAGTCATACAGTTGGTAAGTAGCAGAGCTGTGATTTGAACTCAGGACTATCTGACTCCCAAATCTAGCACTTCTAACCATGATGCCATGAAGGAAATACATTCTCCTACTGCAGTGTGAAAGAGGGCCACTACAGACAACCGCCCGGGCTGTTCTCTGGCTGGCCCTTGGGGTTTTCTTTTTTGTTTTTGTTTTTGTAGACAAGTCTTTAACAGAACGAAGATCCCTTAATTGGATTTGCCTGTTATCCAATATTGCACACCACATCCCATGCTGTGCTTCAGTTCCCTACATGAATCAGTTAGAACCTTTCCATTTAGTCTAATGAACCCTAATTCAGACAAAGGTAACTGTCACCTTTTGTTTCATCCTGTGCTTTTATTTTTCAAGTACCAGAGCCGACCTCTGAACTCAATCTGCACTTGCCTATTGATGCATAAATATCTATAATATCACAGTAAATTAAATTCTGTTTTAAAGGGTTTCTATTTAACAATCTGTCAGGACTTTCACAGCGTTTGATTTCTGGTCGCCTCTGTCCAGTGACAGGTTTATCTCAATATGGCTTGATTAATGAAACCTTTTATTTGGTGTAAGCAAACCATAATCTCTTAATGCTTGCTTAGGCAACATTGGGGTCTGGTGGCAGGGACTCTCAAAACTTCTGGCATCTTTAGCTCCCCCAGAACACTGGGTGAGATTAACGGGTGGGAGACCCATGCCCTCCTAATGGGAATCATGGTAATGTTAGTGTCAGCTGAATGATATAGTACTCTGTCTCAGAGGCTTGGCCAAACTCCCTTTTAACCTCTGGGGTTTAAGAAATGCTTTTGACTTCATGTCAACAGATCTGCCTTTCTCTCCTTTGCTACCTTGTCCTTGCATGCCAGTCATCGGGGGGCGTGGCTAACATCTCCCTTGGGAGCTGAGAAATTGCAACGTGCCTTGTAGCTGAGAAGTGGGATGAAGTCTAAAATAAAAGAATGTATTGAAAAAGAGTGTCTTAATGATGAAGCCAAGGGGCCAGGCACTAATAGCTCTTAAGAAACAGAAATGACTTTATGATGAATATTCCACAAGCAACCTTTTCAGAAAAGAAGAGTGCAACTGAATTATGTTTTGTTCCTAACAAGTACTTACCTCGGAGAGGAGTTGCCATTACTGCTGGATTATCTTCTTTGTGTCCTACATGCTTCCAAAACACTGGAAAAAGAATGTCTTGGATTTCACGTAGACTCAACGTTGTCACTGTTTTACTTTGCTATTAAATATTTACTAACGTTAAAAGTGAGACATTGAAAATAAAATCAGAAATTTGTTTGTGCTGCAGAAATTCTTTTCTCTGCAGTTGTCCTATCTAGTATTTTCTGCACTGGTAAAATGATAGGCTTCTGCCATATATTGTAGTGTTCTTTATTTGTACCCCTGTCCACCTCTAATGCTCAAACATCTCATACTTTTTTTCTTTCTTTTTTCAGTTTGTGGTCATTGTGGTTTTAAGCACAATAAAATCCACCTGGAGAGTTTGCTATTGTTTCTAAACTCCCTGAAGTAGGAAGGAGAACAAGGTAATATTAATAAATATGATTCAAGAGCCTAATAAATAATCAAATAAAGTCAGAAAAAAGAAACAAGTGAATCTGTTATTTAAAAAGAGCATTATGATAGTTAACATTCTTTGTTAAGACTTGAATGTTCAAAGGGAAAATAACCTCTGAAAACAGCAGAAAAAAGTATTTCGTTTATCTAATGACCATACCAGCTTGATTGTTAATTTGATTACTTGAGTTTGCAATTTGTTATTAAATTTATATGCTTATATAGACTTTAAAATACAAGAGTTTTCTTTCTGGAGTTTTAGCAGTGAAAAGGAAATATTATAGGAATTATTTCTTTTAAAGGGGTAACATCAGATTTTTATTATCAGTTTAGCTTTAATTGGATTAATTGTAATCATACTGAAAAAAATAAAGTATAATTTAACTGTACTTTCAAAATTAGATATATGGTTTAAGAATATCCATTCAATAAAATAAGGAAGTAGAGAACCTAGTTTAATTTAAAGTGATGCTGCAAGTCAAATAATTTTCAATGACATAATTAATAATAAGGATCTTGTGTTCTGTTTGAAAAATATAGAACATTTTTGTTCATTAAAAGTGTTCTTTTCCAAGAAAATACAGAAATCCCTTAATGAGATACTGAGTGGAGGATTATTACAATTCTCCAACATGTTTCTAGTTTTTAGTTTATTTCACATCATGCTTTTTAACCTTCAACAACAAATATTGTTGTACCATGAAGACAGCAAATCCAAACAATTACATATGTAGTCCAAAGACATACACAAGAAAATCAATATTTGACATCTTTGCAACTCCCTCTTTGCAGTAGTGTTCAATAGCTCTTATTCATTATCCACTTATACCTCTTTCAGATTCGCCTTTGTCACTAGAAACCCATTTTTTTTTTCTCCTTTGACTTCCACATAACTTCTTTGCCCTGTACTTTTACAGATGCCTTCTGGCTATAAATACTAATGAAATCTCTTTGCTTAATTCAATTTTGCTGGTACACTTACAGTTATGACCTAACTTTCCCACGAGAGAGACTGATTGAACATTCCACTACCTTATGGATGGGAGCAAACATTCTTACAGAACTGGACTGACAATTTCCATAATTATAGAATTCACAGCCTAATGACCTTAAAAAACAATAAAAAGATCTCTTGTTAATTCCCTTTCTGTTACTGACATTCAAGATATTTCATTTTTCACGGGACAACAAATTTACTTTTTTATTTTCCAAAGAGCAGTCTATCCTTTCCCCCCAGATTAAATTTTCTGAATATTGAAGTATTCCATTGAATATTTAGCATTTCTTTGTCTTTTAAAAGTTAGAATATTTATGATCCTTAGAATGCATTTGACTGATTTATAGCAATCAATTATAAGAGTACGTTTTCAAATAGCCCTTTTAAAAATGAAGAATAGAATAATTAAAAAGATCACAAGTCCTCCCTTGCATATAATTATTTCATTATTTCATTACAGTGCAGAAATTATTTTTGCTGACTGTGAACAATTTTAATTGAGCGAGATCTGTGTTAATATACGATAGCAAGCAGTTCTTCCTACGAAATAAGATCACTAATTGCCTAAATTTTTATTCAGTACAGTGAGTCTTATGAGTCACATTGCAATATAAACCTAATCACTAGGTAGAGTGGCTACAATACCTTTTGTGTAGTGTAGGTATCCTAAAAGCATAACCTGCCTGCTAATTTATTCCTTCAACAGGTTTATTGCTTTATTAAGCATTTGTTTTAAAGAAAATTCTTATTCTATCTAGTTATCACAGAAGAACTATGATAATGAAACATTAAAATTCAGACTTGAAGTATACTAAAGCCAGCATAAATAAGCAAAACTAAAACATAGCACCTTTGATTCTTCCTAAAAACCAGAATGCTCAGCACCCTAGCATATATTCTGGAAGCTTTTGGCTTACAAATAAAGAATAGAAATCTCGAGTGTTGCAAGATAGCATGCTATAAAGTGAAGTTAAATTAAGTGTTAATAATAGCCATTTTCTTGCAAAAATTTAACATTCATCATAAACGGTATAGTATCCTTGGCATATCAAAATATTTTATACATATATCTAAGATATCTTCTTAATAAATATTTTACGTATATTTGTTGCTGTGGGAGAATGTATAAATAATAATAAAATTCATCAGAACCACTGTCTTAACAACATAAGCTGTTCCAATAAAATCTGAATAAACAGTTTAAAAAGCATGTTTTCACATATAGTTTAGTATTGAATATGCTGTTGCTGATTTAACTTAGACTTTAAGTGAAAGGTACAGTATTTGAGTGTATTCTTAGTTTAAATATAATTTTTGAAAGTGAAAACAAAATACTTGAAAAACTCTATGATATTTATTAGTAATTCATTTATTCATTCAGTAAATATTTATTAACAATTTATAATTAATTTATCAATAATTCTAATTTACAAATACTATTTTCCCACTCCCAAAACAAGTGCTAACATTTTTGCCTTCTTTGCTTGGATTCCAGTATGTTCATTTGATGCTAAAAGGAGAAGTTGACCAGATTGGTATTTAGTTGACCAATGTAGAAGTTACAGAGTTGTTTACAATCTTTTCCAGATTCCAATATTTAATGGGTTAGTGATGGCTAAAACCTTTTGGAAATCTCTAAGAAATTAGTTACTATTATGAATAGGAGAGTTTTTGTACTTGGATCTTTTTTATCAGAGATCGAGAGAGTTGTGTGTG
This sequence comes from Lipotes vexillifer, assembly GCF_000442215.2. Lineage (NCBI taxonomy): Eukaryota > Metazoa > Chordata > Mammalia > Artiodactyla > Lipotidae > Lipotes > Lipotes vexillifer. Next base: position 2,877,999 of record NW_006791298.1, on the reverse strand, counting down.
TTGTGGAAGGTAAAATAAACTGTTGGCTGTAGAAGCCTTTCTCACGGTAAAGAAATTTCATTGTAGTGCAGTGTGCAGTCAATGTGATCTAGAAGAATAAGAACTAGAGCACATGGAACTGATATAATATTGTACGATAAATATACTTCAGTTAAAAACAAAAACAAGGGCTTCCCTGGTGGCACAGTGGTTAAGAATCTGCCTGCCAGTGCAGGGGACACAGGTTCGAGCCCTGGTCCGGGAAGATCCCACATGCCGCAGAGCAACGAAGCCCGTGAGCTACAACTACTGAAGCCCACGTGCCTAGAGCCCATGCACTGCAACGAAGAGTAGCCCCCGCTCGCCGCAACTAGAGAAGGACTGTGCACAGCAACAAAGACCCAACGCAGTCAAAAATAAAATAAATAAATTTATAAAAAAACAAAAACAAAACTAGACTGTCCAGAGTCCTGGGTTCTGCTACTGCTGCAACCTAGCTTTAAGACTTTGGGCAAGTTTTGAAACTTCTCTGGACCTTAGTTTCCAGATCTGGAAAATGTGGATAATAATCCTTACCTTGCCGCCTCATAGGGATGCTGTCATGATAAATAGTAGCTTCCTTGTTTGTAAAATGTGAGTTGCAAATTAGACAGTTCTTAATCTGGGGGTGTTCCAAGAATCCCCTTGGAACTATGCAAATTTGTGTGTATATCTTTCTGGGTATGAGGTCTGTAGTTTTTGTCAGATTCTCAAATGGGCAAGTGACCTGAAGAAGGTTAGGAAACACTAGATTTGAGAATCTCTAACACCCTTTCTACTCTTAAATTCAAATTCCATTCTCCCTCTATGAATAATATATATGAAAGCACTTTGAAAGACTGCTAAACAAATGCAAAGTATCATTCTCCATCTCCCTTTATGGATCTAGTCTATGTAAAAGTCATAGCCATACTTGAAAAGGTGATATTATATTATGTTGCATGGGTTATTGAATAAACATATTGCCTGAGGGAATCCTTCAAATACAGGGTTCAGTATTAGACCCCTAGGAGAATTGGAGTATCATAGACTCAGAGAAAATAGAAGGCAATCTAGGTGAGAGTGCGAAAATATTTTAATATAGGTTCAGTGTAGCTTAGTGAGCAAGCTTTAAAAGAGTAATTAAACTAGGATGAGGCTTTTTGATCTTGTTCTCATCTAGAATATGACACATAGCTGTGTCTCAATTTCTTCCTCTCTAAAATGATTTTAGTAATTCATACCTCACAGGATTTAGGGAAGATTAAGTTAGCTAGTTAGATTAGCTTAGTTAGCATAGGTGAAGTTGTTTTTAGCTAACTGTACAGCTATACGTCAAAGCAATGGTATGAATTCTCCATTCAAAGGAGGAAAATTCCACTGTTAAGGATTCCCTGAGAATAAAGACACAAACCTACTAGAGAATGGACTTGAGGATATGGGGAGGAGGATATGGGGAGGGGGAAGGGTAAGCTGTGACAAAGTGAGAGAGTGGCACGGACATATACACACTACCAAATGTAGAATAGCTAGTGGGAAGCAGCCGCATAGCACAGGGAGATCATCTGGGTGCTTTGTGACCACCTAGAGGGGCGGGATAGGTAGGGTGGGAGGGAGGGAGAGGCAAGAGGGAAGAAATATGGGAACATATGTATATGTATAACTGATTCACTTTGTTATAAAGCAGAGTTATATATACTACCAAATGTAAAATAGATAGCTGGTGGGAAGCAGCCACATAGCACAGGTAGATCACCTCGGTGCTTTGTGACCACCTAGAGGGGCGGGATAGGGAGGGGGGGGGGGAGGGAGAGGCAAGAGGGAAGAAATATGGGAACATATGTATATGTATAACTGATTCACTTTGTTATAAAGCAGAAATTAACACACCATTGTAAAGCAATTATACTCCAATAAAGATGTTAAAAAAAAAAGGATTCCCTGATTTTTTTTTTATTGTTTTATGACTTTATTTTGTCTTGCTACATATTTAATGACAGGTATGAAATCAGAAGTAAAATGTAACAATTAAGATACCTTGTAATTTCTTCTTCTGGGTTTTTCCATCCTCTTTTTGATACTTTAAAAAGGAGTGATCATTTGTCTCTTTAAAGTTACATCTAAAATTATGTTAATTTCATGACTTATCAGTGATTTTTAGTTTTCCCCATATAATTAGCAAAAACATAGCTATACAAAACATTAAGAATATCTTTAAATAATTGCTTTAAAACAAAATACCATTGTGCTATAGTTAAAAGACTGTGCAAATAGTTTTTTTTTTAACATCTTTATTGGAGTATAATTGCTTTACAATGGTGTGTTAGTTTCTGCTTTATAGCAAAGTGAATCAGCTATACATATACATATATCCCCATATCTCCTCCCTCTTGCGTCTCCCTCTCATCCCCCCTATCCCACCCCTCTAGGTGGTCACAAAGCACCGAGCTGATCTCCCTGTGCTATGCAGCTGCTTCCCACTAGCTATCTGTTTTACATTTGGTAGGTGTCCATGCCACTCTCTCACTTCATCCCAGTTTACCCTTCCCCCTCCCCGTGACCTCAAGTCCATTCTCTACGTCTGTGTCTTTGTTCCTGTCCTGCCCCTAGGTTCTTCAGAACCATTTGCAAATAGTTTTTTAAAGAGTACTTAGGAAAAAATTAGGGAAAGGGAACTTTTTTTTTCTTTCTTATCTCTAAAATGAGGGGAGTTGAAATTGTCTTATTTCTTTTTTTTGTTTGTTTTTTGTCTTTTTTTGTTGTTTGTTTTAAATTGGGATAGAGATGATTTACAATGTTGTGCTAGTTTCAGGTGTACAGAAAAGTGAATCAGTTATATATATACATATATCCACTTTTTTTTTTAGAGTCTTTTCCCCATAGGTCATTACAGAGTATTGAGTAGAGTTCCCTGTGCTATACAGTATCCTTATTAGTTGTCTATTTCATATATAGTATAGTAGTTTGTATATAAAGATTTCCTGATTATGGAGGGGAGGCAGGTTGGGGAGGGCACACTGAGTTAGAGTACCCTTAAGCACAGTGAAAGAAATTTAGTGCATATGAAGAATGTTTTTCATCTAAGAAATAGTTGACATGGGTCTCAGTTTACCTCTTCCTTTCTAGATTTGCATCAGAATGGAGTGAAAAGAGCATTTGGTTCTAGATTTTGTTTGCTTTCTTACTAAGAGTGAGTGTGAGTTCCTAGATATAAGGCAGAGATGGGATCTTATGCATTTTTATATTCACAGCCCTATGCAGGTTCTCAATAAAGTCTATTCACTGAATGCCCTTGGTCTGGTTACTTTCCCTAAGCGATTGTTTCCTCTATTTGTAATAACAATACTACTACTAATAAAAACTGGCTACCATTTATTGAGTACTCTGTACAAAGTACTTTACATGTTACTTTGTTCTAGCCTCGCAAAAACGCTGTGAAATATTATCTCCATTTTAAAGGTGAGGATTCTGAAGTTCACAGAAGTGACTTCCTTAAGACCATAACCAACCACCTCACAAATTTATTGGAAAGATAAAATTAAAATTATGTAATGTACTTGATTGTGCTCTGAAAATCATTTAGGCTTCATAGATGTCATGCTCCTGCTGCTCTTTTACTTTTTGTTTCATCAGCTGCTCTAGTTTCAAAGATTTTTGCCTTATTAACAGCTTCCTCACGGAACCAAAAGGGTGCTTTGATAGAAGACTTAAGGTACATTGCATCCCTGAAATGCAGATTTGGTGATGACAGGAAATGTTGTTGCTAGGTCCTATTTGATTGGGCTAGATGCACCTATTTTGTTACCAAGTAACTGCTGCTGAAAGCTGAGAGAGGGAATGAAGAAGAGGAGCCAGCAATGTTTGAAGAATAAGGCCCTTTATAAATATTCCACCTGGAGCTCCTCCCACCACCTTGATGTTAAAATAGTTTAAGATAAGGAACACCTAGTAGTTCAGACGTAAAGCTAAGATTCAAGGTTGGACTATCATCAGCCTTAACTGATGAGTGCAAAACCAGTAATGTCTGTGGGACCAGAACGTGAGTGTGCTCAGAATCTCTGGTTTCTGTGGAGCTGTGATTCATATTCACTATCACATACAAAGTTGAAATACTTTAAAACTTCATAGCATAACAAAGACAGATTTATATAGAATAGTAGCATTTCCCACCTGTCACTGGAGGAGTGGTAAAGTCAAGTTAAAAGAAAACTGCTGATTATCATGGAGAGTTATGTTTTATTTCTGACAACTATATTTCTCCTGATTTTGAAAATATCCTTTTATGGAGCAATTTGATTTTGTGCAGTTTTTTTCTGCTTAAAAAATTTACTAGGCGACCCGGAAGAGGAATTTGATCATTTATCGCACATCTACACATTCACTAATAATGACGAAAGATTTGTTGGTTGTCTCGTTTATCTGAGAGAGAGATGAAGCACGCCATAAGAGAGGGTGGAGACTCTGGGCTCAGTGCCCAGAATTTTTCTTTCCTATTTGGATCACTGTGTTTGCTGGAATATTTAATTAATCCCACTCTTGGAGTAATGCTTATTGCTGAGGGCCATTGCTGAACTGAAATATTAAACCATACGCAATATATCTTCAATAAAATTTAGATTTAAAAGTCCCTAAATGATGTATGTATTTGACAGTCCTTAATGAAAACTGACTAAAGGAATTTCAGAGAATGAATAGGCTTAATAGTAACAATTCTTTTCATTCATGTGGAAGTTCAAAATTATAAAATTAAACAAAAGGAATCAACACAACATTTGGGGTAGGAGTGTACCAATTCTTGGATATACAATTTGTTTTATTGTTGTTGTTAAATATTTGGCTTTTCTACTGTATCGCTAGTGAAGACCTTTCCTGAAGTTCTTTAAGACCAGTTCTTTTTGGAATACAGTTTAGCCATGGTTAGACCATCAGGGGACTCTCTGATAATTCTCTTTTGAGTAATTCAATACATAGCATGATTTTCTCTTATTATTGAACCGATGCCTCAGCAAAGGGTTGGAAGAATTCTGCTGTTTGTAGCGAAAATCTTGTGCCAAGAGCATTAACCTTGAAGTTCTACACACTTTGCAGGTCAGGCAATTACCACAGTTATCCTATTTACTTATTTAAGGATGTGGCAAGGAAAGCTCCCCCAAAATGGACTGATAAATGTGGGTGGAGGGAAAAAATCAATTTCTTTTGTGAAAGGATAGATCCAGAATTGTAATGATGGAAAGAATTCTAAGATTCAGTTAAAATGTCTCTTGAACAGGTCGGAAGAGAAAAATAGTCTGACATATTGGAGCGTGCCTGTGCAGTCAAGAGGATAGAAAATTTGAAATGAGACAGTACTTAAGAATTTGATCAAATCCAGTGGTTTTCAAATTTTGTAAAGCCTTGAGTTCCTTTGTTCAAACAAAATCTCATATACTTAATATGTAAAGCAGGTTTAAGGGGAGCTACTCTCCTTGAAGCCAAAGAGGTTCCACCTGTTCATATGCTTCCCCTTTTTCCTTTCTTCTGAGCACAGTTTTAAAATCATCTAATCCAACTCTTCCATTTGAAACATGTGAACATTCATTTCCAAGAGGAGTGGATTGACTTACCCAAGGTTATATAACTAAAAAGTGTCAGGGCTGAGTCCCAGACTGTGCTTTGCTCATTACAGACTTTCGCAGACACTCTTTCTGC
>NW_006791298.1:2866726-2872294 GCF_000442215.2 Lipotes vexillifer | reverse complement strand
ACTCTTTCTGCTTCTTGCTTGGAACTCTGGGAAGAGAGCCACACTCTCTACTAGAATACTAGGGAAAAGTCATGTGGTCAGGAGTTTTGAAGACAGGTGGGGAATATGGATCACAAATACTATTCTCCCAGTCCTAGAGCTCAACCATTCATAGGACAGGTATTTATCGATTGTCTATTATGTGCAAGGCATGGCTTGAGGCTACAAAGGAAGTGCAGAATTCCAGAATAGAGGAAGAAGCCGTATCTTTACTATTCTTTGCCTTCTATTTTCTCCTTAAAAATATGAACAAAGTGATAATTTAGAGAATACATATTGTACATTCACCATAGTATTTTCGGGTGTGGACTCTGAAGTCAGACTGCCTAGTTTTGAAGTCTGGCCCTGACACTTGTCTTGGGTAAATTAATTAATTTCTCAGCACCTCAGTTTTCTCATCTGTAAAGTAGGGATAATAAATTACTTGCATCATGGAATTGTCGTGAGGATGAAATACATATTTATATATAACTTAGAATAGTACCTAGCACATAATAAATACCAGGCAAGTCTTAGCTATGATTGTGATTATGATTATTGTCATATCTTATGTCACTCACAGTGATGATTCAAAATCATTGTTTTAGTTTTGTACTTCTTGTGTATATTTTAAAACAAATCATTTGGAAATTATATTATTAATACCTAAGTTACCAAAGCATTGTCAATTCAATTTATTCATTTCTTATTTTATAAAATGATATGGTTAACTGCTATATACTTGTATTATATAAGTTTGGGCTGCAATAACAAAGCATTATAGACTGAGTGGCTTATAAACAACAGAAATTTCTCAGTTCTGGAGGCTAGAAGTCTAAGATCAGAGTGCCAGCATGGTCAGAATCTGGTAAGGGTCCTCTTCTGGCTTGCAGACTGCTACTTCTCACTGTATCCTTCACGTGGAGGAAAGAGCAGAGAGCAGGAGCAAGCTCTCATGTCTTTTCTTATAAGGGCACTAACCCTGTTCATGAGGGCTCCACACTCATGACCTGTTACCTCCCAAAGGCCCCACCTCCCAACACCACCATCACACTGGGCAGTAGGATTTCAACATATGAATTTTGGGGGAACACAAATGTTCAGTCCATAACAACACTCTATGTTTAGTGATAGTTCTTACAGTATATATAATATATACAGTATGACATATTTCACTTACTCATGACTCCGAAGTTGCTTTATACATCTTAAATGGGAATCTTGATAAATAGAAATATATGGCACTCGCCAGCGATAACCTTATACCATTACTTACTGTTTTTTCAATACATGTGCTATCTCATCAAACAAAAAGTAAGACTATGGGCACAGACAATGACATATGTATCTCTTCATGTTTCTAGAGTTTAGCCTTGTACCTTGCACATAGAAGGCCATCCAAAGCTGTTTGCTGTGTCATGAATGCTACTGTTAATGGCAACGTCTCTTCTCAATTTCAGTTTTTCTTTTCTAATTTTAAACTGTCAGCCTAATTATAATATCTTCTGTACTAATTTTTCTTTGTTCCACTGGTCCTAAGGTTCATAAATTTGTTGAACCATGAATAAAAGCAAAAAGCTAGCACATGTAGGTAAGAGCCATATGCATTGCTTTAATGAAGAGTCATCGCGACATATGGAGGAGGAGTGCCTGATTAATTATTGGGTTTGATGGAGTTGCTTCCTGCCTGAACGAGTCAGTCCAGGGGCCAATTTATAGTGGCAAAATCCTGTGATGGGCTGGTCTGACCGATAAACAAAGTAAATAAATGAACCAAGTTGATTCAGTAGCCCAGATGATTTGCTAGATTAGCATGAAAATATTACACTGCTTCTTAAGAAGATTTGTATACTTTTTGGAAGTATGTAGAATCTTGTGGTGAAATCCCATTTACACATGTTTTTAGTAATTTAATAAATTTCTTCAGCATATATAAAGCAAATATTTTTGCTCCTTTAGAGCCAGTGGTGCAAACTGTGAATCATGTTAATAGTCAAATGAACAGGTGATTTTTAGACTTTTTAAAGTAATAAAAATCGTGTGTATTTAGGTAAACAAATTAAAATCCCACGGGTTATAAAGTGAAACTAAATGTCTTCTTCCTGCCACTCCTAACTCCCTAGTACTTATTCCTGAGCAATAAACAGTATTACTCATTTTTTGGACATTATTCCAGATTTTTTTTATGTATCTACATAAGCAGAACCAAATTTACCTATCTTCCTGCAATTTGCTTTGTTCCCTTTACAGCATATTGCAGACTTATATCCATATCAGAACATATAGATCTACCTTATTAAAACATAATTGTGCAGTGTTTTCCCTATGAATGTAATAATTTAACAACTTTCATGTTAATGGACAGTGTTTTGCTATTACAACTGATGCTTCAGTGTTCATCCTCTAAATATCATCCTTGCACACTGGTGTGATTTATGTATAGGATACATTTCTTGTAGTAGAATTGGGCAAAAGGAACGTGTATTTGCCAAATTGCCCACTCAAAATAATATATGAAAATATCTGTTTTGGTGTTCTGTTCTTATTAGTTTGTTACAAAGATTTTATTTTATCTTCTAATAGGTATTTGTTTTGTCTGCTTCTCCTTATTTCGGAGCTCTACCCAAATGTCCATTAGAGAACCATTTCTTTCCCATGTAGTTGGTGGGCCTCCACCTGGAATAGATCATGTGACTCAGTCCTGGCCAGAGTATTAAGTCCTCCTAATAACATTGTTTATTTTAATGCCTTTATTTTCCCTCAGTTTTATGAGAAATTGTATACACTTAAACTGTACAACATAATGATTTGATAGACATATACATTATGAAATGACTACCACAATGAAATTAATCCACACATCCATCACCTCACATAGTTGCCATTCCTAATAACATTGTTGTTTCGGGGCTGGGCCCATGACCTAAGTTGTTCCAAAGCCCCAAGCTCAGATGGGAGCCACCAGGAAGAGCTGACTGTTTTGCTAGACCGAAACCTGGGAGAATGTGGGCATGAAGTTGCTGACTGGCACATTGCCTCCTTGTGGCGTACGGTATGGAGGGAAGTAAGGCTAAGAGCCGGAGGCAGATGGTGGGTGCCTCTGGATCAGGTTTAGATGAAAGCCAGGAAAATCTCCCTCTGGATTTTTCAGTGGTGTGAGCCAATTTCACTTTTTGCTCAATCTGGTGTGAGTTTTTGGTCATTTACAACCTAAAGAGCTCTACTGAATGTTTATACCTGTTTCTCCTATAGCCCTAATACAGTGAAAATTTTAAGTAATATTAATAATTCCTTTTTATTTTATTATTATTTATGTATTTTTTTGTGGTACGTGGGCCTCTCACTGTTCTGGCCTCTCCCGTTGCGGAGCACAGGCTCCAGACACGCAGGCCCAGCGGCCATGGCTCACAGGCCCAGCAGCTCCGCGGCATGTGGGATCTTCCCGGACCGGGGCACGAACCCATTTCCCCTGCATCGGCAGGGGGACTCTCAACCACTGCGCCACCAGGGAAGCCCAATAATTCCTTTTTATTGAGTACTAGTAATGTGTTGGGTACTGAACTAGATGCCTTATATGCATTATCTCAATCCTTACAACTATTCTAGAAACGCATTATTATCATTTTACTTTATAAGGGAGGAAAAGAATTCCAGAAAACTTAATTGTCAGCATCATCTGGAGGAGGGGTGTGTGTCATACTTTGGCCTCACTTGGGTCATTGGTCATGTGTCATGCTTTGTGCCAGGGCATGGAAGTCAACCCCATAGGATCTACATGGATCGAAAGGAGAAGGGTTGATTTCCAAACGGACAGCAGAGTTATTGCTGGAAATAGGATGAATGATGCTGGGCAGTCAAAAAGAGCAAATGCCCATTTCATGTGCACCTTGAATTTCCAAGATGGCAGATAGAGAATGCAAGGTTTCCCAAACACAGGTACCAATGGAACTCCCCAAACCCCATCCCCTAGAATTTTGCCAAATACAATTTGAGAAGTCCTGATTCTGCAACAACAACCTTATTTGGAGAGATATTCCGAACGATGGAGAAACCGAGGTTGAGAGAGATTAAATGACTCACCTGAAGTCTCATGGATGTTTATTTATTAGAGAAAAGGCAGTCCTTTTGCATTGTGGGCTCGATTGCTTGTCTGCAAAATCTTGATGCTCAGGCATCTTTCCGCTTTTCCCCAAAGACTCCCTTGTTCTACAGAGCAGAAAAATCCCTGAGAAGACCACAGCGATTCTCTGCACATTCACAAGGGTGTAGGATTGCTTTTTTTAGTGACTGTTGTCAGGAAATGTGTTCTCTTTGGAACCTGTTCTTCCATCCCAGCCTGTCTCTGTCTCTTGTTTTAATCTGTAGAGTCTGAAACTGCCTATAACCTGGGGCCAAGTTTGTGTCTATGTTGTGTAACAATGAATGATGTGACATCAGACTCATTACACTTCCCTCTCTGGGCCTCGGTTTCCCTCACTTAAAAAATGAAGTGTGTCTTTATTCCCATCCTGCCCTAGGTTCTTCATGACCATTAAAAAAATTTATTTAAAAATTTTTTAGATTCCATATATATGTGTTAGCATACGGTATTTGTTTTTCTCTTTCTGACTTACTTCACTCTGTAGATGCAGACCTACTAGAGAATGGACTTGAGGACACGGGGATGGGGAAGGGTAAGCTGGGACGAAGTGAGAGAGTGGCATGGACATATGTACACTACCAAATGTAAAATCGATAGCTAGTGGGAAGCAGCCGCATAGCACAGGGAGATCAGCTTGGAGCTTTGTGACCACCTAGAGGGGTGGGATAGGGAGGGTGGGAGGGAGATGCAAGAGGGAAGAGATATGGGGATATATGTATATGTATAGCTGATTCACTTTGTAATAAAGCAGAAACTAACACAACATTGTAAAGCAATTATACTCCAATAAAGATGTTAAAAAAAAAAATGAAATGGGGGTGGAAGCTAGACATAGTTCAAGGCCCCTTCCAGCTCTGCCATTCTAGTCTGTGTCTCCCTGGATTCCGATCCAATAGGTGCCCTGGGTTTGGATCCTCTGCTGTGCCAAGCTTATTATTTGGATTTTGACCTCTGTACCTTGTTCTTCCATCTAAACCCACTGGAATTTCTTTGTTTTGTCATATATTTTAGTATTCTTAGTTTTATTAATTTTAAAATTGCAGAAGCAGCACTGCTCTTTGGTCAGAGTTAAATAATCCTGAAACATAATAAAAGCAGAAGTTTTCTTTCATGTAGCACACTCCCTATTCCCAGACATAATTTCTTCCCTATTAACGACTTGGTATAGAGACTTCCATATATTTATTGTCTATTAGTATTTTTCTTCCTCTGTCTTTTCTCTGTTTTCCCCTTGGGTTCTTCTGTTTCTTATCAACCCAGTCCTGTGACTGCTCATCTTGCCTTACTCAGTGATATTTGTGACTTCCAAGTTGCTGCCTCCTTATTTGTTTCTAGCTCAGTGCTTTATCTGACCCTCATTGCTCCAGGCTACTCATTTTTCTCCAGGCTTCTTAGCTTTTTTTTTTTTT
>NW_006791298.1:2841700-2866002 GCF_000442215.2 Lipotes vexillifer | reverse complement strand
TTTATCTGACCCCCATTGCTCCAGGCTTCTCATTTTTCTCCAGGCTTTTTAGCTTTTTTTTTTTTTGGGGGGGGGTGGTACGTGGGCCTCTCACTGTTGTGGCCTCTTTTGTTGCGGAGCACAGGCTCCGGACACACAGGCTCAGCGGCCATGGCTCACGGGCCCAGCCGCTCCGCGGCATGTGGGATCTTCCCAGACCAGGGCACGAACCCATGTCCCCTGCATTGGCAGGCAGACTCTCAACCACTGCGCCACCAGGAAAGCCCTAGGCTTCTTAGCTTTAACTTGAGTACCAACTTTCAGAAGTGATGTGTTCCAGTCCTGCTCCTGCTGCTGTTCCCTGGCTTCCCAGAGCATCCCAGTACAGGGAGTAAAAGTGTAGTCTCTAGAGTCCAGCTCCTGGCTTCAAATCATAGCTCTAACACTTACTGGCTCTGTAACCTTGGCCAAAGTACGTCATTTCTCCGGATCTCAGTTTCCTTCTCTTGAAAAAGGGGTACTATTAAAAATGATCTCATGTTTCTTGTTAGTATTAAGGGGGTTTTGCATGTTATCTTTTCACGGTTTCATCACAACTTCCGACTCTAGTTCAGGTCCTGGCACATTGCAGTTTCTTAAAACCGTTGACTCTTTTTGCAAAGCACTTCACATTAGCAAATTGAATAATCTACATTGGCAGATACAAAAACAAAAATGAGGTCCAAAGAGATTGAAATAACTTGCTTAAAATTACACAGATAGTAAGCAACAAAGCCAGGATTCAAAGTCAGATTTTTTTGGCTCCAGATTTCTGTGCTTCTCACTATTCTCAGTAGTGTTAATCCATATTTTATTCATTGGGGGCCTCTGATACTCTCCTGATGCTTGTGGAGCCTTCCATCCTCTAACTTGGAATCTGGTTGGTTTGTTATTTCTTACGCGTGGCTTAATGGGTTTCTTCTTCCAGACCCATCCCCTTCTGCTAGGTAATCAAGTAAGAAGTTCCTCCCCGCTCCCCAGGAAGGTCTGGGCCCAATATTAAATCCAGAGTTTACTCTGATTTCAGAGTCTTTGTTTTTCAAGGCAGAATGGTTAGTTGAAAGAGTATTGACTTAGGAGCTAAATGGGTTCCAGTGTTGATTCCTTCCTTTAGTACTTGTATGGTTTTGGCCAACGCAATTAATTTTCCTGAGACTTAGTTTCTTTATTTGTCAAGTGGGGATGGTAATATTAATAACACTTGCCTTACAGGATAATTGTGACACTGGAGATCATATATGATAAGTACTTGGGTATAGTAGACATTCAATAAGTCATTGTTATTGTTTGCTGAAGCAGTTACTTCAACTTGTGAGAGACCAAGCTGTTGCAGGCCCCAAAGATATTTGCTATTATTATGGGGGCTAATCTTTGAGTATACTGTCTTTCAGTTGTATTTGGGAGGGATGGGGGAAGAGACTAGCCTGGTGAGAAGGACACAATTTTTTTAATTAATTTTTTTTTATTGCATTATAGTTGATTTACAGTGTTGTGTTAGTTTCTGCTGCACAGCGAAGTGAGTCAGTTATACATAAACATATATCCACTCTTTTTTTAGATTCTATTCCCATATAGGTCATTACAGAGTACTGAATAGAGTTCCCTGTGCTATTCAGTAGGATCTTGTTAGTTATCTATTCTATATATAGTAGAAGACACATATTTGGCCTGGATTTGGATCTGGCCTGGATTTGGATCTGGCCTGTGGCAATTACCAGTAGTACAAACAGGCAAGTTGTTTAATTGTTGAGCTTCAACCTCTTCACTTGAGAAAACAGGAGTAATAATACCAATCTTATAGAGGCTTTTGAGGCTTAACTGAAATAGTATATGTAAGGCATAGCAGTGATTTTAAAAATATTTGTTCTCCATAAGACATTGTTACAGAATGTCCCAATGTTTGTTATGTGTCCTTGTATTCCTATTCGTACTCTTAGCACTCAGCATTGCCATCACATAGTAGGAACTAAAAAAATGTTCGTTGGACTCAATGGGCCCTTGAGTTGAATAGTACAAACACTTTACACCCAGAATTGTTTTTGTTTTGTTTTTTTAAAGAAACTGATGTTTATTTTCTATCTACCTTATTTCTGTTTTCTGCTTAAAAGCTCGGGGAAGAACAGCTTAAGACCAGTCAGTGGTTGTTCCTACCCTTTCAGTGGCCTGAGCAGTGGGAGCTGCAGACCAGTCCTCAGTGGCGGGCTGAGGGCTCCCATCTTGTGCAGGAACTTCTGGGCAGGCATAGAGGCACCTGCGCCTGCAGATGCGCCTGCAGACCCGTCTGCGACCGCGGGTAGAATATAGTGAACTTGGGAGCTGCAGCAGTCCATTCACCCTGATGTTCCTCCTTGGCCACGGCCTTCTCAGCATGGCCTGCTCTTCCTTTTCAGTCTCTCCAGCACCTCTGTAGAAGCAGAGATCAGGCGTGACTTCCCACGGTGTGCACACGGGATGGTACCACGCATGTGCAGAACTTCCTGGGCCAGGATCCACCACCTCAGACCCACTGAGTGAACTCCCTTGTTGCTGCAAGGATGGCAGTGTCCACAGGGCGCAGAGGAGAGTCTGTGTTACAGGGAGCAGTGGTAGGTGGGTTAACGTACAACACCTCTGTGAGAGGCTGGTCGTCAGCCCTGGGATCAGTAACGCCCAGAAGACGCGGCCTCTGGAAGGCTGCCTGGATCTGGTTAGTGAAGGTTCCAGGAGTGAAGCGGACAGCAATAGGAGTGGCTCCAGTGACAGCAGCAAACTTCAGCACAGCCCTCTAGCCAGTTTTTCTGGAAGATATGACACTGATCAGTCAGTTTTTAAATGGTAAATAACAATGGCACAAGCCATCTGCAGAAGCTTCTCCCAGGTCCCCTTCAGATCTATACTGTAGATGCCATCACTTTTCCTTATGTATTGTTATTGTTCCATTTGGAAATCAAGGTTGGTGCCACCTAAGTGGTTCCTGCTGCTTGGAATTTAAGGACATCCTCTTCCTTCATTTGTGGGACATCAAAGGCTCTGGTTATTGTGAAACTTTCCCTTTAAGTTATTATGGAAACCCAGGACAACACCGTCCAGACCCCTCTCTGGGTAGTGCAGAGTAGTACACCCAAAGTTTGACTGCTAGTATGCTCACTGTTCTGTGTCTGGAAGCCCTACAAAATAAAATGTTAAGGGAGTTTTATGCTGAGTAAAACCCCCAGGCTTAGGAACCAGCATGCTTAAGACCTCAGATTTCTTTCTGGCTCTCAGTATGAGGGTCATGATTATTTCCCTTGCGTCATCCTCCACATGTGGCTTTTCATCTTACATTCTGACTTTGCTCCAGGAGACGACACACTGCCTTATGCCAGGGACCTGGTGAAAGGTCACACTGGGAATGGCCAGGCTGGGAGGAGCTCACCTAATGGTGTGGGTCCCTGACTGCATTCTTTAGTGCCCCACCTCGGTGGGGTAAAAGCAAGAGTGAAAAATTCCAAAGGGGCCTAAAATTTAGAGTTTGGCCTGATAGTATAACTAGAAGGTTTTTTGCTCTGAATTGCTGTAACCAGGAGAGAGTGAGTTTCTGTCATTTCCCTACCAAATGAAAAATGGAATTTATGATGAATGGTTGTTAAATACAGTGATCTGAACTTATTCTTTCCAGCCTAGTGAGACCCCTTCCAACCTTTTACAGACAGTTTCTTTAAAGACAGCATGAGAAACCTCAGTGTCCTCTGAAGGTTTTTGTAAATGGATGCCAGCCCAGCTTTTATTAAACTGGGTTTATATGTCATTTAATTGGTCATCTTGACATACCTCTTCCAGACTCTGCTTGAGCAAGGACAAAATGAGTTGAGTGTTCTCTTCTGCTGCAAATGCTGAGCTTGAGTGTTTTTTGTTTTGCGGTACGCGGGCCTCTCACTGCTGTGGCCTCTCCCGTTGCAGAGCACAGGCTCCGGACGTGCAGGCTCAGTGGCCATGGCTCACGGGCCCAGCCGCTCCGCGGCATGTGGGATCTTCCCAGCCCAGGGCACGAACCCATGTCCCCTGCATCGGCAGGCGGACTCTCAACTACTGCGCCACCAGGGAAGCCCTTGAGTGTATTTTTTTGTTGTTGTTGCTTCAACTTTGTCCTTTTTTTCATGTTGTCCCTGAATTTGTTAAGTTTGTCCCTTTTTCAGGGTTTTGTTTCTTTTAATCTACATTGATTATGTCTAGTGTGGTTGATGTTCACCTCAGTCCAATTCAGAGTACTAAAGCAAATATCTACCGAGCACCTGGTCAACACAAAGCGTGCTAGTGCTATTTTCTAGAGCTTCAATGCAGTCTTTAGAGCTGCAGCATTCAACACAGTAGCCCTATGTGGCTATTGAAATTTAAATTAATTAAAATTAAATGAAATAGAAATTTCAGCTCCTCAGTTGTACTAGCCATATTTCAAGTGCTCCACAGCCACATGTGGGTAGTGCCTACCGTATTAGACAGCACAGACACAGAACGCTTCCATCCCTGTGGAAAGGACAGTGTTGTTATAGAGATTATAAGCGTAGCCTCTGGGGCCAAACTGCCTGGGTTCAAAAACCTGGCTTTGCCTCTTGTTAGCAAGTAAATTCATCTTTCTCAGTTTCTTCATCCGTAAAACAAAGCTAATAATAGTAGCTACCTAACAGGGTATTTGTGAGGATTGAAATGAGATGAGGTATTTAGAGACTTAGCACAGCGCCTGGCTCATAGCAGGCCACCGGAGGAGGACCTGGGGGAAAGGGAGGTTGCCAATAACAGAATGTTCAAATAGTGGCTGAATTCGGTGTCTGAAATACGATAGAAAATAATTTCCCTTTTAATTAAAAATCTGGAGGTAGGCAATCCAGGATTGGCATGGCATGTCCCAGTGGGCAGGATGAGGTATACATCCACTGTCTCTTTAGGTTCCCAGAATTTTCCTCCTGACATTTTCACTAGTGTCCTTTTGGCCTGAATTTAGTCACATGGCCACATCTAACTGCAAGGAAAGCTGGGGAACAATTTTTTTCTGGGCGCCTGTGTTTCTAGCTAAAATTTTTATTACTGATAGAGGAAGGGGGAAATGGATATTGGAGGAAACTAGCAGTCTCTGATACTAAGAGAGACAAGACTTGAAGCCAGAGTACAGAGGTCTTTAATGCAATCTAAGGAGTTTGTTTTTTATTGCTTGGTCTCTGTGGAGCTATTGATATTCTCAGTGTAGGACGTTAATACAATCAAAGGCTGTTCACGTAATGGACTCTGACTTGGTTCCTCAAACCAGCAATACTCACTTAGCAATACTCAGATAATTTCAAGAACAGTTACTTTCAATTAAAAAAATTTCCCCCTTAATCTTGCAACATTCTTTCCCACTCTCCCTCCTTTTTAAGTAAGGGGAAAGGTAGCCTGAGGGGAGGAAATGTGAGAAGGCAGCCCTTCCATCTGACAGCTCTCCTTTTAAACTTCCTACAGTGTATCACTGGCCCTCTCATAAAGGGCTGAGAGTGGAAATCAGTTCTTCACATGGGGTAGGGAGTGCTATCTTTTTGTTATCAAGATAGTGTGCTCTCTCTCTCTCTCAGCACTTGTGCTTACCTCATTGTTACCATCAACAATGCAGTGCCCCGCTAGATTCTAAGCAGCTTGAGGAGAGAGTTCAGGTCTTACTTGAGTCTGTATCCTCTGCAATTAACACAGTACCTAGGGCAAGGCATATATAGGGTTATGGAACTTCTAGGTAAATGCTGAGCCCATGAATGCTGTGTAGATTGCATTAACCTTAAGGCAGGTGCACTCGAGCTGAAATCCTCATACTGTTAATTACTGCTGAGTTTGTGCTGAAAGCATTTTATGCAAAGGCTGAGAGAGAGACTTGAAAGGTGGAGACAGTTGTGGCCACCTGGAATGTGATTCTGCTCAGAGTACATTGGACTGTGTAACAATCAGAGAGGTCAAATAGTTTGTGTTAAATCCTGGAGAGGTCCTCTCTTTTCTTACTTTGCCTTTGTCTTTCTAGGCACTGGTTTACTAAGATGATAAAAAATATACTGAATTTGTGTGCTTATAAAATATATCCTTAGGTAAGCCCCTCCAGTGAGATTTTTAAATCAATGAGTGTTTACTGTGTCTGTGTAAAGCATTATGGTAGGGGCCAGAAGGAATAAAAATAGATAAATAAAAGAACGAATCCTGGCTTTCAAGGAATTTACAATCAACAAACACTGTGCTAGGTTGTAGGAATCTAAATGATTGACTAGGCTCCTACCCACAAGGGGATTACAATATGGTACGAAAAGCAGACAGATAAGCAGTACTGTGATCTAGTGTTTGTACTGTGATCTAGTGTTTGAACCTTTCTCAGGGCCAAATGTACATGTTTTGGTTAAAAATTTAAAGAAATTGTCCATTTGAGATTTTGTGAAATCTGCAGACACGTTCTAGTTAACTAGTATGTAAAATGTTTTCGGAGAATCGGATATATTTTAGGAGTGGCAGGGATATGATATGCAACCAGGAGAGAGAGAGAGAGGGGGGAGGAAAGAAAAGAGGGTTGATCATTTTGAGGTGACATTAAATTATCTTTTGACACCAGCTGTATCTTTTTTATAACAGAAAATGGAAATAACTCTGTCCTTGACCTTCAAAAAGAAATTGACTTACCTAGCTTAACTATTCAAACAAACAACTGTGTACTCTCTTCAATTCCTATGATGATTTTGATTTACTGTAAATGACTGAATTTAATGAACTAAATTATGCTATTTAAATGCATTTTGTGAATGGTATTGCAGTTTGTTACAAAGCATTATGTCTATGCTAAATTGTGCTGTAAATGATATGGTATGGAACATATGTGCTGTATTCATAATTTAACTGTTGCTATGGAGTGCCTTCTTAGATAGGACATACTGAAAAAGGAGCCTTTATTTACCTGGTGAAATGAAGGTGATATCTCAGCAAATCACTAGGTCTTACTGACCTTGGCAGAATTACAGTGCTAATATTTTCACATGGATGAACTGTTCTTGAACAATTTCTCTAATGTATATGGCAGAAATAGGCTTTCCATTAAAACTGCATGTATATGATATATCTTCCCTTTCCATTTTTTTCCCCTTCAACAAACATTTGCTGCAGTCATAGCAAGGATAATTCCACCTCCCTTAAAGTTCATGTTTTCTCCCGGCCTCTCAAATGGTAGAGACAATTGAAATCAAAAGTTTGTCCTGGGCTCCCCTGGTGGCGCAGTGGTTGGGAGTCCGCCTGCCGATGCGGGGGACGCGGGTTCGTGCCCGGTCCGGGAGGGTCCCCCGTGCTGCGGAGCGGCTGGGCCCGTGGGCGGTGGCCGCTGGGCCTGTGCGTCCGGAGCCTGTGCTCCGCAGCGGGAGGGGCCGCAGCAGTGAGAGGCCCGTGTACCGCAAAAAAAATAAATAAATAAAAAGTTTGTCCTGCAGTTACGCTGGTGC
This sequence comes from Lipotes vexillifer, assembly GCF_000442215.2. Classification (NCBI taxonomy): domain Eukaryota; kingdom Metazoa; phylum Chordata; class Mammalia; order Artiodactyla; family Lipotidae; genus Lipotes; species Lipotes vexillifer. The sequence continues at coordinate 2,858,539 of NW_006791298.1, read as the reverse complement.
TCTCTGAAAGGACTTGCATTAGATAACACCCTGCTCTTCTTCTTTCCGAGTAATTTGAGAGATTTTGTAAAAAGAGTAAATGCTGAGGCCAAAATAGCATCTTTATTACTGATACAGGCTATGTTGGCTTAGTGTGGGAGCCAAATAGGCTTTCTAGCAAAATCCTGACATTAGGTATACTTACCCACTAGGTCCTGGGCTTTCTTACATGGAAGGACGGCATAGGTAAGATTTTTAACCTGGAAAAGCAAAGAATTTGTGCTTTCTTTGGATAGACTCATCTCAAGAGAAAGAAGAGTTAAGCCAATGTGAGCATTCTTTATAAAGTTTTATCAGTTAGGTTCAAATGAGTAAAGGGAAGAGACAGGGCTTAGCTGTCTTTATAGGAAGGAAACATTAGGCATAAGAAAAAAACATTCCTCAATAACAAGAGGACTTTTTTAAAAAAGGAATTAGCTTAAAAGTTTATTGCTAAAGAGAAATCCATAGGATTTGTTGCACATTTATGATGATTATTGCATTTTTTCCCCTCTGAAGTGTATCTTCATTATAGTAATACTTCTGTTACTTGCTAGATGAAGAGACAGTTGCTTGGGGCAGCCCCAATTATAAGTTCAGGAAAAATTGCTTGAAATTCAAGTGATCATTCTCAGTAGTTCAATGCTGGCCATTATATTATATTGACACAGCACAAGACTAAAAGTAAGGAGACTTTGGTTCTCAGAGAAGTTTCATGATCATTAGCTCTGTCTTAGCTCAAGTTGCCATAACAAAATGCCGTAGACCGGGTGGCTTAACTGACAGACATTTCTTTTCTCAAAGTTCGAGAGCCTAGATGTCTGAGATTAGAGTTTCAGCAAGGTTGGTTTCTGGAGAGGACTTCCTTCCTGGCTTGTGGGTGGTGGTCTTCTTGCCATGTGCTCACATGACCTCTTGTTTGTTTGCACTCAGAGTGAGTGAACTCTCTAGTGTCTCTTCTTATAAGGACACTAATCCTATCATGTCTGAGAACCCACCCTTATGACCTCATTTAATTACCTCCTTTTGGCCCTATCTCTAAATACAGTCACACTGGTGTTAGGGTTTCAACATATGAATTGGTGGGGGGACACAATTCAGTCCATAGCAGGCTCATTGTGTGACCAGGCAAGTGATTTCTGTCTCATTTCCCCTTCCTATGCATGGGAGTTAATGCCTTATGTTAGCTCATAAGGTTACCAGTACATCAAGTGAAACCATGGGCATTAATACATTGAAATGTTTAAAGTGCCATATATATGTCGTTATTTTTATTCATTTCTGAATCTGATAGTTACCGGTGGTAGGGTTTTCTTGATATTTGACTATCCTTAGTTCTTTTTCTCTTACCTGAATATTTCTAGATGGCAGATAGGAAAGTTGAATTATGTCTGATTGTGGTCTCACCGCCTTAAGAAAACCTCTTCTAAAGGCAGAAAACAGCATGAAGTGGGCATTGCACAACAAGAAATGTTGACTTTTCCATTATGACTTCAAATTTTCAACAACTAGATTTCACAACCAACCAATCCTCTGGTAACAAATAAGAGTTCCGTTTTATTTTGATTTTGTTTTTCAAGTACAGTATTTTTGGATCAAATGCATAAAAGGTTAAGAGAAAAATGGGCCTATCTCTAATCGGACTGCAAAAGAATATAATGTTGGCACTAGACAGAGAATATTAAGCTGGTGGGAGAGATTTTTCAGTTAATGAGATTGAATTTTTCAACTCAGAGTTAGGTGTATGCAAATGACTAGATAATTTTGATGAGTTGCTGTAAGAAAAGAATTAGTTTTAGTCATTTTTCTGTGCTGTATTTGGCATTTTTCTGAGAGTGATTCATTTAACGTGTCTCTTGGTAATATTCTCTGTGTATTTATTTTAGAAGTAGCAGTAAATGATACAACTAATATCCTAAAATATTGTAATGGATATGAACTTGGAGTTCATCTATTTGCTCTTTCTTAGGATTGTAGTACAAATTGCTGCTTTGGGAGCAGGGACAATATAATTCTTATCAGAAATGTAAAACAGGTAATACAATCTTTTTTTAAATAATTAATTAATTATTTTGGCCACGCCTCGCAGCTTGTGGGATTTTAGTTCCCCGACCATGTATTGAACCTGGGCCCCAGCAGTGAAAGCACTGAGTCCTAACCACTGGAACACCAAGAATGAGAACTTTCTTTGTGATTGGCTACCATGAATGGCTATAGGTGGGGCAAACAGTTGGTTAATGACTGTAGGATTTCCCATATCAGCAATATGGAATTATAATGTTAGAGATTTTACATTTTTCTGAATGCCAGAAGCATAGAATTTTGGTTGGTTATTCTAGCAAGGTGCCGGGCTGATATACGGCTAGAGTCAGAGACTTGGAGAAGCAAAATCTATATATAAAGTAAAGTGAACTCTTGGGGCATGTCTTTAGAACCCCCAGACCACACTTGCAGATAACAAAACAAAAACCAAGGACTATTAAGTGATTTGTTCAAAGTCACCCAACAAGTTAGTGATTGAGCCAGATACCATAGGTATTCTTCCAGTACAGTATTTCCTATATGCAAGAAAGGGATAGGTATTACAATCATCCTATAGAGAAATTAAGGCAAAGGAAGTTCCTTGTGTGACCACCAAAGCTTTTAAGATCATAGAATTAGATCATCTGAATGTTTAGGAATACTTAAAGATTAGATTTTTAAATATTGTCTAATTAAATCTCCTATACAACACTTGAATCCAATCTACAAAATCCCTGGCAAATGGTCATTCAATGTTTGCACATTTAGAGTGATGGGAGATTTGATCTTTGTTTAGCTCAGATTGTTAGAAAGTTTAGTCTTATATTGGGCCTAATGTGTCTTCCTGCAACATCAAGTCATAGGTTTTAGTTCTGCTTTCCAGTGGTTCAAAACTCAGTTAGCCACGGGACTATATTATCCTATACCCTCTTTCATGTGTATTACCCTTGTCTTTCCGTACTTTCAACATTCTATGTTTTAGTAAGACATACTGAAATGTCCACTGGATCAGTCAAATCTATAAATATGCCTCTTTGATAAGAATTTCAAGTTCATTGTATAAAACAGGCCTGAAAAATTTCCAAAAGTGTTAAGGAAAGGGAAGCTAGAGTCTATTGTAATACCTTTAGGCAAATTGTTTGATTTCCTTGAGGTATTTGCAAATGCTGGTTCTCATGTGGGTCTCATTATGACTAATATAATCTATTTGGCCAGCTTGATTCAACCCATTTTCTAAAACTCATTGATTTGTTATCTCTATATATCTTTGTGATACTGACATTTTCCAATGTCCATGGATAGTACTCAGTAAATTATGTAAGGTATTCCCTTCCATCCAGATCTGCAAATAATACTAACAGTTTAGTTTTGTGTACCTGTGTTAAGCAAATTTGTTATATAACAATCAGATTTAGATACAAAATTTCAGAAGATGATTAATTCATTCAAAGAATTCTTTTAAATAACTAGTTCCCCAAATGCCCTTTAAGTTTAATTAGATTGGAAAAAAGTCGTGTTTAGACCTAAGATCTCTGGAATATTTCAAGTACATAAAGCAAGATATAGACATTTGAAAACTGCATAAGGGAGAATAGAATTATGGAAATAGACTTGTAGATGAACAAAGAGAATAGAGAGGTGAAATTCAACACAAAAGGCTATCTGAATGTCCTGCATTTGGTGGGTTACAGACATGCTCCAAGCTGTTTGAGAGTTAGTGGGGCTTGTGGCTCAGCCTAAGAAGGTTAACTATTATTTTAAACAATCAAGTGTTCACAGACTCATAGAAAAGACAGGTCAGATGTATACCAGAATTTATAAGGATTATCCAGGACAGAACCTGAATTAAAAACTTTAAGAAAATTCATTTTTTGTTTTTAATCTATTCCAATGTCAGGAATTTTTTTCTCCTTGCAGTCTAACCTAAGCCTCTAGCTTGATTCTCATGAAAGAAAAAGTTACAAGTAGTTATCACCTCTTTGTAAGGACCCTCCATGTACACGAGCTCCGTTTCTCTCTGGATTATGAAGACCCGAACTTGCCACTAAGTTCATGGTGATTTTGTTAGGACCTGATAAGTGGGAAGATTCTCTTACTGATCTTATGCCCTCTTTTATCCAAGTGAGTAAAAGCCAACTGAGGGATGGTAGTGCTCCCCAGCACTTATTTGTCTGGTTCAGGCTCTTGCCTCTGCACTTGTGGGGGCCCAATTTGGCATTTTATGTATTGTTTTGGGGTATAAGACTAGGTAAGCTTATAATGACAATAAGGATAGGAAACATCACTTTATAAAGTCAAAAAGTAAAGGGGGCTTCCCTGGTGGCGCAGTGGTTGAGAGTCCGCCTGCTGATGCAGGGGACACGGGTTCGTGCCCCGGTCCAGGAAGATCCCACATGCCGCAGAGCGGCTGGGGCCCTGAGCCATGGCCGCTGAGCCTGCGCGTCCGGAGCCTGTGCTCCGCAACAGGAGAGGCCACAACAGTGAGAGGCCCGCGGACCGCAAAAAAAAAAAAAAAAAGTAAAGGGGGCTTCCCTGGTGGCGCAGTGGTTGAGAGCCCGCCTGCTGATGCAGGGGACACGGGGTCGTGCCCCGGTCCAGGAAGATCCCACATGCCGCAGAGCGGCTGGGGCCCTGAGCCATGGCCGCTGAGCCTGCGCGTCCGGAGCCTGTGCTCCGCAACAGGAGAGGCCACAACAGTGAGAGGCCCGCGGACCGCAAAAAAAAAAAAAAAAAAAAAAAAAAAGTAAAGAATAGAATTCAATATAAAACTTCTGAAATATCTCTCATACTTAGTGGCAAAATTGACTGTTTACATTAGGTTAAAAATTATTCGTAGAAAATGTTATGGGCCAATGTCTTAGGAGCCAAGCACAAGTCTGACTTTGGATCAGGTCTGAACCAATAAATCTTGCGGTATTTTTTTGCTGAAAACATTTAAAATGTATCTAAAATGCATTTTGAAGTCGGTTTGCTTTAGGCTACTTGATTTATGATATGCCTTGGTGTAGGTTCATGTTTCTTCAGTATATGACTTTCATCAACATTGGAAATTTTTTGGCCATTATTTCTTCAGATAGTTTTTCTCTTCCCTTCCTTTCTCTCTTTTCCTTCTGGGATTCCAATTAGTCACATATTAAGCTGCTTGAAGGTGTCCCACAGCTCACTGGTGCTCTGTTCATTTTTTTTTTTCCAGTGTCAAACTACCATTAATCCTATCCAGTGTATTTTTCATCTTCGACATTGTACTTTTCACTTTTAGAAGTTTGATTTAGGTCATTTTTATATCTTTGATGTCTCTCCTTAACCGTGCTTATACTTTCCTTTTTTCTTCTGGAACATATAGAGTGTATTTATAATAGCTGTTTTAATGTTCTTTTCTTGTAATTTCTAATCTGTTTGATTTCTGGGTCTGTTTCTATTGATTGATTTTTCTCCTCATTATGGGTCATATTTTCCTGCTTCTTGTGTGACTTGGTGAATTTGGGTGCTAGACATTGTGAATTTTATGTTGTTTAGTGCTGGATTCTTTTATGTTCCTATAAATATTTTTAAGCTTTGTTCCAGGGCATTCAAAAAACTTGGAAATAGGTTGATCCTTTTGAGATTTGCTTTTAAACTTTGTTAGGGAGGACTAGAGCAACTTTTAGTCTAGGGCTAACTTGCCTACTACTGAGACATTATCCTTCTGAGTTTTTTACCTGTTGCTTTATGTATTATGAGGGTGTTTTTGTTTTGTTTTGTTTTTAGCCCTGGCTGTTGGGAATGTGAACTATTCCCAGCCCTGTGTGAGCTCAGAAAATTGTTCCGCCTGCTTCTTTCCCATGGTTCATTTTCCAACCTTGGGTAGTTTCCTTGTATGTGTGTGCCTATCAACACTCAACATGAGACTCTGTAGATCTTCAGAGCTCTTTTTTGGTGCTCTGGTGCCATCTCCTCCATGGTACTCTTCCTGTGATTCTATACACCTGGCTTCCCCACATTCTCAACTCTGTCTCTCAGCTTAGGGAGACCACCTCATTTATTTTGCCTTCTCTTCCTTGCCTGTTGTCCCATGTCTGAAAACTATTATTTCATATATTTGTCTGTTTTTTTAGTTACTCCATCATAGCCAGAGGTGGCATCCTAAAAGTCAGTATATTTTAGGACTCTTAAGTGAGAAGAATGCTTTTTGGGGCTTCCCTGGTGGCACAGTGGTTAAGAATCCGCCTGCCAAGGCAGGGGACACGGGTTCGAGCCCTGGTCTGGGAAGATCCCACATGCTGCGGAGCAGCTAAGCCCATGCGCCACAACTACTGAGCCTGCACTCTAGAGCTCACGAGCCACAACTACTGAAGCCTGTGCGCCTAGAGCCCGTGCTCCGCAACAGAAGCCACCGCAATGAGAAGCCTGTGTACTGCAACGAAGAGTAGCCCCCGCTCGCCGCAACTAAAGAAAGCCCGCGCGCAGCAGCAAAGACCCAATGCAGCCAAAAATAAATAAATAAAAATAAAATAAATTTATATATATATATATATATATATATATATATATATAAGAATGCTTTCCAACTTTTTATTCTATACCCTAAAAATGTCCAATACACAGTATTTAAAGGCATTTATACAAACAATTGAAATCTTTCTTTGGGGAAATTAAAACAACAAAACTTGATTGCATATCATGATTTCATACTTTGCAGATGTTAATATTTATTCATATATAGAGTCATTTAGCTTAAGTGCATTAATGTAACTCATTTAAAAGAGGCCAGTAATTGTCCTATTAACTCCCAACCTGGATGTTATCTGCTCTGCCCTGCTAGTAAGGCCAGAGGGGGACTCTTCTCTGTTGGCACCCACAGAGATTGCTCTGATCTGTTGAAAATCCTGTTAAAATCTAATTACTTAGGAGAATCAGCCAGGGAATATCTAATGAGCTTGAGGAAACCCACTAGAAGAAATTCTGTTACTAACGAATGAAATGTCTTCTGTCTTTCAATTATACTGGTACCATATGAACATAATTGCTGCCTTATAAAATGTGACTTTTGTTTGTTGTTTTTTAATTGTATGTCATGAATTTTTTGAGATGTGAAAATAACTTAATTTCCCGTGGAGGACAAATAATGGTTTAAAGCTTAAATAGGCATACTTTATTTCCTCACAAATATTTGATAACTTGTTATCAAATGCTTAAAAATGTACATGAATTAGTGAAACCACCACACAGGTGTGAAAATTTTGACTATTAAAAAAACTTGAGTTTTTAGCTGAGAATGAAAAACGTGTTCATCAGGAGACTTTGGAAAGGATTATTCTCTGCAATCATCTTAAAAATATCGCCAAAAGAAGTTGATTTATTAAAAATTAAAATTTATTTGTCTCACTTACTTTGTAAATGTATCTTTGAGACTCTTAGTGTGGTTTACATTTCCTTCTCTAACAATTAGCAATATCTTCTTTTTCACATCCAATTTAACTTTGTATTTCAACTTTGCTGACTTTCCACTTCTCTATATTTAGGACTTTTTTTCTTAACATTGTGGGGTTGTTTAAGACTATGGGCTTTGTAGTCAGATAGACCTGAGGTATTCAGATACTAATTCTTCTACTGAGAATGAATTTCTTAACCTTCTGAGTCTCAGTTTCATTTCTATACAATGGGAACACTAATTAATATGTTAAAGTTGTGAATATTTTATGAAGTAAAGCATGTAAAGTGCTTAGCATGGTATCATTCATGTTGTAACTGCTCAAGAGATGGTAGTTATTATTTTTGAAGACTAATTAAAATTTGGTATATGAAAGAATTGTGATATCTAAGATTCATTAAAAACTAATGTAGGGTGAATTTCTATTATCCTAATGTATTTCTATCACCATGCTCGTATTAAATTTGTTGAAAAAATTAAAAAGGGTCTATTTTTAGTAGCATGTCGGTGAACTTCATTCCAAAGTTTATCAAGTTTTTAGCCAATGTGTCATTTTATAACATGGATTGATTTCAGCAGATGACATCAGAAACAAAATGTGGTTTGGTGATACATTACTTAGAAAAATACCTGTCTTAGTGATAAATTATTATTGGAATATTATATGATTTTAGTGATTGAGGAGAAAAAAAGACTATTACATATTATTTCAACAATTAACAGTGTAGCTATTATTTAAAATTATTATCTGGCCTATAGAACTCTGGCAGTTGAAATACTTAAATTGACAGTGCTTTTATTTTCAATCACTTGATAACATGTTAAAATTCGATTTTCTATTTTGCCTAAAATATAGATTAAAACATTCTTTAATCAGACTATTTGGCAATTAATATACAAGTAGCCTTATAAAATGATTCTTGTGTTTTAAAACTGGGCAAGGAGGTAGAATTATTATAATAATGTTTTCACTTAGAATATGCTCTTTTATATTTAAAATTCCTTTCTTGTATAATTCATTAATTCTTATACAATTTTATGTAGTAGCCATATAGCACTGTATTGTAAGCAATAAAAGGAAACAGAATTTTTGTATACGTGTAGCTCTGATTATATATATACTTTTTTTTTTTTTTTTTTTTTTACAGTGTCGCAGAACAAGCCTCTGGGCTTTTTTTTTTTTTTTTTTTTTTTTTGCGGTACGCGGGCCTCTCACTGTTGCGGCCTCTCCCGTTGCAGAGCACAGTCTCTGTACACGCAGGCTCAGCGGCCATGGCTCACGGGCCCAGCCGCTCTGCAGCATGTGGGATCTTCCCGGACCGGGGCACGAACCCGTGTCCCCTGCATCGGCAGGTGGACTCTCAACCACTGCACCACCAGGGAAGCCCTGATTATATTTATAGTATAAAAAATACACATACAAAGTATAATGTACAAACTAGGGTGTTTCAATAAAAGAATATTTAAAATAATTTGCTAACATTTGTGAATTTAATACTTTACATAGATTTGATCTTCTTGAAAAAATCTGATTGAGAGATAATGAATGGTGTTATTTGGTGGGGGAAGAAGTTAGAATTGAATGTATGGTAATTCACACTATTTGTTAAAAAGTTTATATGTAATTAATAAGTATGGCAAACTTATTTTATCTGGCAGGAATTATTATGCTATAATCAAAGACCAAACACCAGCTAATTTGTTCATTTAACAAATATTTATTGAGGGCTTATTATTTGCCGTAATGGGAATGTAATGTTGAACAAGACAGGCAGGAAAGAATAATTAGCAGATTCATTATTAAAGCTAATATTTTGCCACAGTGTCAGTTCATGAAACTGTTCACTCAGCTGAAGTCCCTGACAGAAAGTGCTTTGGTTGTTGATCTTAGCATAGGAAACTACCTGCTAAGCCTGGCTTTGCTGGGGAATTCATATACATAACTCCATTAAGTTAGCACCTTTTCATTAATCAGTTTCTGTTGATAACAGAAACAAATACTTCACTGACAAATAGAAGTAAAAATAAAAAAGAGGTAGTCTTACATCTTTCTTTTGGTCTTTCCAAGGTTAAACTCTCTGTTTGGAAAACTTCAAATGTCTAAATCTCTGTAAAGCATGTCACATTGCTCCCCCACTATGCCCATTTCCCATCCTGTCCACTCCCCCCAAGGACACACACTTCCACAACTTTGCCTGGCATATAGTAGGCACTTAGTAAGTGCTATTGAATTAGTGTAATTAATAATTCTTTTATTCCATTAGGTTATATTTCTAGTTCTGTTGTTGATTCCCTGTGATAATTTGGCATAAAGCCAAGTCACAGGACCCCTTAATTTTCCTGAATAAAAATGAATGCTACATTTTCCAAAAACCTGATTAAAATATACTGAGGACTGTGAGATATTAGTTGGAGCTGTATGAAATTGTGATATTTGACCATTTTTTTTGACATACAAAAATAAATTTTTTTCTAAGGTGTTTTAACTTGACCAAAAATGTAATATAATTATCATAATAATCACGACTCTAAATATGTTAGTCACATCATTGCTTATAGTTTTCTTTCTACCTTTCTATCTATTTCACCTTGATTGCTAATTTTGGCCTTGCTTTCTCCACTGAATGGTATTTTATTACCAAAAAATTAATTGCATAATATACCTGTCACTCCAAATAGTAAATTATATATTTTTTAATGTTAATGAGCCTAGAGTCCAATAGGCTAGGTCTAGCAAGCAGTATTATTTGACTTCTTTAAGGACTTTTAGGTAGGGGATAGTGGGTAGTGTTTAAATTCCAAATTTTGCTATAGTTTAAAAAAAATCAGTTCATTTCAGTATTAGAAAGTACATATAAAACTAATTTTTATTGTTTCTAACAAACTGGAAGATTTTACTTGTCTATGATTTGAAAATTATTACTGTGTTTACTCTGAAAACTAAAATTTTAAGCCCTGGTCAACTGATTTCTTATTTATTCTGATAATACTGTGAAAAACCTTATAATTTTCACAAAATATAGTTATGACAAAATGATATTCACCAGAAATTATTATTCTTTCTCTGAAGCAAGGCCACAGATGATCCTTCTTTTCTTTTTTAAATAAAAAGTAACCCCACCATATGAGCTAAAGCTCCCCTAAGGTAAAGCCCGCACTGCTGTGTGTTTCACATCATTTAAGGAAAGGAAACATAATTTAATTTGCTCAACACAGGGTATCTGGAAAGATGGCTGGAGAAGAGAGATGTAACCTCGCTATTTATGCAAATGTCAGGAAGCCGTTATAACTACTTATCCATTAATCCAGGAGCCCTGAACAAGTAACTCAAATGAGTAGTCCCCAAATTCAGGGCCTATGACAAGGTTTTCAGTGGCTGGCAGCAAAAAAAAAAAAAAAAAAAAAAAAGAAAGACAATATAAATTTTCCATAAAGCTAAATTTATTGAATTGAAAGAACTATTTATATTCACATATATATGTAAAATTTATATATATATACACATACATATATATGTATATGTATTACATACATATATATGTATGTGTATATATATAGCCTATCTTTTCTTTGTAAGGAAAAAGCTTTTTAGAGTAGTTTTAGGTTCACAGCAAAATTCAGAAGGAGGTACAGAGATTTCTGATATGATCCCTGCACCCCCAACATGCAGAACTTCCCCCATTATCAACATCCCCCACCAGACTGATACATTTGTTACAACTGACAAACCTACATTTATACATCATTTTCACCCAAAGTCCATAGTTCACATCAGGATTCACTCTTGGTCTTGTGCATTCTATGGGTTTGGACAAATGTATACTGACATGCATTCACCATTATAGTATCATGCAGAGTAGTTTCAACTGCCCTAAAAATCCTCTGTGCCCCACTTATTCATCTGTTTTCCTCCCACCTCGCAACCACTAATCTTTTTACTGTCCCCGTAGTTTTACCTTTTCCAGAATGTTCATATAGTTGGAATCCTATGGTAGGTAGCCTTTTCAGATTGGCTTCTTTTACTTGGTAATATCCATTTCAGTTTCCTCCATGTAATATAGCCTATCTTCTGTGAATTTATAGTAAATGATTCGTTCAGTGTTCCTATTTGCCAAAATAAACAGTCATCCTATGTGACTTCCCTGAATATTTTTTGAAATGTCCTTGAAATTGAAAAATCTTGGGGGACTTCCCCAGTCATCAGGTGGTTAAGACTGCGCGCTTCCAATGCAGGGGGCACTCAATCCCTGGTCGGAGAACTAATATCCCACATGCCATGCAGCATGGCCAAAAAATAAGTAAATAAAACAGAGACATATTTTTTAGAAATCTTGGAAACATCTACTTTATATATCTGTTTTCTCACCTATTGAATGGAAGTAATGATTCTTATAGGATTAGTGTGAAGAATAAACGAGATGCATAGGTGGAAGTGCTTGGGATAGCACTTGACACTCTGGATGCTTCTGATTTTAGTCCAATCTGAAACTCTGGTGTAGGGCCCAAGATTTCATCCAGTTTTTCTTTGAGGAGATTGAAGATAGTAAACTCAGATTGAGACATTCCTTGGCACATAGTAGATGCCAAATAAATATTTTTTGAGCCTAAGTGTTAATAAAGTAGAAGAGTTTTGTAGGTAATTGGGCATGAGTGTCAGGAGTTCTAGAATGAGTTCTAGACAGGAAATCTTTTGTACATAGATGGTAACTGAAGTCAGTAAAGTCTGAAGACAAGAGGACCTGGGACATACTCTAATGATTTTAAAGCCCATGAAGCTGTGTTGCCTCCCCAGCATATATGCAAAGGAAGCACAAAGGTCAAAACATCTTACAACATCCTCATAGCTGTTATTTGTTCCATGTCCTTCTTAATTTTGTAGGCTTTCCATCCTAGTTGAAAGTGTGAAAGTCTTTGGACTCTGCTTGTTGAATCTTTAATTCCAGAGCTGGAACCTCTTTTCCTGTGAGGCCTTAGCTATGCTGGGTGCTGTTGGCACTAAAGATAATCCTTTAGGGTGAAAAAAATATGTCAGAAGTAAAAGATTATTTAGGGGCCTTTAAGTCAAGTTGGGTTATTTCCTGATAATAAGTATATTCTCTGGAGAATGGTCCACCCTATTAGAGAAGCATGCCTTCTTTGACAGATCATGCAGCTTGAGAAGAGATGTACTTGGAAAGGTAAGGAAGAAAGGAGACCCTAGCCTAGCCAGCCAGAACGAAGGAAGCCAACCTGGCAATCAATGGCATGACAGATGTTGCAGCCAGATCACTCTCAAACCCAACAGAGATGTATGCTTTTCTTACTCGTATGGAAAAGGGCAGCCAGAAAGACTTTGTGCAGCCTGGCCTTTGTTACCAGCTGTCTGGCTGTTGGTAGGACTTGTCTCTGTTTATAGTACCCTCCCTATTTCATCCCAAGGGATACATTTACTCCGTAAACCCTATTCTCGTGTGCTTGGTCAGTCTGTCCACCAGAGTAGGTCTAAAGTTTCCTTGGCTTGATTTTAATTCCTGAACTTTTTGTTATTGAGAGTGGGCCTCAGCTAAGCTGTGATGTTGGCAAAGTTCATTGTCCACAACTCTGGGATTTTTTTCTGTGCCCTTTCTGCCAGGCTCCTGAGGTGTTCTCCCTTTCAAGAGGCTATAGTTCCTGCCTTAAGGGAGATCAGAGAGACAGTGTGACAAAACAGCAAACTATGGTATTTATGGTGAATGCAACTTCTTTAGACCCTTAACAAACTTTTGTCTGTATTCATACCCACCCTTTTCTTCTAGCTTAAATGTAAGAGATATCCAACCTTAAATCTAAGGCTAATTTCTCTATTTGTGCTCTGGATCTCATTTCCTCCTCCTAGCTAAGGTTCTCTACTTTTCAGTGATGCCCCCTCTCTCCTGTACTTTGGTTCTCTTCCTCTCTTAGAATATCTGAGCTGTAACTTTGGTTTTGCCACCTGTTTACTGTGTGAACTTAGACAAGTATTTTCACCTCTCTAGGCCATAATTTTCTCATGTGTAGAATGAAAGAGTTGGACTAGATGATCTCTAAACTCCTTTTTGTCTCTGATTTTCTTATCTAAATGTATAAATTTACAAGGCTAGGGTTTATCTTTGTATTCTCACATATTGATCTATCTGACTTGGTGATAAATTACTATTGGAATATTATACACTAATGATTGAGGAGAAAAAGACTATGGCATATTATTTCAACAATTAACAATGTAACTATTATTTAAAGTCATTGTCTGAGTTGGAGGAAAAATTTCCTGGCCTATAGAATTCAAGAAATATTTGAATTGACAATAGCTCTGAGGTGCTCACAACTTTAATATTGTTCTACTTTCTCTCTTAGAAAGCAAAATGAATTTTTTTAAAAAACTGACACTTTATTTATTAAAAATTTGGCTTGTGGGATCTTAGTTCCCCAACCAGGGATCGAACCAGGGCCCCCTGCAGTGGAAGCACAGAGTCCTAACCACTGGACAACCAGGGAATTCCCAAAATGATTTCGTAACTCAGTTTACACAGTTATATATTTATATATATATAAGAATATATTATACACTTGTATATACACACATATAATAAGTATATATTATACACTTCTAGATTATAAGTATATTATAATACACTAAGGTACTATTGAATTTTTTTTTTTTTACACATTTCCTCTTGTACTCTGTGTCAGTCAGAACTCTTCTTGTTGCAAGAAACTGAAACCTAATTCAAACCAACTTAAACCAAAGGATTTCCCAGGGGAGTAGTTAGCTTCAAGCCTAGATGGTTCTAGGGCCTCAAACAAGGTCAGTAGGTCTCTGTATTATCTGTTAATCAGGATAGGCTAAATGCTGTTATAAACAACCCCCAAATCTCAGTAGCTCAACACAATGGAAGTTTATTTCTGTATACATTAACAGTTTAATGAGCATGTTCAGTGAATGGCCTTCCATATGATGATTAAGGGCCTCAAGCCCATTTCATCTTCTGGCCTGCTACTCCAAGGGCCTCAGAGTCCTCTGCTGGACACTTGATGTCTAGCCAACAGATAGATGTTGGGGTGGGAGTGGGGGACAGCCTGGAGGATCACTGTCACTGACCAGAGTTTAGTCATATAACTACAGTTGTCTGCAAGGGAGACAGAAATACAGTTTCACTGTGTGACCAGAGGGAAGAGTGAGCACATAGCAGTCTCCTTTGTACTCTCTTTCCATCTCTTGGCTCTGTGTATCTCTCCTGTGTCATTCTTCACCAAGTTCTCTCCACGTGGAGCAAAAATGGTTGCAGGCAACCACAGACTCAAATCCTCCTAATGTATCAACCTCGGTGGAAGAGACCATCTTCCCTGGCAGCTCCAGCAGAAAAACCCTATCTGTGGACCAACTGAGGCTAGTGGAATGGTTCATACTAGTTGGCTAGGCCTGGGTCATTTGCCCCTCCAGTATCATCTCTACCTAGACTGCATGAGTGGGTTACCCTGGAAAAGAGGGTTCTTGCTACATAGGCAAGAACCAAGAGGTGTATACTACTTACCTCTTAGGAACAGTGTTCATTTTAATTTTGTTAAAATGTTTTTTCAGTGCCTGTGTCTTGACAATCTGTAAAATGCCTCCTCTTTCTTCTTCCTGCTCATTTCCCTCCTTGTTATTTACACTGATATGTGAATTTATTTATCTCACCAAACAAATGAGTACCGATGGGGGCAATATATTTGACTGGATGTATGCCTAAGTCATGCTGAAAAATGTTCCCAGAGGTACTGTCTCCAAAACAAGCCTGTTTAGAATATTGTCTATGGAAAGAGAATAGTGTAAGGTCAATGCTTATTCCATAAAAATTAATCTTTAGAAGTAGAATTTTAGGCCCCTGATTGGAGAAGTTGCTTTGGGTTGAGTTGCTGCTCTGAAGCCTTCAAATCAGTCCACACAGGTGATTCTGTGTGGATGAAAGGCCAGTGAAGGAGGCTTCAGTGTCTGTGCACCAGCTGCACTGATGGACCCCATTGCTTGTATGGAGGAAGTTGACTTAGGGAGACTTATGGGATTTATGAGTAAGGGACCAGGTTCCTAATGCCCACACAGAGATAAGAAATTTGGCCAAGAAATCTATGAAAGGTAGTGAACCTAGAACTGATGCTCCTGGATAGAGCCTACAACTTAGTTCTTATACTCAAATGCTAGAAAAACTCTCTGTCCCAGATATGTGGAAAGAATCTTGGCATCTGTCTGGGAAATTAAAATCCCAAACTTGTGCTATATGTATGTGTGAAGCCCAAATTTATTCTATCTGCATGATATAGGATACATTATCCAAGAAATAGTCCAGGGCCATTGATAATATTGAGAGAAACATATTTGCAGAAACGAGCCTAGAAATACTGTGTATCTTCCATACTTTTACAACCAAGGCACCTATGATGGCTATAGAATAAATAAATTCCTCTGAAATGGAATAGAAAAAAATTACAAACCATATCAAGAAAAAAGCTTCCATAAGGGAGAGTCAGCAGGTGCAACCAACAGAATTAGCACCCTAAGAACTAGAAATAATGGAATATTTTGAAAGAGATTATAAAATAAATGTTTATAATGATTTAAGAAATAAAAGGAAGACTAGAAGCCATTCTGAAGTAAGAGCATTGTATTAAAAATGAGCAGGTAACAAAATATGTACAAGATCTACATGAGGAAAACTACAGAATTCTAATGAAAGTAAAACTAATAAGTGAATTCAGCAAAGTTGTAGGATACAAAATCAGGACATCAAAATCATTTGCCTTTCTGTACACTGACAATGAACAGCTGAAAAGGAAATTAAGAAAGCAATTCCATGTATAATAGCATGGAAGAAACTTAAATGCATATTACCAAGTGAAAGAAACCAATCTGAATAATCATATTTACTGTATGATTCCAACTATATGACATTCTGATAAAGGAAAAACTATGAAGACAGTAAAAGAAGGTTGCAGTGAAACTATTCTGTATAATACTATGATGGTGGATATATGTTATTATACAATAGTACAAATACATAGAATGTACAACACCAATTGTTGAACCCTAATGTAAACTTTGGACTCTGGGTGATAATGAGGTGTCATTGTAGGTTCATTGATTGTAGCAAAGGTATTCCAAGAAAGAATATTACAGAACTTACAGAAATAAGAAACTGCATGGATGGTGTAGTAGCCACTATCATATTCACCATTGTTGTTTCCTCTCACATGGAAAGCTATATTTCTCAGCCCCCTTGTAATTGGGCTGTACCATGTAACTAGTTCTGGCCAATTGGCTCTGAGAGGAGTTCACTTTCCTTCCATGGTGGAAGGAAAGTGAGGTTGAATTGACACATTAACAACCAATCCAACTTTCTCAGTGTAACTTTCAGCAG
>NW_006791298.1:2827950-2841690 GCF_000442215.2 Lipotes vexillifer | reverse complement strand
TCAGCAGGATGACTCTGGCTAAAGCTTGCCATGTCATCTACCTTCTTGTTACTAAACCAAACTTGAGTCCACTTACCCATGTGCAGTAAAGCCAATCTACTGATACCAGTTTGTGATGAAGGAAAGTGCAGCGTTTATTGCAAAGCCAAGCAAGGAGTATGGGTAGCGAATGCTCAAAAGGCCTGAACTCTGAACATTCCGATGGATTTCAGGGAAAGGTTTTTAAAGACAGGATGAGGAAGGGGGTTGCAGGGTGCATGATCAGCTCATGGATATTCTTCTGATTGGTTGGTGGTGAGGTAATCGGGAGTCAACATCATCAACCTTCTTGTTCCAACCAGTCTGAGTTCTACATGCTTGTAGTCAGCATACAGTTAACTTCTTCTTCCTGGTGGGAGTTTCAGTATCTGTAAAATAGGTCAAAGGATAAGGCTCAAAATCTCATCTGTAGCCCTCCAGGGGGAGCTAAAAGTCCTTAATTTGTTTCACGGCTAAACTGTTATTATTTTGCCTTGCTTAACTCTTTTCCTTTGTTTCTGCATTTTCTCACTTCTCTGATTAAATTTATTCTTTGGCACTTTGGGAAGGCCTAGGAGACTAAAGTTTTTTTTTACAAACAAGAGGCAGGTGGAGGACATGGCGGGGGGATCTCTCCTGGGAAGTCTCCATGGGGTCCTGCTCAGTTACATTCTTACTAAATCAGTCTTTCCCTTTTTGTTTAAAAATAGTTGAATAAAATTTTTTGAAGTTACTTTACAGAAGACTGAAAGTAAATGTCAGCCCCATTTAACAGCAAGTTTAGAAGAGGGGATAGAGTAAGCTAAAGCTTTCAGTAGCAGGAAACACTCTGAAACTCTTTCCTTGCTTACAGCATATTATGTTTTCCAAAGATGGTCACAGTAGTACATACCCCATTCCACATGTTCTTACCATATGATGATAACATTTTTTTCATTGAGAGGTGGGATCTGTGCACTGAAATTGCAGAAAAATTTGTAGAACTGCCTTGACGAATAAAACGCAGCACAAGTGATGTTGTATTACTTCTGAGACTGGTCACAAAAGACAGTTTTTACTGTGCTCTCTCGCGGGGTGCTTGCTCTTGGAGCCCTAAAACCATGTTGTGAGGAAGCCCAGGCCACAAAGAGACACCATGTATGGGTGTTCTGGCCAATACCTTCAGCTGGACCCCCCAGCCAACAGGCAACATCAGCTAAGAGTAAACTTCTGATGATCCAAATTTCAAGTCTTCTAGCTGAAGCACAGAAATCATGGAGCAAATGCCGTCTTCACTGTGCCCTGTCTAAATTTCTGACCCATAGAAGCTGTGAGAATTGATATATGATTATTGTTGTTTTAAGTCACCTAGCTTTGGGGTAATTTTTTATGCAGCAATAGATAACTAATATACTACTTATATCGTAAACCCAAATCATAAGGCTGGTGCTGACCAAGACAATGCCAAGCTTTCTTGAAAGAAATAAAGTTTAAAAAAAATTATTACGCAATATTAAGTTTTAATGACATTCCTGTCTAACTTTGTCTTTGGGGAATGAAAACATTGTTATTTTGACCTAGAAAATCAGTTGCTATTATAGTCCTTTATTACAGAATCCAGAATCTATGTAACAGTTACTGCTTAATGAATTATTGGACTTTCAAATTTCTCTCTCCTAAGACTCTCACTCAGTTCTTTGCACATAGTAGGTACTGAATTAAGATACTGAAATACTGAATTAATAACAAACACTGAATTAAACTGAAATTTTCAATGTAAAGCACATCATTTTACAGGGCAGTGGCAGTGAAAATGCCATAATTTCTGTGAGAATGAAAGATCTGTGAAAGAAGCCATTTGACAATAGCATTTTGAGCAATTTCAGTGGCAACACCAAAAGGGTTGCCTACAGTGGCATTGAAATCCCTTCTTTCATAATTTCTTTTAGACAGACCCCCAGAACCTCTCCCAAATAAATACATTCTAATTAAAAACAGTATGCTTGCTCTGCAAATGCAGCTTCAAAAGAAGTTTCCTGAAGCTACCTCCTCTTTCAACCAGATTGCCAACTCTAAGCCCTTCCCACTATAGATATTCTGGAGCTACTATAGATAGATTTTCTGGGTCCACACTATAAAGGTAATTTCTCTCCCACTTTAGCCTGTATGAGCTCAGATCAGTGTTAAAGAGAAAACAAATAATTGTATGACAGCCTTGATTGTAGATGGCCCAGCTTTTTTTACGGGGGAGGAAGGGGAAAGATAATGAATTAGATTAAAAAAAACTTTTTATTGTAGTGAAGTATATAACATAAAATTTTCCATTTTATTCACTTTTAAGTGTACAAATCAGTTTGCATTCATAATGTTATGCTACCAATCATCACTATTTCCAAAATTTTTTCATCACCCCAAGCAAAAACTCTGTAACCATTAGACAATAACTCCCCATTCCTCCCTCTTCCTGTCTTTGGTAATCTCTATTCTAATTTCTGTGTCAATTAATTTGCCTATTTTAGATATTTCATATAAGTGGAATCATGCAATATTTGCCCTGTTATGTCTGGCTTATTTCACTTTGCACAATGTTTTTAAGTTTTATCCATGTAGCAATATGTATAAGAACTTCATTCCTTTTTATAGCTGAATAATATTCCATTGTATATATATCCTGCATTTTGTGTATCCATTCATCTGCTGATGGACACTTGGGTTGTTTTCATCTTTTGGCTACTGTGAACAATGTTGCAGTAAGCATTGACATACAAATACCTGAGTCCTGTTTTAAATTCTTTGACATATATACCTACAAATGCAATTGTTGAGTCAGGTGGTAATTCTAAGTTTAGATTTTGAGAACTGTTTTCCACCATTTTATATTCCCACAAGCAATGTTCCAGGATACCAATTTCTCTACGTTCTCTACATTCTACGAACCACCCTTGCAATCCTGGGATAAATCCTACTTGGTCACAGTGTGTAGATGTATAATCCTTTAATATGCTTTTGGATTCAGCTTGCTAGTATATTGTTTAGAAGTTTTGCATCTATGTTAATAAGGGATATTGGGCTATATATTTTTTTCTTTTTGTGTCTTTATCTGGCTTTGATATCATAGTAATATCAGTCTCATAGAATGAATTAGGAAGTGTTTCTTCCTATTTTACTTTTTGGGAAAATTTCAGGATGATTGGTGTTAGTTCTTCTTTAAGTGTTTGGTAGAATTCACCAGCGAAGCCATGTGATCCTAAACTATTTTCTTATTGGAAGATTTTTGATTACTGATTCAGTGTCTTTATTTGTTTTAGGTCTGATGAGATTTTCTATTTCTTCTGGATTCAGATTAGGTAATTTATATGTTTCTAAGAATTTGTCCATTTCATTTAGGTGGTCTAATTTATTGTATTATAGTATTCTCTTATAATCCTTTTTATTTCTGTAAGGTCAGCAGGGAATGTCTCCACTTTCATTTATGATTTTAGGCTTTTTTATTTGTGTCTTTTCTCTTTTTTCCCTTGAGTGATGTAGCACGCCACCCTCCCCCTGCCAGCTTTATTGAGGTATAATTGAAAAATAAAATTATAAGATATTTAAATAGTACAACATGATGATTTGATATATGTTTACATTGTGAAAGGATTCCCACAATTGAGTTAACATCCATCACTGCACATACTTATCTCTCTCTTTTTTTTTTTTTTTTTTTTTTTTGGTGAGAAAACTTGAGTTTTATTCTCTTAGCAAATTTCAGTTATACAATATGGTATTATCAACTATAGTCACCATGTTATACATTAGATCCTCAGACCTTATTTATCTTACAACTGAGAGTTTGTACTCTTTTACCAACCTCTTTCTGTTCCCCCCGCCCTCCACTCTTGGTAACCACGATTCTACTCTGTTTCTATGAGTTCAACTTTAAAAAAAATTTTCACTTATAAGTCATACCATGCACTATTTATTTTTCTCTGTTTGGCCTATTTCACTTAGCATAATACCCTCCAGTTCCTTCCATGTTGTTGCAAATGGCAGGATTTCCTTGCTTTTAAAGGCTGAATAATATTCCATTATATAATATAATTAATATAATATAACTGGAATATAATAATGTTTCTATATATAATCATATTTTCTTTATACATTCACTCATCAACAGACACTTAGGTTGTTTCCATATCTTGGCTATTTTAAATAATGCTGCCATGAACATGGGAGTATAGATATCTCTTCAAGGTAATGATTTTGTATCCTTATACCCAAAAATGGAATTGCTGGATCATATGGTAGTTCTATTTTTAATTTCTTGAAGGGAAACACATACTGTTTTCCTAGATGATCCAGCTATTAATGCATGAAATCACTTGTCTAATAGCTACTAGTCATTGAATTCTTAACATTTGTGCTTATAGACTAATAGCATCTCAATTAATTCTCACAAGTGCCTAAAGGGGGTACCACTATCCCCACTGAATAGGTGAGGAAACCAAGATTCAGGGAGACTCAATAAATTTCTTAAGGTCACATAGCTAGTAAGTGATAGAGCCAGAATTTGGTTTTTTTAAATTTAATTTTATTTATTTATTTTAGTTTTGGCTGTGTTGGATCTTCGCTGCTGCAGGCAGGCTTTCTCTAGTTGCCGTGAGTGGGGGCTACTCTTCATTGCAGTGCGCGGGCTTCTCATTGCGGTGGCTTCTCTTGATGCAGAGCACGGGCTCTAGGTGCACAGCTTTGGTAGTTGTGGCTTGTGGGCTCTAGAGCTCAGGCTCAGGAGTTGTGGCACACGGGCTTAGTTGCTCCGCAGCATGTGGGATCTTCCCGGACCAGGGCTCGAACCCGTGTCCCCTGCATTGGCAGGTGGATTCTTAACCACTGCGCCACCAGGGAAGCCGTAGAGCCAGAATTTGCAGCACCACTACACCTATTCCTTATATTTAAGGTTTCTTGAAGGGTAAAGAGATACTATAGTTTCGGTGTGATGAAGTTTCCCAGTTGAATTTTGTATAGAGCCTGGCAGGTATAATGAATAGGCATTTCTCTTACAGTGAGAGTTTTCACAATATGAGTAGGATATATGGAGGTAGAGTAATTAGAGACATGATTTGTATTACATGCAGCTGTTGGCTATACATCTGTTGCAGGAGAAAGGTTTTTATTCACGCAGCATTGGGAGCACATGCATGTTTGTTTTTAGTGGCTGGGTGTTCATTTGACAACTTATTCTTGTGGTTCTTTCTTGGCAGCTATGAATGGTGCTACAGTTTATTTTGAAGTGTTTTAAAAAATATCAACTTATTAGAATTTTCTGCCTTTTTTCTCATTTGATAATAACAGGTCTGAAATCTCATTTATTTTGATCTAGTCTTATATGCTGTTTAGGATTTGCTGAATGATGATTTAATCAACTAATATAATTTTCACTTTCAGAGCTAAAATATACTCATGAATTATAAATTTCTTTATTCCACCTTGTTGCTAGGAACCTGAAACTCTGCAAACCCTCCTCTTTTTTCCCCATTGACGCCATTTTTTTTACAATCACTTCTTAAACAACATTCATATGAATGCCTACATTGTATAATTACAGAAGAGAAGCTGTACTTTGGGAAAAATACACATCAAATACTGGAGGAGAAAAGCCTCATTCCTGTGAGGACCATGGAAGATTCTTTTCAGAAATCTTTCTGAAACTCACTACATTCAGAAATCAGGTGAAAACCTTATTCTAGTTCTAGGTTTGTTGGGAAAAGAAAGTTTGCCATGGCTTTGGAGTCTCCTTAAAGTGTTAAACTTGAGCTCTTCTTATAAGTGTCAAGGGAATATACCAACTAAAACATTTTAAAAAGGAAGAAATTTTTATGCTTTCTTTAAGGCGTTAATCAATAAACCTAGGTGAATGAGAACCTCTCAATATGATTGTGTAATTAAATGTGTGTACTTCTCTTCATGTAGTGAATAAGTGTGAAGCCCAGAATAATGAAAATGAGAAGATCCTTAGTCATGCCCAGTCCCCTTGGCTTGTCTTATTACATCACACAAGTGCATCCCAGCAAACAAACCTACTTCCACATGGAAAACATTGAATTAACTGCCTAGTATCAACAAGTCTATCTGGAGGACTTTGCTTTGCCCTTCAATGAGGAGTGTGATTATGAATAGAGAAGGAGAAGGGATGGTGGATAGTTGCATGTGGATTGTGATGGTGAGGGTGAGAAGAGGACCTCTCTTTTTCTAGAGTAGGCAAGCATGAGATGTATTGATTGCTCTCAGCATGCTGGCATACCACTATCACAACCTGGAAGTATTTTGTAGAATAAAGAAAAGGCAGCTATAGGCATTCCATGCTCTTTTCTGTCAATCAATTAATGTCTCCTAGGTAATTTTATTCAGGAAGGAATGTTCATCAAACTTGTAATACCTGTTTTTGATGCCAAACATTCAGTGGCATCCCTACAGAATCAGTTTTGCCCTCATCCTTTAGCCTGAGAGTAATCTCAGATGCCTCATTGCATGTCACTGCTCTACATTTAGACTTTTTGCTGAATCTCTTGTTCCGATAAATTCTACTTTATCCAGCCCTCGCCACGTCTTTCTGTGCCTTGTAGTTCCTAGCATTCCTGTATTTCAAAGTGCTAGAGAGTGTGTGAACGGGTATAATTGATAATCATAAATAGAGATGTGGGAAAGGAATGAAGAGGAAAAAGCATGAGCTTTCAGGGGTTTTTATGTTGTGACCAGCACAGAGGGACTCACTATTCTGTCATTTCTTTTGTTTTTTAAAAATTTTTATTTATTTATTTTTGGCTGCGTTGTATCTTTGTTGGCTGCGCACGGGCTTTTCTCTAGTTGCGGTGTGCGGGCTTCTCATTGCGGTGGCTTCTCTTATTGCGGAGCACGGGCTCTAGGGGCGCGGGCTTCAGTAGTTGTGGCACGCCGGCTCAATAGTTGTGGCTTGTGGGCTCTAGAGAGCAGGCTCAGTAGTTAGGCACATGGGCTTAGTTGCTCCGCGGCATGTGGGATCTTCCCGGACCAGGGATCGAACCCATGTCCCCTGCATTGGCAGGCGGATTCTTAACCACTACGCCACCAGGGAAGTCCCTCTGTCATTTCTTATCATATAGTAAGTGTTCAGGGCTTCCCTGGTGGCGCAGTGTTTGAGGGTCCGCCTGCCGATGCAGGGGACGTGGGTTCGTGCCCCGGTCCGGGAGGATCCCACGTGCTGCGGAGCGGCTAGGCCCGTGGGCCATGGCCACTGGGCCGGCGCGTCCAGAGCCTGTGCTCCGCGACGGGAGAGGACGCAGCGGTGAGAGGCCCGCGTACCGCAAAAAAAAAAATAAAAATAAATAAAAAATACTAGCTTGGGTCTACTCATCCAAATGCCCCTTTATAGTTTACATGGTCTCCTTGGATTCTCACACAAACCCTGTGAGGAAGCCAGAACAGATGGCTTTACCTTTATTTTTTTTTTTTTGGTACGCGGGCCTCTCACTGTTGTGGCCTCTCCCGTTGCGGAGCACAGGCTCCAGACGCGCAGGCTCAGTGGCCATGGCTCACGGGCCCAGCCGCTCCGCAGCATGTGGGATCTTCCCAGACCGGGGCACGAACCCGCGTCCCCTGCATCGGCAGGCGGACTCTCAACAGCTGCACCACCAGGGAAGCCATTACCTTTATTTTGAGGATGAGGAAACAGAATCTCAAAGAGATTATGTGACTTCCCAAGGTCATTCGGGAAGGAAGTGTTTAGGTTTAGGATTTCAGTGAATTCTCCTAGTAAAGCAGACATCAAATAAATGAAATAAGTTAAAGAACATGTAGTAAGTCAGTAAGCCTTGCTATTTGTTATCATCATTCTTTGAGCTTATCCAACTTTTATTTCTTAATTTATTCATCCAAGAAACACTGATGAAGTGTCTACTATATGCCAAGCACTACTCTGGGCACTGAGAATACATCAGTGAATAAAAGAGACAAAAACCCCTGCCCTCCCAGAGTCTACATCTTTGTTTATTGAGATATAAATGCCTGCTGACTTGCTTCATTCATTACTAGAACAAGTTGATTAATGAACATACTAATTTAGTCAATAAATATTAATTGAACAGCTACAGTGTGCCAGGCACTGTGATAGGTGCTGAAAAAAATAGTGGGGAGCAAAAACAGGCACAAATCTGGCTCCTACAGAACTTATGGTTCATTGGAGGACATAGCCAATAATCAAATCATGAGTGCTAAGTGCTAAGGAGATGTTCATGGTGTTATGAGAACATATAAAGGCAGATTTGACCAAGTAAGGGAGGACAGGGAAGGTTTTCCCTAGGAAGTGATGACTGCGCTAAGATGACTGGTAGTTAACTAGGTGGAAAGGCAGAGAGAACAGCATGTTATAAGGCTCTATGGTAGTTGGAGGGACCATGGCACATAGAAAGACACCAAAGGGAGGTGATATGGCTGAAGTGCAGAGGGGAAAGGGATTGATGAGGCTTGAGAAGTAGGTAGGACCAGACCATGCAGGCTCTTCTTATAGGCCATATTAAAGAGTTTGGTCTTTATCTATAGAACAGCTAGAAGTCATTGACGTATTTTAAGCGTGAGGAATGATAGGACCAAGTTTGGGTTTTGAAAAAAATCACAGTTACTGTAATGGCCAAGAATGGAATGTGGGTAGTCTAGTTAGCAGGTTATGGTGGCAGTCTATGCAGAGATGATGAAATGATAGCATCTTGGACCAGGGTGGTGGCAGTGGAGATGGAGACAAGTGGATGTATTCAAAGTAAAAATGACCGGCTCTTGTATTGGTTCAAATGTGGGCAGTGATAGAGAGAATGTGTTAAGGATGATTTCCTTGGAACTGAAGCTGAATCTTGCTCAATGAAGTACCTCTAGCTCCTAGCACAGTGTTTGGCACATAGTAGGTACTGCTAGCAGAACTTGAAGTAGAATGAACTCAACATGACTCCCAATGTGATTTATTGTTCTTCCCCTCCTGTTGGAGTTTCACACTTTTGTGACTTTAGTACACTGAGGTGAAACAAGGTGCCCATTACTGGGGTTATGGATGGCGAGGGGTAAGGTCAGAGTTGGAGATGGCAGGGGGAAGAGAGAGGAAATGGAATTATGAAAGATACTTTATTTGGGGCATTAGATTGGTTTTTAGGAAAAGATGCCATTTCTGTAATTTCCAGGGGATAATACATCCAGTTAATTCCAAAAACAAATTATATTATTGAGCAGAGAAACTGGTGCCTATATTTTCAAATGCTTTCATTTGAATTTCTAATTTGAGCTTCATAATAACCCTAAGAAATGGATAGAGCAGTGATTATCAGCACTCATTTTCCAATAGAAGAAGTTGTGATTCAGAGGGATTTCGTGTCCTAGCACTATTGAGTGGAACTTGAATCTATATCTTTGAATTCCAAGCTTGATGTACATTTCACTAGGCTATACCCAGTATAGACTTAATGCTTTTGGTGGGGTTAAACTTGGAACTAAACTTATTGAAGGAGTATTAAGAATAGCTTGTTGAAATTCTAATGAGTCTGTAAAGACCTGGTGATGATGATCACATATGTGAAATCATGTATTTGTATTTGCCTTGAAGTTGATTTGGATTTTCAGAAATACCAGTTGATTCTCCCAAGCAGAGCAATTGTATGGTATGTTGTGAGTAAACCAGCTTTACAAACAGCTTCTTGCAGAGCAGATTATTTGCCTCTCTTTCAAAGGTTTTAGGTTCAGAAATCCTCTTCTATGCAGGTATAACTGTTAGGTGAAAGGACCAAGGTGATAGCAGCAGGAAACAAAGGGATATTTGGCAAGTTTTCAATTTCCCCAGACAATGCTTTACCTTGCCATTCCCTTTCTCCCTTCTCCCGATGAGGTTTCTACTGCAGACTGACCTTTCCCCTGGACAAGGCAGTCAGCTGTTCATCAGCTTCTGCTGCCTTCCAGGACTCATAGAGGCTGGAAGGATGTAGAAATATTGGGATGAATTGGGCTGGTAAGTGTGTTAGCAGCTCAATCTGCTGCCACGGAGAGATCCACACATTTTAATTATGAGCTTAGTTTCTTAGGCTTTGGAATTATAGTATATGCATGTATCACTGGTTTGCCCATTTAGGGATGTGTTCTCATCTCAGTTTCCCAGAATTTTTGTGCACAGTTCCCATTAGCATTAATGAGAGTTTCATATATAAATTGCTGAACGTCAAAATGAAAATATACCCTTTAGTCTCAAGGATGAACTAACTACAGCTCTCTTTCCAGCTCTTCTTACTAGGTGATCTTCAGAATTTTAGGGCAGAATTTTGACCATCTGATAATTAGATTGTGGGGTAAATCCTAAATCTAGCACAAAATCATTTTATTTTACCAGTTTTATAAAAATGATTTTCAGTATATGCATAGAATATTTTTGTACTTATTTTAAGAGATTCTCCAAATACCTTATTAAAGCTAATTGTTTTATTATTTAAAACATTATAAAATATATTAAAGCCATTACTAATCACCATGGAATGTGCTTTCATTCATTTAACTAGCATTTACTGAATTGCTACTATGTGTCAGGTAGTGTGCTAAACTCTGGGAAAACTAAGAGATACAATGTCTTCTTTGATGGGGAAAACATATGAAAACAGTGACTATAATTAATAATACTGTATTGTATATTTGAAAGTTGCTAAAAGTAGACCTTAAATGTTCTCATCACAAGAAAAAAACATTTTTTTTTTTTTGGCTGTGCTGTGTGGCTTGTATGATCTTAGTTACCCAACCAGGCTTTGAACCAGGGCCCTGGCAGTGAAAGGGCTGTGCAGAGTCCTAACCACTGGACAGCCAGAGAATTCCCCCAATTTTTTGTAACTATGTATGGTGAGAGAGGTTAACTAGACTTATTGTGGTGATCATTTCACAATATATGCAAATATCAAATCTGATATTACATATCTGGAACTAATGTAACATTATATGTCAATTATATCTCAATAAAAAAATAAAAACAAATAACGATAAGCTTTACAATACAAAGCTATTAAAGAGAGTAAGCAAAGAGTTCTGAGAATAATGAGGAGAGATAAACTGTCTGGAGGAAATGGGAAAGGCTTCACATAGTATGTACCATTTGAACCCAGTCTTGAAAATTGAATAGAAATTCTCCAGGCTGAGAGGTTGGGGCAGGTCATAGAGGGTAAGGACATTCCAGGCAGAAGAAACTGAATATTCAAAGACTAAGTGAGAAATGTATTATACCAGGTATAGAAAAATCCAAAGGGGACCAGAAAGAGATGAGTCTAGAAGGCAGGTTGATTAAGATTAGATTAGATTAAGAAAAGTGTCCTTAAGAGCTATATTCAGTGGAGAGCAATGGATGTTTTTAAGAAGAGTTATGGGACTATCATATATTTTAAAAAGTCTATTCTGAGGACAGAGCAAAGAATGGATTGGCATGGGAACAGGTGATTTGACTGAAGTCATTGGGAGGCCATTAATTCAGTATCAGAATGGTTTGTTCTTTGGGATATATATGGATGATATATACATACATACATACATATATATATATATATATATATATACACACACACACATACGTATATGTGTATGTGTATAATATACAGTTTTGTTTTGTTTTGTTTTGTTTTGCAGTACGCAGGCCTCTCACTGTTGTGGCCTCTCCCGTTGCGTAGCACAGTCTCCGGATGCGCAGGCTCAGCGGCCATGGCTCACGGGCCCAGCCGCTCTGCGGCATGTGGGATCTTCCCGGACTGGGGCACGAACCCGTGTCCCCAGCATCGGCAGGCGGACTCTCAACCACTGCGCCACCAGGGAAGCCCAATATACAGCTTTTTAAGGCAAAATTGATGTAAAATAAACTGCATATATTTAAGGTGTGTAACTTGATAAAATTTGGCATATGTATACACCTGTGAAACCATCACTATGATCAATATTATGAATATATCTTGTCACCTCCAACAGTTTCCCTGTGCTGCTTTGTATTTCATCCTTTCTGGTCATCTCATCTCCCTCCATCCCTGTCCCCAGGCAACTACTCATGTATTTTTTGTCACTATAAATTAGCATTTTCTAGAATTTTTTTATAAGTGGAGTCATACAGTGGGCACTTTGGGGGTGGGTCTGGCTTTTTTTCACTCAGCATTATCATTTTGAGATTCATCTATTCTGTTGTGTCTATCAATAGTTTGTTTCTTTTTATTGCTGAGAAGTATTCCATTGTATGGACATCCATTCACATGCTGGTGAGCATTTTAGTTGTGTCCAGTCTTTGGCTATTGCAGATAAAGCTGCTATGGACATTAGTGTACAAGTCTTTGTAGGGACACATGCTGTCATTTCTCTTGGGTGAATACCTAGAAGAACAAAGTCTGGGCCATATGGTAGGTGTATATTTGACTTTCTAGGAAACTGTTTTCTAAAGGGTTTATACAAATTTACAGTCCCACCAGCATTTAAGAGAGTTCAGGTTGCTCCACATCTCATCAAGACTTCTTATGACTGATCTTTTCATTTTAGCTCTTCTAATAGGTGTGTAGTGGTATTTCATTGTAATAGTAATTTCTATTTCCCTAATTACTAGTGATGTTGAACATCTTTTCATGTGTGCTATGAGCTGGATTGTATTCCCCCAAAATTCATATATTCAAGTCCCAAACCCCAAATACCTCAGAATGTAACTGTATTTGGAGATAAGATGTTTAAAGAGGCAACTAAGTTAAAATGAGGCCATTATTGGATAAGGGTGGGGCCCTTATCCAGTATGATGGGTGTCCTAATAAGAAGAGGAAGAGACACCAGAGACATGTATGCACACATGGATGACCATGTAAAGAGGCAGCAAGAGGGTGGCCAGCTGCAAGTCAAGGAGAGAAGCCTCAGAAGAAACCAAACCTGTGTACAGGTTTGTTGATCTTGGACTTAAAGCTTCCAGAACTGTGAGAAGTGAATTTCTGTTGTTTAAGTCCCTCAGTCTGTGGTACTTTATTATGACAGCCCTAATAAACTAATATAATGCCATCTGTATATCTTCTTTGGTGAAACATCTCTTATCTCATTTTCCTCAGCTCAAATATTCCTATTCTTAATTCTAATAGTTGGTGTAATTCTCTTTCAAATATAGATACTTTAGGGTTGTTATCACATCTAACTGTAATATTTTGGATTACTCCTCCTTACTGTACTAGTAGTTTGCGTCTCCTCTATGGAGCTCAGAGCCAATGGAGTTATTAACAGATTTTTCTCAGGAGCAGGGACTTTCTACCTTGAAAGTGGACTTTTAGTGTTTGAGGCAGTCTGCTATACACTTACCATTTGTGTAACCTTGAGCACATATTACATGCTAGACACAGTTCTAAATGCTAGAGATATAGTAATAGCGGTGAATAAAATAGACAAAGTTCCTGTCCTCATGGAGCTTATATTGAAATGGGGCAGACAGGTAATAAATAAATATGTAATAAATCAGGTAGTGAAAAAGTGCTGAGAAAAATGAAATAAGTAAGAGAGGTAGGGAGTGCTGGAAGTGGGGGTGGGTGAGTGGTTTCCACAGAGCTTATATAGCATGGTCTCTAAAAAGGCAATGTTTAAACAGAACTCTAAAGAGATGAGAGGTCTAGTGGGGGAGTAATATTCCAGGCAGAGGGAGTAGCCAGTTCAGAGGCCCTGTGGCAGTCGTGTGCTTGAGTGTTTGCAAAGCAGCAAGAAAAGTGGAGCAAAATGGGGGTAGGG
>NW_006791298.1:2811033-2827874 GCF_000442215.2 Lipotes vexillifer | reverse complement strand
AGGGAAAGTGGTAGGACATGAAGCCAGATTATGAAGAACATTTTAGACCAAGGTAAGAATTTTGCATTTTTCAAGACAGCTTTATTGAGATATAATTGTATACTATAAAATTCATCCTTTTAAAGTGTAAAATTTGGTCGTTTTTAGAATATTCACAGAGGTGTGCAACCTTCACCACTGTCTAATTCCAGAATGTTTTCATCACCTCATAAAGAAACCTTATACCCATTGACAGTCACTCCCCAGTCCTTCCTCCCCCCAGCTTCTGGCAACCATTCATCTACCGTCTCTCTCTATGGATTTCCCTATTCTGCTTATTTCATATAAATAGAATAATATAATATGTGCTCTTGTGTCTGCCTTCTTTCACTTAGCATAATGTTTTCACAGCTCATCTATGTTGTAGCATGTATCAGAACTTTATGACTTTTTATGTTCAAATAACATTCTATGATGTAGATATACACCGCATGTGTATATCCATTCATCAGTTGATAGACATTTAGGTTGTTTCCACTTTTTGACTATAATGACTAATGCTGCTGTAAACATTCATGTACAAGTTTTTGTGTGCACATGAGTTTTCATTTCTCTTGGTTATTTCCCTAGGATTGGAATTTCTGTGTTATATGGTAACTCTGTTTAAACTTTTGAAGAAATGCCAGCCTATATTCCAAAGTGGCTACATCATTTTAAATTCCCACCAACAGTGTGGGAGTGTTCTAAATTCTCTGTATCCTTGGAAACACTTTTTTTTTTGGTAACTTTTATTTTTTTATTTAATGGCCGCACAACCCGGCTTATGGGATCTTAGTTCCCCGACCAGGGATTGAACCTGGGCGCTTGGCAGTGAAAGTACAGAGTCCTAACCACTGGACCACCAGGGAATTCCCCTGTTATTATGTTTTCTAAATTATAGACATCCTAGTAGCTGTGAAGTGGTGTCTCATTGTGGTCTTGGTTTACATTTCCCTAATGACTAACGATGTTTTGCATCTTTTCATGTGCTTATTATTGGCCACTTGTATATCTTCTTTGGAGAAATGTCTATTCAAGTCTTTTGCCCATTTTTAAATTGTTTTATTATTTTTTTATTGGTTGAATCGTAAGTGTCTTTTACATATTTTGAGTACAAATCTTTTATCAGATATGTGATTTGCAAATATTTTTGCCCATTCTGTGGTTTGTCTTTTCACTTTCTTGAGAGTATCCTTGGAAGAACAAAAACTTCTAATTTTGATGAAGTTTAAAATTATCCATTTTTTCTTTTGTCACTTGGCACTTTTGGCATTGTATCTAAGAAACCACTGCCTAATCCAAGCATGAAATTTCATACCTATGTTTTCTTCTATGAGTTTTAATCGTAAATTAGGTCCATGATTTTTTTTAGTTTATTTTTGTATATCGTGTGAGGTAACTGTCCAAATTCCTTCTTGTGCATGTGGATATCCTCTTGTTCCAGCACCATTTGTGGAAAAGACTATTCTTTCTCCATTGAATTATCTTGTCATCCTCACCAAGAGTCAGTTGACCTAGACATATTTTGGGACTCTCATTTCTATTCCATTGGTCTAGATGTTTATCCTCATGCCAGTATCACACTAGCTTGATTACTGTAGTTTTCTTTTTTTTTTTAATTTATTTTAGTTTATTATTTATTTAAAAAATTTTTGTTTTGTTTTGGAGTATAGTTGATTAACAATGTTGTGTTAGTTTCAGATGTACAGCAAAGTGATTCAGTTACACATATACATGTATCTATTCTTTTTCAAATTCTTTTCCCATTTAGGTTATTACTCCCATTTAGAATATTGAGTAGAGTTGCTGTGCTATACAGTAGGTTTTTGTTGGTTGCCTATTTTTTTTTTTGGTTACCTATTTTAAATATAGCAGTGTGTACATGTCAATCCCAAACTCCCAATCTAACCCTCCCCCAACCCTTCTCCCCTGATTACTGTAGCTTTATAGTAAGTTTTGAAATCAGAAAGTGTGATTCCTCCAACTTAGTCTTTTTTATCTCAAGATTGTTTTGACTATTCTGAGTTCCTTGAAACTTCATTTCCTTATGAATTTTAGGATTGGCTTGTTAATTACTATAAAAAGGCCATCTGGAATTTTGATGGTATTGAGTTGAATCTATAGATCAATTTGGGGAGTACTGATATCTTAATGATATTAAGTCCTTTGATCTATGAACATGGGATATCTTTCCATTCATGGCATGTCTTTCCATTTATTTAAGTCTTCTTTAGTTTCTCTCAACAAGAACTCTGAATTATTTCTGAATGAATTGGAAGTCGTTGGAGGGTTATGAGTAGAGGAATGATATGATCTGACTTATGTTTTAAACGACTGACTTTGGCTGCTTTTTGTATAATAAACAATAGGAGATGAAAGTAAAGGAGAGAGACCATTTAGAAGGCTACAACGATAGGCTAGATAGGAGAATTGGTGGCTTGGACTGTGGTAATGGTATTGGAAATAGTAAGAAGTATAAGATCCAGTGTCTATTTTGAGGATAGAGCTGAAAAGATTTGTTGAAGAACTGGAAATAGGAGAAGAAGAGAGGTGTCAAAGAGTGACTCTAAGGTTTTGGCTTGAGCAACTGGAAGAATGGAGTTACCACTGAGATGAGGAAGACTGGAAGAGGAGCATGTTCATGGTAGTTGGGGCAGGAATCTATCATGAGTTCAATTAAGTGTGAATGTTAAGTGTTAGATATGAAATGCCTATTAAACATTCAAGCTGAAATGTCAAATAGGCATTTGGTATAAGAACATAGGAATTCAAGGTAGAAGTCCAAATAGTGTCCACAGATGGTGCTTAAAGACAAGAGAGTATATGATATCATCTAGAGAAGGGATCTAGATGGAGAAGAGATCTCAGGGCTGAAACCTTGAGGGCTCCAGTGTTAGAGATTAGGGAGATGAGATGGATTCACCAAAGGAGACAAGAAGGAGACTGACTAGCAGTCAGTGCAGTAAGAGGAAATACAAGAGATCATGATATCTTAGAGTCAAATAAAAAATGTGTTTCAAGAAGAGGGACTGATCAAGTGTATCAAATTCTGCTGACAGTTTGAATAAGATGAGAATTGATCATTGTATTTGTCTGTATGAAGGTCACTGGTGACCTTGCCAACAACCATTTCGGTAAAGAGGTAGGGAGTTAGCTCATTTGTAGTAAACGTGAGAAAGAATGGAAAGAGGTGAAATGGAAACTTTGTGTATAGACAGCTTTTTCCAAGGAAATTTCCAAGGGGAGTAGAGAAATAAAGCATTACTTACCTTGAAAGAGATATGCTGTCAACAGGGGCTTTTATTTATTTTTTAATTTTTAAAATGCTTATTTTCTTATTAGTCATCCATTTTATACACATCAGTGTATACATGTCAATCCCAACCTCCCAATTCATCCCCCCCCCACCCCCACCCCCTGCCGCTTACCCCCTTGGTGTCCATACGTTTGCTCTCTACTTCTGTGTCTCAATTTCTGCTCTGCAAACTGGTTCATATGTACCATTTTCTAGGTTCCACATATATGCGTTAATATACAATATTTGTTTTTCTCTTTCTGACTTACTTCACTCTGTATGACAGTCTCTAGATGCATCTACGTCTCTACAAATGACCCAGTTTCGTTCCTTTTTATGGCTGAGTAATATTCCATTGTATATATGTACCACATCTTCTGTATCCATTTGTCTGTCGATGGGCACTTAGGTTGCTTCCATGAGCTGGCTATTGTAAATAGTGCTGCAATGAACATTGGTGTGCATGTATCTTTTTGAATTATGGTTTCCTCTGGGTATATGCCCAGTAGGGGATTGCTGGGTCAATTGGTAATACTATTTTTAATTCCTTAAGGAACATCCATACTGTTCTCCATAGTGGCTGTATCAATTTACATTCCCACCAACAGTACAAGAGAGATCACTTTTCTCCACACCGTCTCCAGCATTTGTTTGTAGATTTTCTGATGATGCCCATTCTAACTGGGGTGAGGTGATACCTCATTGTAGTTTTGATATGCATATCTCTAATAATTAGTGATGTTGAACAGCTTTTCGTGTGCTTCTTGGTCATCTATATGTCTTCTATGGAGAAATGTCTATTTAGGTCTTCTGCCCATTTTTGGATTGGCTTGTTTGTTTTTCCAATATTGAGCTCCATGAGCTGTTTATATATTTTGGAGACTAATCCTTTGTCCGATGATTCATTTGCAAATATTTCCTCCCATTCTGAGGGTTGTCTTTTCATCTTGTTTATGGTTTCCTTTGCTGTGCAAAAGCTTTTAAGTTTCATTAGGTCCCATTTGTTTATTTTTGTTTTTATTTCCATTACTCTAGGAGGTGGATCAAAAAAAATCTTGCTGTGATTTATGAAAAAGAGTGTTCTTCCTATGTTTTCCTCTAAGAGTTTTATAGTGCCTGGTCTTACATTTAGGTCTCTAATCCATTTTGAGTTTATTTTTGTGTATGGTGTTAGGGAGTGTTCTAATTTCATTCTTTTACATGTAGCCATCCAGTTTTCCCAGCACCACTTATTGAAGAGACTGTCTTTTCTCCATTGTATATCCTTGCCTCCTTTGTCATAGACTAGTTGACCATAGGTGTGTGGGTTTATCTCTGGGCTCTCTATCCTGTTCCATTGACCTATCTTTCTGTTTTTGTGCCAGTACCATACTGTCTTGATTACTGTAGCTTTGCAGTATAGTATGAAGTCAGGGAGTCTGATTCCTCCAGCTGCATTTTTTTCCCTCAAGACTGCTTTGGCTATTCGGGATCTTTTGTGTCTCCATACAAATTTTAAGATTATTTTGTTCTAGTTCCATTAAAAATGCCATTGGTGGGCTTCCCTGGTGGCACAGTGGTTGAGAGTCCACCTGCCGATGCAGGGGACACAGGTTCGTGCCCTGGTCCGGGAAGATCCCACATGCTGCAGAGCAGCTAGGCTTGTGAGCCATGGCTGCTGAGCCTGAGCGTCCGGAGCCTGTGCTCCGCAACGGGAGAGGCCACAACAATGAGAGGCCCGCGTAATGCAAAAAAAAAAAAAAATGCCATTGGTAATTTGATAGGGATTGCATTTAATCTGTAGATTGCTTTGGGTAGTATAGTCATTTTCACAGTATTGATTCTTCTAATCCAAGAACATGGTATATCTCTCCATCTGTTGGTATCATCTTTAATTTCTTTCATCAGTGTCTTATAGTTTTCTGCATGCAGGTCTTTTGTCTCCCTAGGTAGGTCTATTCCTAGGTATTTTATTCTTTTTGTTGCAATGGTAAATGGGAGTGTTTCCTTAATTTCTCTTTCAGATTTTTCATCATTAGTGTATAGGAATGCGAGAGATTTCTGTGCATTAATTTTGTATCCTGCAACTTTACCAAATTCATTGATTAGCTCTAGTAGTTTTCTGGTGGCATCTTTAGGATTCTCTGTGTGTAGTATCATGTCATCTGCAAACAGTGACAGTTTTACTTCTTCTTTTCCAATGTGTATTCCTTTTATTTCTTTCTCTTCTCTGATTGCTGTGGCTAGGACTTCCAAAACCATGTTGAATAATAGTGGTGAGTGTGGGCATCCTTGCCTTGTTCCTGGTCTTAGAGGAAATGCTTTCAGTTTTTCACCATTGAGAATGATGTTTGCTGTGGGTTTTTCGTATATGGCCTATATTATGTTGAAGTAGGTTCCCTCTATGCCCACTTTCTGGAGAATTTTTATCATAAATCAGTGTTGAATTTTGTCAAAAGCTTTTTCTGCATCTATTGAGATGATCATATGGTTTTTCTTCTTCAATTTGTTAATATGGTGTATCACGTTGATTGATTTGCATATATTGAAGAATCCTTGCATCTCTGGGATAAATCCCACTTGATCATGGTGTATGATCCTTTAATGTGTTGTTGGATTCTGTTTGCTAGTGTTTTGTTGACGATTTTTGCATCTATATTCATCAGTGATATTGGTCTGTAATTTTCTTTTTTGTAGTATCTGTGTCTAGTTTTGGTATCAGGGTGATGGTGGCCTCATAGAATGAGTTTGGGAGTGTTCCTTCTTCTGCAATTTTTTGGAAGCGTTTGAGATGGATGGGTGTTAGCGCTTCTCTAAATGTTTAATAGAATTCACCTGTGAAGCCATCTGGTCCTGGACTTCTGTTTGTTGGAAGATTTTTAATCACAGTTTCAATTTCATTACTTGTGATTGGTCTGTTCATATTTTCTATTTCTTCCTGGTTCAGTCTTGGAAGGTTATACCTTTCTAAGAATTTGTCCATTTCTTCCAGGTTGCCCATATTATTGGCATAGAGTTGCTTATAGTAGTCTCTTAGGATGCTTTGTATTTCTGCAATGTCTGTTGTAACTTCTCCTTTTTCACTTCTAATTTTATTGATTTGAGTCCTCTCCATCTTTTTCTTGAGGAGTCTGGCTAATGGTTTATCAATTTTGTTTATCTGCTCAAAGAACCAGCTTTTAGTTTTATTGATCTTTGCTATTGTTTTCTTTGTTTCTATTTCATTTATTTCTGCTCTCATCTTTATGATTTCTTTCATCTGCTGTCTTTGGGTTTTCTTTGTTCTTCTTTCTCTAGTTCCTTTAGGTGTAATGTTAGATTGTTAATTTGAGATTTTTCTTGTTTCTTGAGTTAGGCTTGTATAGCTATAAACTTCCCTCTTAGAACTGCTTTTGCTGCATCCCATTGGTTTTGGGTCGTCGTGTTTTCATTGTCATTTGTCTCTAGGTATTTTTTGATTTCCTCTTTGATTTATTTAGTGATCTCTTGGCTATTTAGTAACGTATTGTTTAGCCTCCATGTGTTTACGTTTTTTACGTTTTTATTCCCTGTAATTGATTTCTAATCTCATAGCGTTGTGGTCAGAAAAGATGCTTGATATGATTTCAGTTTTCTTAAATTTACCAAGGCTTGATTTGTGACCCAAGATGTGATCTATCCTGGAGAATATTCCATGCGCACTTGAGAAGAAAGTGTAATCTGCTCTTTTTGGGTGGAATGTCCTATAAATATCAATTAAATCTATCTGGTCTATTGTGTCATTTAAGACTTGTGTTTCCTTATTAATTTTCTGTTTGGATGATCTGTCCATTGGTGTAAGTCAGGTGTTAAAGTCTCCCACTATTATAGTGTTACTGTCAATTTCCTCTTTTAGAGCTGTTAGCAACTGCCTTACGTATTGAGGTGCTCCTATGTTGGGTGCATATATTTATAATTGTTATATCTTATTCTTGTATTGATCCCTTGATCATTACGTAGTGTCCTTCCTTGTCTCTTGTAACATTCTTTATTTTAAAGTCTATTTTATCTGATATGAGTATTGCTACTCCAGCTTTCTTTTGACTTCTATTTGCATGGAATATCTTTTTCCATCCCCTCACTTTCAGTCTTTATGTGTCCCTAGGTCTGAAGTGGATCTCTTGTAGACAGCATATATATGGGTCTTGTTTTTGTATCCATTCAGCAAGCCTGTGTCTTTTGGTTGGAGCATTTAGTTTTTTATATAAAATTTTTTTTATAAATTTGTTTATTTAATTATTTATTTTTTGGCTGCGTTTGATTTTCTTTGCTGTGTGCGGGCTTTCTCTAGTTGCAGCGAGTGGGGGCTACTCTTCCTTGAGGTGCGTGGGCTTCTCATTGCGGTGGCTTCTCTTGTTGCAGAGCATGGGCTCTAGTGCATGCGGGCCTCAGTAGTTGCAGCAGGTGGGCTCAGTAGTTGTGGCTCATGGGCTCTAGAGCGCAGGCTCAGTAGTTGTGGCTCATGGGCTCTAGAGCGCAGGCTCAGTAGTTGTGGTGCATGGGCTTAGTTGCCCTGAGGCATGTGGGATCTTCCCAGACCAGGGCTTGAACCCATGTCCCCTGCATTGGCAGGCAGATTCTTAACCACTGCACCACCAGTGAAGTCCTGGTTGGAGCATTTAATCCATTCACATTTAAGGTAATTATCAATATGTATGTTCCTATTACCATTTTCTTAATTGTTTTGGGTTTGTTTTTGTAGGTCCTTTTCTTCTCTTGTGTTTCCTACTTAGAGAAGCTCCTTTAGCATTTGTTGTAGAGCAGTTTTGGTGGTGCTGAATTCTCTTAGCTTTTGCTTGTCTGTAAAGCTTTTGATTTCTCCATCAAATCTGAATGAGATCCTTGCGGGGTAGAGTAATCTTGGTTGTAGATTCTTCCCTTTCATCACTGTAAGTATATCATGCCACTCCCTTCTGGCTTGTAGAGTTTCTGCTGAGAAATCAGCTGTTAACCTTATGGGAAGTCCCTTGTATGTCATTTTTCATTTTTCCCTTGCTGCTTTCAGTAATTTTTCTTTGTCTTTAATTTTTGCCAATTTGATTACTATGTGTCTTGTTGTGTTTGTCCTTGGGTTTATCCTGTATGGGACTCTCTGCACTTCCTGGACTTGGGTGGCTATTTCCTTTCCCATGTTAGGGAAGTGTTCAACTATAATCTCTTCAAATATTTTCTCAGGTTCTTTCTCTCTCTCTTCTCCTTCTGGGACCCCTATAATGAGACTTTTGCTGCATTCGATGTCCTGGAGGTCTCTTAGGCTGTCTTCATTTCTTTTTGTTCTTTTTTCTTTATTCTGTTCCACAGCAGTGAATTCCACCATTCTGTCTTCCAGGTCGCTTATCTGTTCTTCTGCCTCAGTTATTCTGCTATTGTTTCCTTCTAGTGTATTTTTCATTTCAGTTATTGTATTGTTCATCTCTGTTTGTTCTTTAATTCTTCTAGATCTTTGTTAAACGTTTCTTGCATCTTCTCGATCTTTGCCTCCATTCTTTTTCCAAGGTCCTGGATCATCTTCACTATCATTATTCTGAATTGTTTTTCTGGAAGATTGCCTATCCCCATTTCATTTAGATGTTTTTCTGGGGTTTTATCTGTTCCTTCATCTGGTACATAGCCCTCTACCTTTTCATCTTGTCTATCTTTCTGTGCATGTGGTTTTTGTTCCACAGGCTGCAGGATTGTAGTTCTTGCTTCTGCTGTCTGCCCTCTGGTGGATGAGGTTATCTAAGAGGCTTGTGGAAGTTTCCTTTTGGGAGGGTCTGGTGGTGGTTAGAGCTGGCTGTTGCTCTGGTGGGCAGAGCTCAGTAAAACTTTAATCAGCTTGTCTGCTGATGGGTGGGGCTGGGTTCCCTCCCTGCTGGTTGTTTGGCCTGAGGCAACCCAACACTGGAGCCTATGCAGGCTCTTTGGTGGGGCTAATGGCAGACTCTGGGAGGGCTCATGCCAAGGAGTACTTCCCAGAACTTCTGATGCCAGTGTCCTTGTCCCTTGGTGAGCTACAGCTGCCCCCTGCCTCTGCAGGAGACCCTCCAACACTAACAGGTATGTCTGGTTCAGTCTCCTATGGGGCCATTGCTCCTTCCCCTGGGTCCTGATGCACACTCTACTTTGTGTGTGCCTCCAAGAGTGGAGTCTCTATTTCCCCCAGTCCTGCCGATGTCTTGCAGTCAAATCCCGCTAGCTTTCAAAGTCTGATTCTCTAGGAATTCCTCCTCCTGTTGCCAGGCCCACAGGTTCGGAAGCCTGACATGTGTCTCAGAACCTTCACTCCAGTGGGTGGACTTCTACGCTATAAGTGTTCTCCAGTTCGTGAGTCACCCACCCATCAGTTATGGGATTTGATTTTATTGTGATAGCGCCCCTCCTACCGTCTCATTGCGGCTTCTCCTTTGTCTTTGCATGTGGGGTATCTTTTTTGGTGAGTTCCAGTGTCTTCCTGTCAATGATTGTTCAGCAGTTAGTTGTGATTCCGGTGTTCTCGAAAGAGGGAGTGAGAGCATGTCCTTCTACTCCGCCATCTTGAACCAATCTCTCAACAGGCGCTTTTAAAAGAACTTTTTACTCTAGAAAATTTCAAACCTACAGAAAAGTTGAAAGAATCGTACAGTGAACAACCATATATCCTTCACCTAGATTCACCAGTTTTCAGTATCTTTCCACATTTGCTTTCTCTCTTTCTTTCCGTGGTTTGCTAAACCATATGAAAGTGGATTGCAGACATCATGACACTTTACCCATAAATTCTTCAGCTTTCATATCCCAAGAAAATTAATAGTAATGTCACATTGTCTGATATCCAGTCATATTCACATTCTCCCAATCGTCTCAAAGATCTTTTATATATATATTTTAATCCAGAAGCCAGTCAAGGTTCACATGTTGCATATTGCTGTGTCTCTTTAGCATCTACCAATAGAAAAGTCCTCCTGCTTTCTTCTAAAAATGATTTTTATTATTTGAAAGTCCAGGCCAGTTGTCCTATGGAATATCTCATATTCTGGATTTTTCTAATTGTTCATGGTATAGTTTACCTTGTTCCTTTTTTACATATATATCCTGTTAACTGGAAATTAAGTCTAAAGGCTTAATTAGATTCAGGTTAAATGTTTTTGGCAAAAATGCCTTAAGTTATATTGCGTGCTTCATATGATATTTCATCAGGAGGCACGTAATGTTAGGTTGTCCACTGTAATGATGTTAAATTTGATCTCTTAGTTAAGAGGGCAATTGCCAGATTTCTTCATTATAAAGTACCTTTTTCATTTTGTAACTAGTAAAAAGTCTGTGGGGTAATGTTCTTATGCTATGCAAATATTTCATTCATTAAGGGAGGGCTTTAAAAAATGCAAGTAAGTATAACATGTTTATTTGCTGATGGAAATGACATAGAAAATAATGAAAAATTGATGATACAAGAGAAAGAAGAGATGATTGCTGGAGCATTGTTCCTGAATAGATGAGAGAGGATAGGATCCAGTGCACAATTGGAGAACTAGACTCTGGAGAGAAGCATAAGCATTCTTCATGCTACTTGGAGGGAAGTAGATTATATGGATACGGATGTAGGTAGGATGGTGTACACGATGGTGGGAGCTTTTAGAATTTCTTTCCTAATTGTCTGTATTTGCCACTAATTATATAGGGATTTTTTTCAAATTTGGGGTTCCAACCTTGCCCCTCCTTCTCCCTAGGGTGACATCTGAGTCCTTCAGGGTTTAAATTTTCCACGATCTAAGGATAAAGAAGA
Source organism: Lipotes vexillifer (assembly GCF_000442215.2). Lineage (NCBI taxonomy): Eukaryota > Metazoa > Chordata > Mammalia > Artiodactyla > Lipotidae > Lipotes > Lipotes vexillifer. Next base: position 2,816,820 of record NW_006791298.1, on the reverse strand, counting down.
ATCTGATATATGATCATTTTTTGTCTCTGCTAGTCATTAGTCACTCCCACATCTGCTTCAATATCTGTGGTCTTACCATGACTCTCAGCTTCTATAGCCCATGCCTATGGTACCTCCTTGTTCTTCAGGCCAACTGGCCTTCTTGCAGCCACTTCTGGGGTCAAGGAAGGCTTGGAGAACTGTCACAGGCTCTTTCTTCCCACACTTAGTTGAGTTTCTGCAGAACTGTTGCCACATATTTCTGGTACAGAGGTTTTCCTTTTGAAACTTATGGTCTTCCCTTATGGTCTTTCTGTACTTTGTCCAGAAAGCAAAGTATAGATCTTTGTTCTTAGAATCTCCCAAACCTATATGAGATGTCTATTGTCATTCCATCAGTGGCTAATTTCATTGATCTCCTTTCCAGCCTCAAATCTTTCTTCAGCCCAGCTTTCAAACATAGATCTTCTATCATTTTGCCTTCTTTGCAATTCTGTTGTTTTGATATGGACTTCATACTCTGAGAACTTCACGATCCTACTTGTTAAAAGAAAATTTTTTCCATCTTTCAAAAAACAAACAACCATACCAACAAAACAAAACATTTGTAGGCCTTCAAGATTTCTATGTCTGTCAGGGGTTTAAGAGCTTTTTTCAAACAAAGAGAACTTGACTCTGTTTGACGGATTTTACCTTCCCTTGAGTACATAAATTTTAGCATCAAGGTTTCATTTTAATGGTAGAAGAATAAAGGAATTCCTGAGAACAAAAAATCACTGAGTAATATTTAAAATGTTATTCAGACACATATTATCCCACAATTATTCTCTACTGTTGGTGTATTAATCAGAATATTGAATATCTACCTTTAAAAGACCAAAAGAAGCATTTTAGAGTGTCCTAGGGGATGAATGATAGAACAGGAAAAGTTAGGCTCTGAAAAGAATTTGGATTGGAATTTAAAGTGGAAAGGAAGATGCTTTGCCTACATGCACATTACTGTTATTTAATCACTATTGGTCTGTGGAGTGGCAAATATGAAAGGAATGATTTGAAAAGTCATGAATTCATCAAGAAAGGGACTGCGTTCCTTTGGGACCACATTTTATTCTGGTCCTTCAAAGCAGAGAAAGCAAAGTCGTATCACCCTTCTGCTGTTCTGAGGAAAACTACCAAACTTGCCATTTGGTTCTGTTGATCGTTTTAATATGTACCTTAGTGGTATGACTCAACATCATATTAATTGCAAAATATGTAGCTTCCTATTTATATAATTTGTTTGCAGGCAAGAAGAAATAAATTCTGGGCTTAAGGTCAATTTAGTAATATATTATTAAAAAAGAATAATGTTGGGACCTCCCTGGCGGTGCAGTGGTTAAGAATCTGCCTGCCAATGCAGGTGACGCGGGTTCGATCCCTGGTCCGGGAAGATCCCACATGCCGCAGAGCAACTAAGCCCGTGAACCACAACTACTGAAGCCCGCGCACCTGGAGCCCGTCCTCAACAAGAGAAGCCACCGCAATGAGAAGACCTCGCACCACCACGAAGAGTAGCCCCCACTCGCCCCAACAAGAGAAGGCCCACGCGCAAGCAATGAAGACCCAACACAGCCAATAAATAAATAAACAAATAAATGTCCCTTTAAAAAAAAGAAGAATGTCAGGGATTTGGGAGCTTGCTTTAGAGAGGGCACTGAAAAGTGACAATTCACTTTTAAATTTAGGGTGAAATTTCGGTATCACATCTCTTCATACATAAATATTAGCTCTATCAGCATATTTTTACATGCATATGATGTTACTGGTTATATTATAGTTATGCAGTAGTATGTATTTGTCATAAGACATATTTATGTAGATGCCCTAAAGTTAGGGAATCTTGGAGGACCCTGGAAGCGTAAATCAGTCCAGTGCTTCAAGATATGTTGCTGAATAGCAGAGGAGGTAGTCTCTCCTAGAGAGTTCACTTGAATATTCTGTCCCAGAGGCAGCTTTTGTTTCTTAGGTACCTGACTGATTTTAGGGTTGATTCTTTTACTGCAGAAGCACTTGGAATACAACCTGGTTGAAAATGGTCAAAGCGACTTTTCTCAGGGAGTGTAAAACTGCTTATGTGAGGTCTTTTATAATACGTGTATACTGAAAGACACATTTGAGAGTGTCTACTCTTTGTTCTTATACATGTATGCATTTAAGATGCATGTCTCCAAAAATAATTTGCATGAGTAAATAAAACATTTTACTAGATGAAACACAGTTGTGGGTCACAGCCTATACTTGAAATGCCACCCCTCTTTTCTATATCCATATAAATCCTTCCCATCCCTTGAGGCACAGCTTCATCTTCTCCACGAAGCCTTCCCTGATTCCATTAGTCCCTAGTGGTTTCTCTTTCTCTGATCTCCAAGAGCGTTTACTGTCTGCCTCACCCCTTTGGTTTTTCTCATTTAGGCTTTGTAACCAGTCCTGTTTGTATGGCTATTTAACTCTTTCTGTTTTTATGTCATGTCTCTTCAACTGGATTGCAGACTCATTGAGATCATGGACCATGTACAATAAGTATTCACATCTTCCTATATTGCTTAGCGCGTGGTGAATGATCAAACAATATCTGTTAAGAGACCGCATGAAGCAAATGTGTGTTTCATGCACCACCACAAGGCCATGTACAAATGTGGTCTATGAACTAGGATTAGCATAAGATATATTTACAGAGGATCATAGACTCTCAGGATGAGAAGGCACTTGAAGAGTCACCTACTTTATCCAGCACCCTGATGTGCAAATCTCCTCTGCAGGGCAGAGTTGCCCCCTTCAGATGAAACATCTCCCTTGATTCAGAATGAATGCCTTCAGCAACATGGAATTTTCAGGTACTGTAGTAAAATGATTAAGCATGGCAAATTTTTAAACAAATTGTCTGGGTTCAAGTCCACTGCCCCTTATTATCTCTGTGGCTTTGGACAACTTCTTTAGTTTTAGTTTCTTCACCTAAAAAACTGGGAAGATCTTACAAACTCACAGTTTTTTATTTGTAATTCTAAAATACAAAATCTCTGAAAAACAAAAGGTTTTGCTACTCATTTGCCCTGATCCAAACTCGAGAAGAATCTAACTTAAACAGATATGAGGTTACTTATAGGTTTTTGTCTGCCCATTAATTGATAAATATTCATGTTTCTCTGCAAAAATAATGATGTATTTGGCTATGAGGTGCTGCCCCAGATCCTGCTAAGGGTGCTACATATCGTTTATGTACTTTATTAATTTTCTGAAAAGTTCTGATTGCCAAAATGTATTTAGCCCCCAAGTGAGTCAAATAAGGAATTGTGGACCTCTATTACCTACTCATAAGCTTGTTATGAGGATTAAGTGAGAAAATAGATGGGAACCATTTAGCACAGTGCTTGGCATACGATAAGCCCCTTAATAAAATGTAATAATAATAAATGTCAGCTAATGTTATTGGTACTTACATTTTATACTAATCACATCAGACTTTTTGGGAAAGTTAAGTTTCTTTCTGTTGACATTTTATGTTTAGCATCTATAGAAGTACTGGTACTTTTCTTACTGTGTAATGAACAAATGATTTCCCCACGAAGCTAGACTTTGAAACATCTTTAAAAATGAAATTATATTCATGATTGAATTTTTATTATTGACTCTTATTTCAGAAGAGCCCTTGGGAATGCGTTCATTTATTTGTCAGTGGATTCATTTTACAAAAATATATTGAGCAGTTTGTTATTCCTGGTGATGTGACAATAAACAAATAGACATTGTCGTATCTTCGTACAGCTTACCATCTAGTGGAAGCTAATAATGTTATTATTATTTTTTTTTTGAGGTACGCGGGCCTCTCACTGTTGTGGCCTCTCCCGTTGCGGAGCACAGGCTCCGGGCGCGCAGGTTCAGCGGCCATGGCTCACGGGCCCGGCCGCTCTGCGGCATGTGGGATCCTCCCGGACCAGGGCACGAACCCGTGTCCCCTGCATCGGCAGGCGGACTCTCAACCACTGCGTCACCAGGGAAGCCCCTGTTATTTTTTATTGATTTGTTCTTTCATCTGTTCAACAAACAATTATTAAGTACTTATTATACGCCAGGCACTGTTCTAGGCACAGGGCATAAAGGCAGTTACCAAGGCAGACAAGGTCCTTGCCTCCACAAAGTTTATTTTTTACTGGGGAGAGATAGACAGTAAACAAGCAGACAAACAAATAAACACAACGTTGTCAGGTGATGATGAATTCAATGAAGGAAATAAGATAGGCTGATGTGATACTGACTTGGTTTATTTGAGGGTGGAGTTACTTTACGGGATAGTCAGAGAAGGTTGGTGAGGAAATGATGTTTGAACCAAGACCGTGTATTAGATATAGATTTGACCAACTATCAAAAATAACAGATGCTTAAAACATGATGGTTAATTTTTTTCTCACCAAGTTTTTGGCTAGTTCAGCTTCACCAAGTTGTCTGGGCCTACATATCATCTATCCTGTTGTTCTACCATCCCTTGAGTGTCATCCACGTGGTCCAAGATGACTAACCACTAGGTCCGTACTCTTGCCAATGGGAAGGGAAAACAGGGAAGAAGTAGGACACCCATTTATCAAAATGTGTCCCCTTTAAGGAAATCACCCCAAAATTGAATACATCATTTTCTTCACACCCCATTGGCTAGAACATAGTCACAGGGCCACAACTATTTGCCCACCATTAAATGTAGTTTTTACTTGGGTAATCATGTATTTAGCTAGAAATTCTATCACTATGGGAGAAGAGGAGAATGGATTTTGGAAGACTAGCAGTCTCTGCCACAGACCTGAATAATTAAATGGAGCCTGGGGAAGAACATCTTGGGCAATAACATTCCAAGCAGAAAGAATAGAATGTCAAAGACCCTGAGAGGAGGTGGATTTTCCATGAAGATAAGTGACACTTAAGTATCAGGGCACCTCACTTGCCTCAGCCCCTTCCAGTGCCCTGCACTTAATTTTATATAATTGTACCAAAATTGAATTAGCTTCAGGCCCTACAAAACCTTGATCAGCCCCTGACCCTGAGGAAGGACCCTGAGGAAGGAAAGTGGTTGGCACATTAGGAATTGAAAAGAGGCCAGTATGTGTGGAGCAGAGTGAGAAAGAGAGAGAATAGAACTAGATGAGATTGAGGACATAAATGGGGACGAGCTCACATAGGATGTTATATGGAAAGAATTAGATTTTGTTTTAATGTAATGGGAAACCATGGCAGAAATTTAAGAAGGGAGAAATGAAATCTGATTTATGTTTACCTTGAAGGAAACACATGAGAGGATGTTCACTGAAAAATTTAAAACAATCTAATGTACATCAATAGAGAATGGATTAATAAATTGTGGTATATTTATTATATTTATAATATTTTAGAGTAATGAAAATGAATAAGTTATCATATCAGTGGCAGCAAATCTCAAAAATATGATGTTGAGCAAAAGAAAAAAGCAGATTATAGATGGTAACAGTATAATTTCATTTATGTGTGATTTTATTTATGTAAAGTTTTAAAGCATTCAAATCAGTATATTATTAAGGAAACATATTGTAGAAAAGACTGGTAGTTGCCTACCCAATATCTGGTTTCTTTCATAGTAGCAGAACCCTACTTTTACTGTAGTGAGAATGTGTCCAAGTGAAAAACTACATTTTTTAAGCTTCTCTTGCAGCTATGTAGGTTGTGACATGGTTTTGAAAAACAGGATATAAGGGGAAGTGGTTGGGTAAGTCTCCTGGGAAAATCCTTATAACGCGGAAAGGTTCAGCA